>NC_057407.1:26579876-26898749 GCF_019320065.1 Cervus canadensis
ACTTGTTGAGCTCCACAAAAAACCAACTCCTGGGCCAGGAACTTAGGAAGTGAAACTGAGTCCTGGCCTCAGAACTCATAGTCAGGTGGGGCAGACATACAATGGATAGATGTAGCATGGCAACTGCAGAATTGCAAAGAACTAGGAGGCATTGATTAGTTTTCTTCCCCTCCCTGCACCCCTGCCCCCAATCCTTGGGGAGGTTAGGGAAGAATTAACCAAAGTGGTGGTAGCTTCAGTAAGTCTTTAAGTATGAGTACATTTTTTCCAGGCAAAAAAAAAAAAAGGTGAGAAGAGGTCACTCCAGAGAGGGAAGAACTCATAGAGAAGCTCCAGAGCATGAATAAGTGCAGTGTGCTTCTGAAAATGTGATAGTGCAGAATTGCTGGGAAGTGACATATACAGGGGCCTGTCTGGAGATGATGCCAAAGAGGAGAAGGTCAGATTTTCAGGGCCTGGTGTATCATGCCAAGAAATTTGTACTTTTATCTTGCAAGTCTGTGATGAGTACCCCATAAGGCACAAGTTCCATCTGATTGTACCTGACCCAGCGGTTTCAGTTTGAAATTGAAAGATGAAAAAGCTACCCTCCAAAAATGTCCAGGTATTAGCTTTCTATGGATAAACTGCAGCTTCCATCTTTCCTAGTGACAGTCTTCTGTTCAGTAAAGAAGGTAATCCACTTTTGGAAGAATATACAGTGCATGCATGGGCTTTGGTAAAACTAGTTTCAGTTTTAGTGGAAAAAAATTCAGCCCATAAATACTGTTATCTTTTTCTGCGTTAGGTGAAAGTGGTCCTTTTAAGTGGTTTTCAGCAGGGAAGAGACACAGTGAGATTTGGATTTTAGAAAGATAATTCCAGAGGTGGTATGGAGAAGGAAGGTCTCTGGCAAGATATATTTTACTGCTCTGGAGGTTTAATTTAAGCAAATCCTTTTTAAGTATCTTATGGCCAGATAGGATGACAGAGAAAGAAAGCAAATTCTCACTCTGCTGGTGGGAATGCGATATGAACAAAATTGTTTGGTCTCTCTCTTGTTCCTTTTTGCTGAAACACAGAAGCAAGGAAAAGAAAGACAAAGAAAACCACAAAGAACCTTTCCACATAATTGCATAAAACCCTGATGTCATTTGAATTATTATATTCTACATGATTCTCAACTGACTGTACCATTAACAGACCACAGAAGAAGCATTAGGAAATTCCACAGTGGTACTGAATTTTGCCTACATATATTTAGCTTAATGCACTCTTGTTTTGCCTTGTAGAATACTTTATCATATTTTATCATAATTTTAAAGACTGTCATTGCCACATTTAAGAACAATGGATCACTGAGTCTGAGAAGTCTTCCTTGTACTTTTTTCATGAGTCATTTTGGGAAGGTGATGGGAAAGAAAAAATTTGAAAGAAATTGAGACAAATAATTAAATGCTTTTGATAACCAAGGTTCTGTGTCATAGGAATCTTGAGTCAACATTTTTGGAAGTGTCTAATTTCAATAGAATTACATTGGAACCAATGTAGAATTTTCTATTGAGGTCATTATAATAATTTATCCAAATGCTTTCCATAAATCAGTCTTCTTTCCTGGACTGTAAGCTCTATGAAGCTAGGTTCCACATCTGTCTCTGCTAATAGCTGAATGCATGGCATGTGGCATGGAACATGGACTCTAGCAGAAACTCAGTAAATGTCAACTGTGTGAATAAATAATGCCTGTATGGATGCAGTATTGATCTAACCACTGAAAGGCTGAAAACAATAATGAGATAAAAAAAAGGAAAAGCTGTAACTTTCCAGTTTTCCAACACAGTTTTTTGAAGAGACTGTCTTGTCTTTGTATTCTTGACTCCTTTGTCATAGATTAATTGACCATGTAAAAATGGGCGTATTTCTAGGCTCTGTATTCTGTTGTGTTCATCTATGTGTCAGCTTTTGTGCCAGTGTCATACAGTTTTAAATACTGTAGCTTTGTCATATAGTTTGAAATTATGTGTGTGATACCTACAGCTTCCTCAGATAATGTCTCTTCTTATTCAGGATTGCTCTGACTATTTGGATCTTTTGTATTATTTGTTCTAGTTCTGTGAAAAATGATACAGTTATTTTGATAGGGATGGCACTGAATTCAAAGATTGCTTTGGGTACTATCAGTTCAGTTCAGTCGCTCAGACGTATCCGACTCATTGCGACCCCATGAACCACAGCACACCAGGACTCCCTGTCCATCACCAACTCCCTGAGTCCACCCAAACCCATGTCCATCGAGTTGGTGATGCCATCCAACCATCTCATCCTCTGTCGTCCCCTTCTCCTCCTGCCCTCAATCTTTCCCAGCATCAGGGTTTTTTCCAATGAGTCAGCTCTTTGTATCAGGTGGCCAAAGTATTGGAGTTTCAGCTTCAGCATCAGTCCTTCCAATGAACACCCAGGACTGATCTCCTTTAGGATGGACTGGTTGGATCTCCTTGCAGTCCAAGGGACTCTCAAGAAGTCTTCTCAAACACCACAGTTCAAAAGCATCAATTCTTCTGTGCTCAGCTTTCTTTATAGTCCAACTCTCACATCCATACATGACCCCTGGAAAAACCATAGCCTTGACTAGATGGACCTTTGTTGCCAAAGTAATGTCTCTGCTTTTTAACATGCTATCTAGATTGGTCATAACTTTCGTTCCAAGGAGCAAGCGTCTTTTAATTTCATGGCTGCAATCACCATCTGCAGTGATTTTGGAGCCCAGAAAAATAAAGTCAGCCACTGTTTCCACTGTTTCCTCATCTATTTCCCATGAAATGATGGGACTGGGTGCCATGATCTTAGTTTTCTGAATATTGAGCTTTAAGCCAACTCTTTCACTCTCCTCTTTCACTTTCATCAAGAGGCTTTTTAGTTCCTCTTCACTTTCTGCCATAAGGGTGGTGTCATCTGCATATCTGAGGTTATTGATATTTCTCCTGGCGATCTTGATTCCAGCTTGTGCTTCTTCCAGTGCAGTGTTTCTCATGACGTCCTCTGCATGTAAGTTAAATAAGCAGGGTGACAATATACAGGCTTGATGTACTCCTTTTCCTATGTGGAACAAGTTTGTTGTTCCACGTCCACTTCTAACTGTTGCTTCCTGACCTGCATACAGGTTTCTTGAGAGGCAGGTCAGGTGGTCTGGTATTCCCATCTCTTGAAGAATTTTCCACAGTTTATTGTGATCCATATAGTCAAAGACTTTGGCATAGTCAATAAAGCATAAATAGATGTTTTTCTGGAACTCTCTTGCTTTTTCGATGATCCAGCAGATGTTGGCAATTTGATCTCTGGTTCCTCTGCCTTTTCTCAAACCAGCTTGAACATCTGGAAGTTCACGGTTCATGTATTGCTGAAGCCTGGCTTGGAGAATTTCAAGCATCACTTTACTAGCACGTGAGATGAGTGCAATTGTGCGGTAGTTTGAGCATTCTTTGGCATTGCCTTTCTTTGGGATTGGAATGAAAACTGACCTTTTCCAGTCCTGTGGCCACTGCTGAGTTTTCCAAATTTACTGGCATATTGAGTGCAGCACTTTCACAGCATCATCTTTCAGGATTTGAAATAGCTCAACTGGAATATTCATCACCTCCACTAGGTTTGTTCATAGTGATGCTTCCTGAGGACCACTTGACTTCACATTCCAGGATGTCTGGCTCTAGGTGAGTGATCACACCATCATGATTATCTGGGTGCGAAGATATTTTTTGGGTACTATGGTACTATTTAAATAGTTTTAATTTAATTTTAATAATTTAAATTCTTACAATCTATTTGCATGTTTATTTCCATTTATTTGTTTCTTCAGTTTTTCTCATCAGTGTCTTACACTTTTCAAAGTACAGATCTTTCACCTCCTTGATCAAATTTATGCTTAAGTATTTTTTTGATGCATTTGTATGTGGGATTGTTTCCTAAATTTCTCTTTTTCATAGTTCATTATTAGTATATAGAAATGTAACAAATTTATACAAATTTTGTATCCTGCTACTTCACTGAATTCATTCATTAGTTCTAATATTTTTGGCTGCAGTTTTTAGTGTTTTATATATACAGTATTATGTAATCTCAAAATACTGTCAGCTTGCCTTCTTCCTTTCCAATTTGGATGTCTTTTATTTCTTTTCCTTATCTGAATGCTATTGTGGAAACTTCCAATACTGTGTTGAATAAAAGTGGCAAGAGTGGGCATTCTTGTCTTGCTCTTGATCTTAGAGGAAAACTTTTAGCTTTTCACCATTGAATATGATGTTAGCTGTGAGACTGTCATTTATGACCTTTATTATATTGAGGGGCTTCATTGGTGGCTCAGATGGTAAAGAATCTGCCTGCTATGTGGGAGACCCAGGTTCAACCCCTGGGTCAGGAAGATCCCCTGGAGAAGGGAATGGCAACCCACTCCAGTATTCTTGCCTTGAGAATTCCACGGACAGAGGCTGCAGTCCATGGGGTTGCAAAGAGTTGGACATGACTGAAAGACTAACACTTTCATGTTCCCTCTATACCATTTGGTTTAGAGTTTTTATCTGACATGAATTTTTCTGCATCTATTGAGATGACCATATGATATTTTTCCCTTGTTTCTTAACATGGTGTATCACATTGATTTTTTTGCAAATATTGAACCATTCTTGCATGTCTGGGATAACACCCACTTAATCATGATGTATAATCCTTCTAATGTCTTGTTGAATTAAGTTTGCTAAAATTTTGTTGAAGTTTTCGCATCTATGTTCATCAAGGATATTGGTCTGTAATTTTTGTTTTGTTTTGTTTTTGTAGTGTCTTTGGTTTTGGTATTAGGGAAATGCCAACCTTGTAAAATGAGTCTGGAGTTGTTTCATTATCTTCAGTTTTTTGAAGTAATTTGAGAAGGATAGATATTGACTTTTCATTGAATGCTTAGTAAATTTCACCTGTGAAGCCATCAGGAAAAGGAGATTTGCTTAATGTGATTTTTTAAAAATTTTTGATTCAGATTTCATCACTAGTATCTAATTTGTTTAGATTTTCTATTTCTTGCTGACTTAGTCTTGGAACATCATATAGTTCTAGGAATTTATGTGTTTCTTTCACATGAGCAGTTGAGTTCAGAGTCTCCCTAGGCTGCCATCTTGGTCCTCTCTTTAATTTGAATCTTTGCAGATCACTTCTTGACTTTTATTTAATAAATAGACATTCCTAAAATTATATACTATCATTTCATGTGTATGTTTTTTGTATAGTTGATATAATATCATTATTCTTATTTGACAAATTTTGGCCCCCTCAGTGATTATGCTGGAATTTATTTCATAATTACATCATAATGGACAATTCAATTTCTTTCTTACCATTTAAAACAATGTTTCAGTGAACAAGTAGGATCTGTCAAATGCAGACCTTGAAGCATATATTCGAGTGCAGATAGTTTCCTTGAAGGTGATTGCTTCTCAGGAAAAGGGAGGAAGTCTATATGTGTTGCTTCCATAGCAGATCATTGCTCCAGACAATTGTAACTCGATTTCACTACAACCTTCTGGGGAATGGTGCACAATATGTCTCTGAGAAGTCCTGTTTAAGGATTAGCAAACAGGTTTGAATCCATCAACTCGAGCTTGTCATTGGCTGTGGGCTGCTCCCAGGGGTATTAACTCCACAGCACTTCTGACCTGTCCTGTGAATGGGTTGAACATGTCCCTGCATTCATGACTCCAGAAAGTTCCCCATCAGGTGCTTGCAGGAGGAAGCTGTCAGCATGAAGGCATGCTGGTTGCTCAAAGAATATGGGCAAGGCATTGAGAACATCTGCTACAATGTTCCTGTGCAAGCTTTCTTGTAAGTTTGTGTCTGTGTCTTAATAAGTATTTTAGGGAAAATTTTTGAAATTATTCCTTTAATACTTTTAACTGGACCTTGTGTTTTGACTGGATGTGTTTTCTTGTGGCAAACTCTTTTGCAAGGCAATCTTCTTACTCACCTGCTGCCTTGTTCAGTTCTATGCAGAGCTGTTTCTATTCCTTTTGAGCTTTCTCCCCTGCTGAGTCAGCCATTTACTTTAATTGTCTTGAAACACTCTGGACCTCCTGATAAACAATCTAACTGTACCCTTCTCCCAGGGGAGGTTTACTGCTCCTATAGTTGGGTTTCAAGTGAATAGAGTCAAAGAATGCAGTCACTGCTTAAGTGACTCTGGAGCTGAATGCAACCTGTGTGTCCAAGAAAATGTCTTTTTTAGTATGACTAAAGCAGATTGTAATTTTTGCTGGTGCTCCAATGATGAATTAATGATTTATCCATAGCCACTACAGCTTCGTTTTGGAAAGGGTATTAGATTTCCTCTAGTCCAGGAGCTCATAAATGAACTTTTTGGTTAACTCAAAATCATGGCTAGTAGTTATAGAGGCATGTGCCTCACCATATAGCCTCAGTATCACCTGGGAGTTTATTTGAGGTTCACATCCTAAGGCTCTCCCTCCTCCACACCTACCAACTCAGAATCTCCTGGAGTGGGACTCAGCAGTCTGTTTTTAAAAGCCCTTCAGGAGATTTTGATAACCACTAAAAATTTAAAACAACAGTTGTAGTTGTTTATAATTCACATTAGTCCAAGTATTTATGGCCAATTAATTTTTATAAAATAAAATTTCTTTTTTTTTTTTTTAGGAAAATAGCAAATTCCTTCCCATTTAACAACTTCTTTTTTTCTTTAATAACATATCACTAATGAAGATTCCAGTGCCTTTAATCTGTGCATGTTTATGGACTATGCAACTGTGAGGGCAATGTTATTTTGAAAATCATATCAAGACAATTCTTATGTTTTGCCCACACATCAAGGATTATTGTAACCACAAAAATTAATTATCCTATGGTTATATCTTTTCAATTATTTTAATTGAATGACATGATTATATTTTTCAAATAACATGACTAGTAATTATAAAGGCATGTGCCTCACTGTAAAGGAATCTGTAATCCAAAACCCCGAAACTTTTATACCAGTCCCTTTCTCCAGTGTTGTATGTGATTGTTGACATTCGCAATAGTCTCTCTGTTGAGGTTCTTCTACATAAAAACATATTTATTGCTTGTAAAATGGTTTGCTTAAAAAATAATAAAAGTAACTTATTTGGTTTACCAGAATTCAATTTTGTGCATTCCAAGAGTTTATACATGGATTAAAGTGAGAGAGCGCAGCATATATGCCTTTGAGCTTGTCTGGGTTTCATGAATTTCATGAATTTTTGCTCTGTCCTCGTGAAAGATACATTTTTTTTTGTCTTTCATTTTCCTAATATGAATAGATAGGAATAACTCAAATGTGGAAAGGCTCAGAAAATGAACCTAGGTTGAAAAGGTTTGAAATTGAACACTTTGCTTATTACATAATTTAGTCATTGAAAAAAAAATTGTATTGAGTGTCTACTATATTAGGCATTGTTCTGGGTGCTAGGGCTGTGTGGGGAAAGAGGACAGAGTGAGCTTCCAGTTCAAGATGGGCAAAACCCATGCTCCATAGTGCATTCCCCACTACACACCAATGTTTTTCCAAGTTCTTACAATGGTGGAACCCACTGATTCAAACTGTATCTTATCTAGAAGTTCAATATCTAGAAAAATAACGTTTGAGTTATTCTGGAGAAAGGAAATACAGAGCACCCCATGAATCCTAATCTCCCAACGTAGCTCTTGATATTCCATGGAGTATGGTTTCAATACTATTGACCTAGCATGGAGGTGGCAAACATATTTCACAGAGAGATTTTGCTGGACATGGTCATCTTATTAAAAAAAAATCTCAAATTATTTGCCAATATTTACAAAATGCTGAAAGATCCAGGATTCTGGATTCTCTGGAAAAATTGACAGGTCTGGCCACAATGAACTTTCATTTTCCCACATTTAGCTACAATTTAGCATAGACTCCATCACTCCCTGTTTAATGACTACTGTTTTCTTGCCCTAATTTATACCAGCTGCCTTGAGCTTGTAGGATATTCTGTTTATAGCCTCAACTTCTGATCTGAGAACTTAATCAATGTAAAATAGTCACAATTGCTTGAGATCATAATAATCCTTTACATTTATTTAACTCATAGGATTATATTCCTATGCATAGCAAATATTGTTTTCAATTTCGATTAATGGAAGCAGAATTTTATATATAATTAAATGCAGCAATGTCTATATTGTACATTATATGTGTGTGCATATTCATTTAATCGTCACTTCACATCTCTTGTAACAGATAATTTTTCACCTGCTCTATAGATAAGAGGTACAGAAAACTGTACTGTGGTTTTAGTTTCCAAAACTTCACATGTACATTAATTTCCACTTCAATTGCAATTTATATTGTGCTGTTATGAGTTTATATGTTAACAAAAGGAGAGTGGAGTATTTTGTGTGAAAACAGTATCTTTTGTTTCACTGTTTGCTATGCGACTCTGCCTCTGCTTGCTTAAATAGGGGAAGGTGGTAGTCTTGGAGGGAAAGAGAAACTGTTAAAATTGTCTTCTCTGTAATTTCTCATTTCTATTCCTTTTAAATTCATCTAGTTCCTCTGAATCTCTTACAGTTTTTCTAGTTGGGATGAGAGAATTGTTTTAAAGAATTGATTGGAAGATTAACTTGCTAAAAGAATTTCCTTCCAAAGTGCAGACTATCCAGATAGAACAGGCAATATTATTCATTTTCTAAGAAATTACTCACAAAATTTTTATTTTTGGTGATGTATGTATTTGATGAAGTACTTATTTTAATGCATGTTTTGGAGAAAAATGCTTAAAAGATTAGCCCACCTAAAACACATAAACATTTATTATATTTTAGAAACGAAACACATTTCCCTTAATATGTATCAGACTTTTTCAAAGTAGATTGATTTTACTTTTGCTTCTGAGGAAGAAGCCAAATTTTTCACATGAAAAATAAAAATGCGAGTTCATTATTCATAGAATTTTCTATGAGATCTTTTTTTCTGGAATATAAAAGTAATGCTGGAGTTTTGCTTCTTTTTTTTTTTTTCCTCCCTGAATCCTAAAAGAGGTTGGTGATACTTGTAGGATTCAAACTTTTCTCTTCTTGTTTTCTTTCTTCCTGGGCCATTCTATACAGGATGCTGCTTGCCAGAATCAAAACCTGCCTAGGTTGCTGCTGACGACATTCATTTTGAAGTAAAGTATTTCTAAGGGATTCATATGGACATTTTTTCAAGGAAAACTCATTTATATTTTCTGACCTGTATCCCTTTCCCATCATTCCACCCACTCCTTCCACTGAAGTAGAAAGGTGAGAAAATTCATAGCCCTCAGCATTAGGATTCTACTCTTTGAAGATCCACATTTGGTACTGTGGATGACAAACATGTCATATCCTTTGATTTGGATGGGAATTGTTTCTATCAGTTTGTTCATTCATTTGTTCATGTATTCATTCATTTAGCTACATAACAAAGAATTATGTACTTCCTTCTAGCATTTATGATTATTCTGTTTTTTACCTTTATTTTTGGTTCTTTAATTAGCATCTTGCTCTTATTCCCTGAACTGTAAACTTAATGACACTAGAGACTTTTGTACTTTTATTGCTCACCATTGGAAACCTAAAGTCTGTCAAGGTGCCTGTTGAATATCTACTGAGTGAATACATGGGGCTTTCCAGGAGGCGCAGTGGTAAAGAATCTGCCTGCCAATGAAGGAAGACGTAGGAGACACGGGTCTGAGAGACCCTGAAGGGAATGACAACCCACTCCAGTATTCTTGCCTGAGGAGTCCCATGGGCAGAGGAATCTGACAGTCTGCAATCCGTGGAGTTGCAGAGCTGTTCGTGACTGAGTGACTGAGCATGCACACACGAGTGACTATGTGGATGAGCCTTTGTTTTGCTCTGAACTTTCTACAATGACCTGGGAGGCCCTGTATAACCCAGCCCTGGTCCTCTTCCTGACTTCTAGTCCTACTACCTATTTTCACCTTTGTACACTTCAGCATTGAGCTATACTTTATTATATTAAAAATATATATATATTTTCTTCTGGGACGTTGTATGGTTTCACATTGCTATATTGATATTCACATTGTCAGGTGTGTGTATGCTCCTAGGTTCTGTCTCGTCACAACAAAGATTTGGAGTGATGGACGTTAAAGTCCTCAGCGCGTCACAGCTGTTGGGTCTTGGACAGACCATGTTATAGCTCTTAGAGAAATCAGTGTTACAGCTCTATTTTATTTAGAAGATAGTGGGAGAATCCATCCTTGAAGCGTGAGGGCATGCCAACCCAAAGACGCAAAGAGAAGAGAGTGGAGGAGCACGCCAGTGCCCGGGAGAGACAGAGAGAGAGAGAGAGAGAGAGAGAAGGTGGGCATGCACGTGGGGGAGGGGAGGGAGAGAGAGAGTGAGCGAGCACGGGGGAGGGAGAGAGAGAAAGCACTTTGGCTCCTCTTTTTATATGATTTTTCCTCCCCCTGGGCCTGCAGTATGCAAAGGGGGCTTAGCCAGGAGTGCTGTTTGCTCTACCTGAGGCCCTCACTCCGGTCCTCGGACCTTCCTCGACCTTCCTTTGTTTTATTTTCGCAGGCTTTTCCTGTCCTTGTCTTTTAGCCACTGCCATTTTGGACTCCTGTTTCCTATTCTAACTACCTGACAATATTGATAGCTAAATAAAAAGAGAGGGAGCATAAGTCTGGTGTTTAAGTAAGGTGATGAGTTTTGGGAATTGTATCAGAATTCAAACCATAGACCAGCCAGTTAGTAGTTGTTGGAACTTGGGCCCATTTAAAAGCTTCTGAATCTCATTTCCCAATCTCTAAAATGGGGCTACTGTTGTTGCAGAATTGTTATGAGGATTAGACATAAAATGACAAAGTGCCGGGCATATAGAAGTTATTTGAGTTAGTAATAATGATCATCATATGTAGCACAATTACACTAATCAGCTGCTGTTGTGTAACAAATATCCACATAATCTCAGGGCATAAAATATTAGCATTTTTTTTCCCTTCAAGTCTCTGTGGATTAACTGGGGGTACCTTTGATTTATCTTAGCTAACCCACTTATACAACTGGGAGGCAGCTGATGTTGGCTGGGAGGCTTAGAGCTGTGAAACCAATCTGCTCCTATAAATTATGTTTCACAAGGGCACAAGAGAGGGAAGTGACAGCACAGGTGATTTGTATGTATTATTATGATTTATTTATCACATAGCTACTAGATGATCTCTTAAATCCTTTTTAGCTCTCTAATCATTCATTTTATTATTTTCTCAAGTTTTATTCCATTTTGAAAATATGCTAAAATTCTCAAAGGGTAACATTCTTATGGTGAGAACACCTTGTATTCTAGAGAAAATTTCATTCATAAATGACTATGAGCTGTAAATAATCTGAAGTGTTCTAGTGATATTGTCATAAATTACTTAGTAAAGTTTGGGGAATTAGCTTAGTTACATGTTTTAATTAACTTCCCCCATTGGCAGCATATTCTCCCTAATAGGTTTACAGTTCCTCTTAGACTTACAGTAAATCCTTCATTTTCCCCTTATCTCCATTATTTGTGTAAGCCATATTCCCATCGAGGATATTTGCTTTTGCAACCACAAATGTTGGATGGGATACAGTTATTTTGGCAGTAGTTTTCAGTATTTGAAACAAATCTGTATCTTTATTTAATTTCTCTACTACTTGAAAAATTGAAATGAAGGTCTAGATAAATTTTTTATATTGTTTCCTATAATGATAAGGTTATGTTTAGTGACTAATTGTAGAGTATAAAATCATTCATCTTGGAAGACAAGGCTAAGTAGAGTTTTGGAAGTTGTAGCTTCCTTAATCTCAGAATTTACTTAATTCAACTTTTTTAAAAACACTTTTTTCAAGATTAGAAACAGTTATTGAGTTTGCAATCATACATTTTCAACTTTTTAAGCAATTGATTAGTTATAAGTAAATCTTCTAGAAACAAATCAACAAAATTGACCAATTTAGGGTCTAATTATCTTACTGTTAGGATCAATGTTGAATAGATTGATTTTCTGATAATAGTAAATATTGACTAAGTGCTTGCTATGTTCAAGCATCATGATGAATGTGGTCTGTGGCTTATCTCATTTAATTCACACAATACTGCATATGGTAGGTACACCAGGTGAATTTATAAATAAACCAAAATCCAAGAAGATTGTGTAACTTAGCTGGTTAGACAGCCAACAAGTAACAGAGCTGGGAACTATTGTAGGTAGACTGATTCTGAATCCTGGGCTGTGAAACATGATAAGGTAAAACCTGCTGATAAGAACTTATCCTTGGTAAGTAATATCATACACAGCATATTGATTTTTAAAAGAAAAGTACAGGTAAATGTGCACCAGATGTATCATAATTTGTTAGACATAATATGTAAGTGTGGTACTTAAAAATTAGGGAATAGCTTTTGTCTCATTAGTCATTCTAGTGTAATATCTATGAAAAACTGTTTTAATATTTAGAAGAGTTTTATCTCCTTAATATATCCATCTTCATGATGGTAAGCAAGCTGTGGGTTTGCTCACATTAGTTTCATAATGTACTTAGAACAGTTTTCCTCTCCTCCAGATAATTCTAGGGTGTGATATGAGGTACTGTCACATTTTTCAACACAGGAAACTCCTGTAGAGATTCAAAGTGATCCTTTTCAGATAGCAGCATAAATTCACCTGAGTCCCTAAACTCAGGTATGAAACAATTCTGAAACAATCTCCCAATAGAAATAAAACATACAGACAATATGAGAAAAATAAATAAATTCAAGACAGAGCACATCACAAAGGATTAAACTTTACTCCAAAGAGAAGTTTATTTGAGTAGCAGGTTCTTTTAATGAGAACTGAAAGCCCTCATCTCTGGAATAAACTAGGAATTCATAGATTCTGTTCTTTTGGAATGCTATGTAACTTCATTGGATTCAAACTGCAGTGAGAGAAACATTCCTTTCTGGTAACAGGCAGCTGAGTTGTTACAGCAATATGGTTGTAAAGAGTAGAAGTTCACTTAAGTTAAGTAATGGAGGATAGGAATATATTACAAACATTTACGTATGAGGAACCGAGGAACAAAGCAACCAGGCTTTGGGAAGATACTGCCTCTTGGCCTCTTGGATGAGTCTAGATATGTGATAGAAATCTAAGCTTCTAACTCTATCACTCTGCTACAAGAGAAAGTGAAAATATTAGTTGCTCAGTTGTGTCCAACTCTGCAACTCTATGAACTGTAGCCTGCCAGGCTCCTCTGCCCATGGAATTCTCCAGGCAGAGTGGAGTGGATAGCCATTTCCTTATCCAGGGGATCTTCCCAGCCCAGGAACAAGCACACAGTTACTGTAAGAGCCTCTCAGTTTAAGTAAATGGATCAAATTGGCCAAGTATTTTGACAGATGATTTTGAGAGCTGTGGTAGCTATTTTGTGACCAAGAGGCAGAAGCTAAGGTAAATGCAGAGGAATCAACCCGATATCATGGAATCGTTAAGGTAACAAACTCTACAAGGCTCTATTTCTGTCTTCCTGCTTCATGAAATATAACTGCTGTTAGTTGAGTACTCTCTTGCTGCCAAGTGGAAGCATTCTGAGACTCTGAAAATCGTTAATACTAAATAATACAACAGTTATGATTATATGAATGTATTGGGCAGGACAAATACAATCAGAGTTCATGGACCTTGGAAATAGGTTTAAGGCAGGCCTGTCATGTATAGTTGGCCAGATTTTTCACTGTACAGTTGTAAGGAGCACCAATCACATAGTCTAAAATGTACCACACTATGTATTGGCCCTGTCTGGATTCCTTATTTTCTCTATCTGAGACCGTTCATATTCTCAGAAACCTGATTTTAATAGCACATGGGCTATTAAAAGAAAATAATCCCCAAATCTTTGCCTATAATGCCTGAGGTAAGGGCAAGTCAGGGGTGTCAATAAAGAAGGACTTTTCCCCTTGGGGAGCAGCTCTTAGCCACCAGGTAGGATGAACGTGTGACAGACAGCATGATTTCAGTGATTCTTATTATATGAGGATTGTGAGCTGTGTATAAAGAATTATGGTTGTGGTGTATCCTTCAAATGTGTGATCCTTAATCCCTAATAAAAAAGAGAATGATAGTCTGTTTTCCACACTGAAGAGAAATAGATGTCTGGTTTGTATATGTGGGCACACAAGGATTCTGAATCTCCACAGAGTTCCATAGCTACTCTAAGGCCTGGTGACTCTTGATTGTTTACTTGAAGCTTAAGGGAATATTCTGGGTCATGGCCGATAATGGAGCACAAGCAAAGGAGTGTATAGATGTTACTTTCTAAGACTCAGGAGAGGAAAATTTTCCTCTGTCCCTCTCTCTTGGGTGCTGGCAGGGAAATGGACTATTCCTCCTAGATAGGGAAGGGAAGAAGCAGGAAGAAGCAGAAAGAATGCATCGTGTGTGTGTGTGTGTGTTAGGTGTGTGTGTTTCTCTCTGAAAGGACTTTTATCCCTCCTAAAACAAACTCTGAGACGGTGTTGATAGCTATCTATTTTTCCGGCATAGTAGAGAAAGGAGAATAGGAATATCCAGAATGCCCCTATAAGTGACTATTACTTGGGAATGGTTTGGTTAAGAGTAGACTCTGGAGCCAGATGGCCAGTTTCTAATCCTCACACCACCAATTACCAGCTGTGTGACTTTGGGCTAGATACATAAGCTCTCTGGGCTTTAGTTTTCTACCTATAAAAATGGCAGAAATTGAAATTCCCTCAGACATACAATTTGAGATAAGAATTCAAGTACAGCTAGTTTATCTGGGAAATGCTTCTAGGAAACATAGATTGGGAAATGGGCAAGTGAAAGAGGGAAGGGAGAAAGCCAACAGAAGACGTGTTTTCAAAAGAAGTTACCACAGTGGGAAATAGGGAACTTGAGGAGTGAATATAGAAGAGACCTCAATATATTCCACAACAGGGGCAAAGACTCTGAAGAATTTATGGCTAAGCTGTTGAAGGTTGCTTATGTGTTATTTATCGTCTGGTGCTTCCCACTTGTCCCATGCTTGAGCCATATATACTCCCAAGGCAAGGGAGGAAAAGCCCTCCCTGTGTAGATGTGACTGCTGGGGAAACACGAGCAAGACACCAACAGCCTCTGCCGTCACACGTCATGGTGCCTCACTGGGTTACTCAGAGGGTTAAATGAGTTTCCACAGATGGATGCCGAGAGGACTGCCTGGATCATAGTAAGCCCCAGCCCCGTGCTGCTGCCATTCCTGTTGTGATCAATAGAGCCATGTGGGTTAGAGCCTGGCTGTCACTGGGCTAGGTTCAAGTTCTCTTTATACTTCTTACCATTGGAGGGACTAGCTTCTTAGCCTCTAAAGCAGGAGTAGGCATCAACAGATCTTTTGTGCAAAAGGCCAGGAGAGAATGGATACATGTATATGTATGGTTGAGTCTGTTCACTGTTCACCTAAAACTATCATGTGTTTGCATGCTAAGTCACTAAGAGTGGTGTCTGACTCTTTGCAATGCTATGGAGTGTAGCCCATCAAGCTCCTCCATCCATGGGATTCTCCAGGTAAGAATACTGGAGTAGGTTGCCATGCTCTCTTCCAGGGGATCTTCCTGACCCAGAGATCGAAACCTCCTCTCTTAGGTCTCTTGCATTGGCAGGTGAATTCTTTACCACTAGCGCCACCTGGGAAGCCCCAAAACTATCACAATATTTTTAATTGACTATACCCCAATACAAGATAAAAAGCTAAAAAATAAAAAATCTTTTTTAAAAGGCCAAATGGTAATACTTTTCATCTTTGTGAGCCCTACAGTCTCTGTCTTGACTATTCAACTTGCTTTTCCAGAGTAAAAGTAGCCTCAGACAAAATGTAAATGAATAGGTGTGGCTGTGTTCCAATAAAAATTTGCTTGCTAAACCAGATGATGGGCTAAATTTGACTCTTAGACCATTGTTTGGCCCATAAGCCAATTTATCTTTTCCACAACTATCTAATGTGAAATAAAAAATAGTGTTTACTTTGCGGAAGACAGTAGAGCACGGACTGTGAAATTAGAATCTGTGTCAGCCTGCCAAATTTTGGATCCCAGTGGTTATACTTTGTACTTTGGTGATTTTATGCAAAACATTTATTCTCTGTAAATCTCAGTGTTCTCATCTATAAAATGGGAAAAGTAAGAGTACCGCCTGCCTCATAGGGTTGCTGTGAGGATTAAATGGATTATTCCATGTCCCATACTTAGCATAGTGACGCATAATCAGAACTCAGTGTTTCCAACACACTCATTTTGATTTCTATCACTCCTCTGCTTTTTCATTGGAAGAATCTACTGAAACTCTATTGGGCAAAATGATAACAAGATAGTTCTTGGTATCCTTGCTGAGATTCAGATCTGGCGCAAAGATTTACCAGTTAAATTTGAGCAACCTATTAAATTGCATGGACTTAGGTCAGTGGTTCTTAACTAGGGGTGATTTTACAATGTTTGGATGGTAAAGAATCTGTTGCAATGCAGGAGACCTGGGTTTGATCCCTGGGTCGGGAAGATCCCCTGGAGAAGGGAATGGCTACCCACTCCAGTATTCTTGCATGGAGAATCCCATGGACAGAGGAGCCTGGAGGGTTACAGTCTATAGGGTCGCAAGGAGTCAGACACGACTGAGCGACTAACTTCCTTCCTTCTTAATCAGGGGTGAGGAAACTACTAGTGTTTGTAGAGGTCACCATGCTGCTAAACATCTCTCAATGTACAGGATACTTCTGCACAGCAAAAGCTGATGTGGCCCAAAATACCACTGGTGCTGAGGTCAAGAAACCCTGGTTTAGATAGAATATGCCCTTTCTCAACTTATTCCCTCTAACATTTGGCAATATGTCTATCACAACTTTTCACATGAGTTTTAAATTGTCATCATGATTTGTCTGGTTCACAGGCTTCCAAAAGGTGCATGGAAATATTTTGTCAAGATAAATAGATTGAGGTATGAAGTATTATATTTTTGAATGACATTATCATTTAAAAAATACTCTAGATGCCTGGTTGACAAAACTACATACTTTATTTTCTTCTAAAACAATTTTTACTGTTGAAGAATCTTTTTGACAATATGAATGATGTTCTTTACATTCCATATCTTTCTATCAATCGAGGACAGTTTGAGATGATAGAAGACAGCCTCTCAAATCTGTCATCTTTGCTGTGATTTAAAGAAACCTTTTCTTTATAAATTACCAAGGTATCTGGCAATGAGAAGTGTGCAAGGCTATTATTTATACCTGTTTAACTCTCAATATTATGACAGTATGATTTTTGAAACGAACTATCTCAATTCAAAATGCTTTCTGTTCTGAATTTCACCACATTGGAGTGATTGTTAATAGCTCTTCACTGTCAAGAAATCACCATGACCTCTTCTTTCTCTTATTTTTAAGTGTTGATATATTCTCAACTTGACAGATGAATTTGCTAGAGAATTTTTATTTAAAAAAAAAACAAACAAAAAAACGGCTCTAAATAGGCTATCTCCAACCAAACACTGTCACCCTTCTGAGTGTCAGTCTCTTTTCTTTTGGTGCTCAATTTTCATTTAAATCTCTGCAGATTTCCGTAACTACTCTGGGTCTTCAAATGACCTCACAGTGTTCTTGCATCCTCCCCTAATCCATGTGGAACCTTTGGGCTTCCTGAAGAAAGGCTTCCTATTCAGAGAAAATACGCCATGAAAATTCCCCGTGAAAATTCCCCATGAATCAGTACACAGAGACTTGAGTGGGAACTCTTGAATGCTGCACAACTTGGATACTTTTACAGGGTTCTCCTGAAAGTTGTATTGTAGCTATGCTTGTATCCTGCCTTTCTCTCTTGTCGGGACATCACCATTTATTTTATTTGTTCATTTATTTATTTTGCCAATAAATATTCACTAAGTTCTTTC
The DNA here is from genome assembly GCF_019320065.1 of Cervus canadensis. Classification (NCBI taxonomy): domain Eukaryota; kingdom Metazoa; phylum Chordata; class Mammalia; order Artiodactyla; family Cervidae; genus Cervus; species Cervus canadensis. The sequence continues at coordinate 26,597,828 of NC_057407.1, forward strand.
CGTGTACCTGGCATAACAGTAACACAAAGTCCCTCATCTGGTTGACTTTTGAATCTCATATCTGGTGTTAAAGGATAATTTAAAAAAAAAAAGACAAAACCATGACTCTCACACAAATGCAAAATGAACACATGTCAAAGATTTTGACTGTTAATGAGGGAACCTATAATATGGTTCAAATAAGAACTGGATTTATAGAGATTTATCATTTCTATTGGACAATATGTATTTGCCTTGCCACCAGCAAGAGAGAAAAGATTTATTTCAGCAGCATCATCTAGAATTTAACTTTTTCTTCTCACAATTGCAAAACAGATTAGTGGAAAGCAATCAAAAATGTGTACTCCATGTTAATCAGTTTATTTCTGAGGGATCCGTTGACATCCTTCAGCATTCTGCGGCAGTCTTTCTTGGCTCATTTTAAAGTCTTCACAACTTCTATTAACACTAGCACAGTGTTCAAACAAGGAGTCATTTCAGGTGATGGTGAGTGTGCTGAGAAACAAAGCAGTGTGCTATGGAAGCAGGTGGTTGGGTGAGGGTGGGACCATTTTTAGATGGCAGAACGAAGAGGATGTAACAGAATTGGTTAAAGTAATACTCCCAACATTACCTATTTAAATTTTAACAGCTGTGATAAAGAACTTATTCTACAAGTGGAAAATGTTGATATTTATGGCATCAGTGTAGGCTACTAGCAGAGTCCATTGGTAGTTTTTTCACTAGAAATAAAAACAAAATTGGGTGTATTGACAAGTCTTCTCCATGTCTTTTTATTTCCCCTTCTGAAACCTGATGTCTGTATATTTTTTTACACCTTTTAACAGTTTTATTTTATGTATTTTTAGTACATTAGCAAATATGTAGCAGTACTTTAGAACTGTCTTAAATTTTATTAATGATTGCTTATAATTTTGAGTATGTTTTCCATAGGATAATTTATAATTTTATGTATAAAATTAAAATATCTGTTTATTATTTTTAATAGTAAACTTAGAAAGCTATTAAATTTTTGTTGTTTTATTAATGCAATTTTAATTATCTTATCTCCAACAGAGATAGAGGTATTGAACAAGTTGCCTCTCAGTAAAAAAGGAGTAGGTTTAATTTACAGTTGCTTGAGAAGTTTTATTTTTATAAATTTTTTTAAGATTTATCTTATTAATTTTTTTATTAATGTATAGTTGATTTACAATGTTACATAAATTTCAGGTGTATTTATTTTATTTTTATGCAGTGGAATATGTTTGCTCTTTTTTTGTAAAATTTATTTTACAGTAGTTTGTGTAGTATAGAATTACCCAAATGACTTTCAGAAAAGCAGGACCACCAAAAACGAGAAAATGCATTTAAAAAAATAATTTTATACTTTAAAAAGTGTCAAAATAACCATCAGATAAGTCAGAATTTCTTCTAAACTTCACTTCTTTGAAGTTTTGACATGGTTTTAATTTTGATTTGCATCAAATTTGGCAGACTATACCCTATGAGCCAAATTGGCCCGCATTTATTTTTTATTTTTTCATAAATTAATTTTATGGGAATGCAGTTACACTCATTTATTTACATATTATCTATGACTGCTTTCACATTGCAACAATAGAGAAGGTGGAGATTATGGGTCTTGCAAAGCCTAAAGTTTTTACTATCTAGCCCTTTAAGGGCAGTTTTGCCAACTCCTGGGCTACATAACTGGTGGGAGCTAATCTTTTCATTTACTCATTTGTTTTTTCATATCATACATTGAACACATATTTGATAAGTAGGCACTGTGTGCCAGACCCTGCTCTATAAGACCAAGGGTTATAACACAGTGGGAGAAATAGTTTTATGATCTTCAGATTCTTAATCTGGTACTAAATATGTTTCTCTTTTTTCTTTTAATTTTTGGGGTGATAGAATAAACAATGTTCTCTAAAGTTTTAGTAATGAGATCTTTGCCTCCATACTTTGACTTAGTATCTCCCTGAAGCAGACTCTCAGGCAAGGATTTGGGTGCAACTATTTTGTTGTTGTTGTTGTTGTTAAAGAAAACACAGCCTAGAGTGGGGAAATAAGAAAGGTAAGTGACGTCAGTCAGTAGAAGGTACATTATTAAGCCACCTGCCTTGGTATAATATTTCCAGAAAAAAAAGCCTTTCAGGCCCCAAAATGCAGAGATTAGCATCTAGAATTTGCCTGGAGACACTGAAAGATCTGGAAGATATGAGTGAGGCAACACCATATTTGTTAAAACTTTCATTCCTAGAAGTACTCAGATCCACTTATGACCCATGATAAGTTGCCTTTGTTGTATAGTAAGGGGTTGGCTGGACACAACTTACACAGGAAATTTGATGGGAAAAAGCTTCAGTCCTGGCTCTTAGACTTGAGCTGCAACTCAAGTCCATAATCTCTGTCCCCTCCTGCCTATTTTAGATTTCTTTCCCTCTTGGCCAGCAGTTATGTTGGTCCCAGGTGTTCCTACAAAGAGGACAGAGCATCCTTTCCTGTATCAGAGTCAATGTATAGTTCACAACCCTGAATTGGGAGCCAAAGATAGAAATAAATCATTTACAGATTTGCCCCTGTGATAACTCAAGTAGTGTCTACGTGACTTGGAGCTGGAGATGTTACAGTTATACCATCTGGCCAAATGCCATTACTTAAAATGGAGCCCCACCCAAGCCGGCCTCCTCTCATTACTGTTGGGTGAGGTGACACTATGTATTTTCTTCACTCCTCTGTAGCTGACTACATAAATAATTTTATTTTTGTGAGACCACATCCATCTCACTGCCTCATTTAAACATGGATCTTTGTCACAGAAAAGATGGTTCAGTTCAGTTTCTCAGTCGTGTCCGACTCTTTGCAACCCCATGAATCGCAGCATGCCAGGCCTCCCTGTCCATCACAAACTCCCGGAGTTTACTCAAACTCATGCCCATCGAGTCAGTGATGCCATCCAGCCATCTCATCCTCTGTCATCCCCTTCTCCTCCTGCCCCCAATCCCTCCCAGCATCAGGGTCTTTTCCAATGAGTCAACTCTTCGCATGAGGTGGCCAAAGTATTGGAGTTTCAGCTTCAGCATCAGTCCTTCCAATGAACACCCAGGACTTATCTCCTTCAGGATGGACTGGTTGGATTTCCTTGCAGTCCAAGATGGTAGGATGGAAACAACTTACTTCCTTTCCATTTTCATATGCTAGAGACAAGTGGTGCGAGTGGTAAAGAACCCTCCTGCCAATGCAGGAGACCCAGGAGATGCAGGTTTGATCCCTGGGTCAGGAAGATCCCCTGGAGAAGGGAATGGCAACCCACTCGAATATTCTTGCCTGGATAATCCATGGACAGAGGAGCTGGTGGGCTACAGTACATGGGGTTGCAAAGAGTTGGATATGACTGAAGCATCCAAACATGACAATTATTCAGACAGTTAACCTGACTGGAAGAGTATGGTAGGCAAAAATATAAAAACTAGCTCCCTCAAAGATGATCATATCCTAATCCACAGAAGCTGCAAATTACCTTACACGGCAAAAAGGACATGGCAGATGTGATTGAATTATGGATCTTGCTATGGGGAGATGATCCTGGATTATCTGGGTACCTAATGTAATCACAAGTGTCCTAAGAAGGGGGCTCTAGTCAGAGTCAGAGAAGATGTGATTATAGAAGAATGGTCAGAGTAATGTGACCAGATGACTTTGAATACAAAGAAAGGAGTCATGAGCCAGGCCGTGGAAGCAGCCTCTAGAAGTTGGACAAGGCAAAGAATGAATTCTCCCCTAGGACCTTCAGAAAAAAATACAGCCCTGCTAACACCGTGATTTTAGACCCGTAAGACTCATTTCAGATTTCTGACCTCCAGAACTGTAAGATAATTTATTTATGTTATTTGAGACTATTAGGTTTGTGGTAGCTTGTTCCAGCAACAAGAGGAAACTAATATATAGGGTAAAACAGATTATAGTCATCTTTGGAGCTAGAGCAGAGGCAGAGATGTTTGTATTTCTGTGGAAGTATAGTGTTGATGCTGAGAATCTAGGGACTGAATTAAAGTCCCATGGCTCTATGATTTATTTACAATGTGACCTTTAGAAAGTTACATAACAATTTTGAGTCTTGGTTCCCTCACCTGTAAAATGGGAATCCTAATAATATATGTCTTATAGTATTGTGAGTGTTGAATAAGATAATCTATATAGTGCACTTAAAAGTATTCCGAGAGCATATTGAAAACTCAAAAACATGGACTATTATTGTTGTAATCTAAAAATAATGATCTTTGTGCTTGTGATGATCTCACAATTTATAGTGTTCTCATAAACTTAAATCAATCCTGTGAAATCGTTTTGCTTTTTCTCTCCTTCACCCTTCTCCAGAGGGACACATAGAATCATGGAGGGGATAATGGAAATTCCCAAGGTGTGAGACTGGCTCCTAACTTAGTGCTCTTTTTCAGTACTGAGTTGATGTTGAAAATATGATGCAGTAAGTGCAAAGTTCCAGAGGTAAAGAAAACACAAATGTGCTTCAACAATGGCACATGCAAAGCTCCATATGTTTTATAACGTCTCAGAATGCAGTTGGCTTCCTTTTATTGGGTAGAGTTATATACTGATATCTAAGTTTCCCAACTTTTAAAAATTTTTAGTTTGGTTACTTTTAATGAACAGGCCATAGAAAAAGGCTCATATATATATATTTTTTTTCCCAAAAGACTGCTCTATATTTGAGTTCAGTCACTGACTACCAAGAGAGATGAGCTCTGGTGACAGAAAAAAAAAATGTCATAAATTGAGAAGTTTCAGAATCAGAAGTTACCAGTGATTGCTGAAGATGGGACCCAATTGTGGATAAGTTTGCTATTTTATATAAAATCCCCACATGCTGAGTAATAGGTAATCGTTTCTATCACTTTCAAGGTATGAATGATGTCAAAATGCCTGCTTTCCTGACAACTCATATTTCCCACAGGAGGCTGAGAAAAAGCACTGAAGAAAATTAATGATAATGGCTTGGAAAATAAACCATATGATAAGAGGAATCTTGTATTGATACTTGATGCCATTTGTAATGATAGTAGGACTTCCCTGACGGCTAAGATGGTAAAGAAATCTGCCTGCAATGCAGGAGACCCAGGTTTGATCCCTGGGCTGGGAAGATTGCCTAGAGGAGGGCATGGCAACCTACTCTAGTATTTTTTCCTGGAGAATCCCATAGACTGAGGAGCCTGGCAGGCTCGAGTCCATGGGGTCACAAAGAGTCAGACAAGACTGAAGTGACTTAGCATGCTCACACTCATAATAATAGCAGCAATAGCTAATGCTTATTGAGTGTTTAGAAAATGCCAGGCCCTGCTGTAATCATGTTTTAAATATAAATAATACATTTATTCCTCACAACGACCGTGTAAAGTGGAAACGATTAGTTGTCCAACTTTACAGATGAAGAAACTGAAGCAGAAAGGCTAAATAACTTAGAGGTCACAGAGTTATTAAGTGTCGGAAGTGGGATTTCAACTCAAGTGACCTGGCCCCAGAGCCTACATTCCTACTCACTAAGAAGTTAACTCAAAAGGTAGAGAACAGATTTCTGAGAGAGCAGAATACAGGAGAGGTGAGTTTTCAGAGGAAAAGAAGGGGATGCTGGGTAGAGAATACGCAGTCAGGTAAGACAGCATCACAGGGTCCCTGAACTCTCTGGTTAGCAAGGGCCACTCAGCGTATGTTTGTGCAGTGACAGCCGGGATCTGGGAGGTAGGAAAACAAATGGAGAGAAGAGGCCTCATGAATAATGTCTACCTATTCCATGATTTAGCCAAGGGATGGCACTAACTAAAGACACGAAAGAGTCAGAGGAAATAAGGTCTTGGTAAAAATGTGTTTGTTTGATTTACTGACTCAGTTGGGAATTATTAACCCAAGTGCCATGACAGAGAGAAGGTAATTGTTTTTACTTAGAAGGGCACCTGAGCCAAAATTATTGGATGCACATGAATCTATTTCTGTGAGTCAGTGGTGGTGGGGGTGGGGCTCCATAGACTCGTTTCTGGCTCCTTCAAGTTGGGGCTGGATGCCCTAGCTATTCATATCCCATTTGGAAGGCTCAAGTGAGGTAATTTGCTCTGAATGCTTAAGAAGGCTTTCTCCTTTGATAATCAAGGCTTGCCCAAGCAGAACTGGGAAGGAAGAGAAGTTGATCTTTGATGTCTCCATGTTATCCTTTAACCTGCATGCTCCTCTGCTTTGAAAATCCCCATTGCAACCATATGTATGTGTGTTTACATACACACATAGCATTCCACATCCCCTTGTTCCCCCTTTATCATCACTTTTATACCAGCTGTTTGACATTCACACATGCAGATGTTAGCTATATGATGACTAATGGAACTTCAAGTTGTTACCACCAGGATGGGTATATTTTATTTCAAAAGATGTTGTTGGAGGCCATGATACCTACCTTGTAGGAGGGAAGCTAGAATGGGGGAATCTCAGAAAGAGAAGCTGATGGGTAGACCAACCAGTAAGATTCTGGGCCTTTCCTGGGAAATCTCTGCATTGTATTTTTATAGTGGATTTCCGTTTTGACTATGAATCACATTGCCCTGGCCCCCATGAATGTGGAGAAACTGGCTTCAACTGAGACCATGTCCTGGCCTGTTCTCCATTAAGCCATGGGTCTTTGTCATGGATGTCAGACACATACGCCTCAGAGGCAAGATAAAAGAGTTGGAGGGGCAGTCTGGAGAGAGGCTGTATAATTTTATTGAGCAATATTTCTTCTTTAAGTGGGCTCATGGATAATTCAATTAGCTGGGTTTTGATTGCTCTTCTTAGCGGGTAGAGTCTATATAATGAAAATGTGGATTCTTCATGACCCACTGTCACAAACCATCTTGTCAAGATGGATGATTCAAAATCATCCCGTAGTGTGTTTTGACACTGGTTCAGATTTGACATAGGTTCTAATTCCTCTTTAGCAGTGTGTGTATGTGTGCTCTCTCTCTGGATGTTTCTCTCACCTTTGCTTGGAGATAGAGCTAAGAATTGTAGAGGGTAAATATCTACTTAAACTGAGTGGACAATGGCCACTGCAGAGACCATGAACTTTTCCCAGTGGAGAGCTCTGGGACACGGCATGTGTGAGTTTGTTATTCTCATCAATGCTGGGTGCAGATGGCTTATGTCTGGTGGCAGAATTTGAGGACATTTATTAAGCCTCAGGCTAAGAGGTTTCATATCTTGATTATGAAAAGGACATAAAACAATTTTTTGAAAAAATATAGTATTTGATAAGTTTCTCTGTTTATATGGACCTTACATATCAATAATTCTACATTTAGTCTGATATGCCTCAAGGAGGATGGGGAAAGCAGGAGCAGTCCTGAGAAAAGAGACTGAATAAGTTCCCTGTGATGAGACCATTTCTCTATGAGAACAGACCAAAAAGCACAGTGGGAGTCAGCATAGGGATAATAGGCCCGAGGAGGCATGGTACACACATCCACAAAATTAGAAAGGGGTCAGGCATGATTATGTGCCTTTGTTTATCACATCCCTAAAAACCAGAGGTTTTGTTCAAAGTTTGAAAGTGATGATTTAAGATGTAGAATAACGGATGCATTTTGCACAGGTCATAAGCACTATTGATCATGTACAGTGGCTTGAAAGAGAAATAGATTACAAAGAAGAGCAGTTTAAAAAGTGAAGAATAAAACTATAGTTGATGATTAAAGGTGCATTAAGAACATTCAGGAAATATCTCTATTTTTGAGGATGAGGTCATTTTTCTCCATAAAACACCCTTCAGGGAAAGAGGGGGATATTGGACCACTTGTCAAGCAGGGTTTCTCTCTTTTTATGTTTCCTGAATATGTGACATTTATCCCTGATCAAAATAGGATTTTCCTCTTTCCTGGCAAATGTAGAAATGACACCTCAAACAATTTGGTCTCTGTTCTCAAATTCATATTAGAGATTCTAATGTTTTCAGCGAGTGTATATAGTGTATTTATATATATACACCAGGCATAAGAAAGTAGTATTTTATTGTGGAAGCTGTCAATTTATCTTCTGCTACTATATTTCTAACCGTCAAAACCTCTTGGTAGATTATCACTTATGCTTTTAAAAAGATAATTGTATCTTTGTTTAGACTAGGTGGTTTCAAATCAAGATGCTTCAGAGCAGGTGGGTAGGCAAATAATATAGACTATTGAGATGGGTCAGGGTGCTTGTTGCTCAGTGGTGCCTGACTCTTTGCAATCCCATGAACTGTGTAGCCCATCAGGCTTTCCACAGAATTCTCCAGGCAAGAATACTGGAGTGGGTTGCCATTTCCTTCTCCAGGGGATCTTCCTAACTCAGGGATCAAACCCAGTTCTCCTGCATTGCAGGCAGATTCCTTATTTGAGCCACCAGGGAAGCCCTGAAATGGGTCAAGTGTACTTCAATAGGAAATGGTGAGGACTGTAGCAAACTGGAGGTCATATTCCTTTGGTAAGGGAGACTTCTGTTGCTCATTTTCAGCCAATAGCTGCCACATGGAGCTCTAGGCCCAAAATTGTGATTCTGTACAAATATTTTATAGAAATGCCAGAAATATGCTCAAAGCAATGAAGAGTTCTGTCATTTAAAATGATGTACAGGCCCCCAAAACCTTAGTTTGTGACTTCTGGATAATAATCTGATAAAGGGAAAAATTCAGCAAATAAAGAGAAAGCAGCAACAAAGCATCAACAAAACAAAAAAGCAGGTTCTTGACCTAACCAATTCATATAAAATAAACAACTATTTAAAATTACTTTCTATGTATGTACAGGACCCTAGGTTTTGCCAACTGGAAAATCTAAACCGTAAACCAAAATATGTATTATCTGTTAGCTGCACATTGAGAGTAGGGGCATGTATTTCTGTTTGGAGTAGGATAAGGGACTTTGGGGGTGGGTGGGTAATGTTTGAATTATGATTTGAAATATAGATATGACCTGATTAAGAGCAAAAACATAATGAAGGAGCAGTCCTAATAGTTGAATTAAGTCAAGTTAAGTCCATGGTAGGAAAAGATGGCTATTCCTTTCCTGGGGCAATGGTAACACTGCTTTGATCATTAATTTGATCAATAAACACAATTTATTGAAAGCGCCAGTTATTGAGGGTCTTAAATGACAGGCTGAAGAATAAGAGTTTTATCCTCTAGCAGGGGGTTGCCGATTCAAATGTCTATAAAGGCCAGACAGGAAACAAAAAAGAAAACTTAATTTGGATAGGAGTCCACTGTATCTAGATGAAAAAACAGGCTCAGTTCCAGTGGACTGTTGCCATGTAGAAATGCAGCACCAGCATTGCCCACGAGAAGTTGGAAATCTAAGTTTTTAGTTTTTATTTGAAAGTTACGGTTTTTAAATGTTGGCAGCACATGCACATGAAAAAAGAAGAGTGTGAATCAAAGCTTATTTGGAAGCCCACATGTAAAATAAACTTAGATCTGTGGGGGGACAGGGGAAGGTAATCATGAGCCTATATTCTCTCTATTCTTGTGTCAGTTAGGGGTCTCTCATCAAAGAGTAGATTTTAAATACTCCTGCTACTGATAACAGAAAAAGATAAAAGATATAAATTTTGTATGCATTGTAATTATAAATATGTAAAAAGTTGCATGCACACAGACAAGAAGTATTAAATGAAGATTTTTTTTGTGTGTAAAAAGATCTTTTTTCATGTACTATGCTTCATATTATAGCATAAAATTTTAAATTAGAGACACACTAGTTAAAATATTTTTAGAAGTTTAGAAAAAAAATTTTCTTCCGAATTAGTAGTTTAAAGCAGAGAAAATTTAGGTGTGTGAACTTGAGCAAAAACATAATCACATCTTTATCTCCATTATCCTCTAACTTAAGTGTAACATTTCATTCAATTATGAAATAGTTAACAAACCATAGAAGCTTAAGTGTTACCCTTGTGACTTTGTCACCAATGGAAATCCCAGGAAATTTTCATACAGTTGAAATGCAAATTGCTGGAAGTCATAGTTAGGCTTATTACTATAGATACTTAAAATCACAGCAGTTAGCAGACTCAGATCATGTTCTTCCATGCATTAATAAAGAAGTACATATACTACTATGTCAGATATTTAAAAAATACTATTTCACAATAAGTGATTTCATTTTTAATCCATATTTTAAGTGTTTAAATGATTACATTGAGCAGAGTCCATTGGCTTCACCAGATCGCTAAAGGGGTCTGTGACATGAGAAGAGTTAAGAAGCCTGGCTCTGAACCAGTAAATAAAAAGATTTTCCATTGTGGAGGTTCTGAGATTGCTCTTTTTTTTTTTTTTTTTACTGCAAGGTTTCCTATCTGGTGTACGAAGGTAAGAACAACCTTTCCAATTGGAGTTTCTTCTTGCTTATAAAGATTCAGGAGTAACTGGGATAATTCACTGTTGTGAAACAGAACAAAAAAGAATTTAAAAAATTTGAAAACAGTTGAGTTCAAATGTAAAAAAACAGAATAAGGGAGGAAACTGACAGAATCTTGCTATATGTTTGTACCTGCAGCAAACCAAAATGAGGAAATAAAAACGTGATCAAGTGGGACCTCAAGCTGGTCAAGCTGGCTCACGTAGAAACCATCCAAGTGCACAATTTCTTCAAAACAAAAGTAGGGCATCAATATTCTGGACAGTGGCTGGGAAGCAGGGAGCACTCTCTTAGCTATTTAGAGAAAGCATCTTCTGAAGCTTTTTTTTTTTTACCTGAGTGGTGATTAAAGGACAGAGTTTCTATCTCCTGGGGAAATGTACTGACTGTGACCAAATTAGCTCTGAATTTGCTATTATTTAAATGCAGGTTCTTGTATTTATTAAAATGAAGTGACTGTCATATTAAAATTGAAAACGAGCAGTTGCACATGCAAATTATTTCTAAAGTTCAACTGCTGCTAAATGAGACGCAGTGCTCCTAAACTTAGAAATGCTTAACATAAATTATGACCTAATTAACATTTGCATGGTAATCCGGACTTCCTACAGCTTATTCTGCTAATTAACACATGATAAATGAGCACACATTAATATTTTATTGTAACATAACTTGTCCAAGAAAGCTTCTTAACTCCTTGGAAAATATTTTGTGTATGTGTGTGTGTATTTTTCTATTTCCTGCCTGAGAAGTATCCTATTTTGGCTTCTGCCATTATATAATTTTGATGATAAAATTGTTTCATGTTGTAAATTTAATAAGACAATGAGGCAGGCTCTAGGAGTGCTTTCCCCTCTTCATTTAAATTCTTTTTCTCATACTCTTTCTGGGAAATGTCTGCATTTTTGAGAGAGAAAAAGGATGGCCTTTGTATGTACATCTCAGCTAATTATCACTTGTCATGATTAGTTTTTTTAATAACTGCATTGTGGTTGTCCTGCACCAAAGGAGTCATGAGTGACTCTAGATGTGTTGAGTAGAGCAAAAATGTGTATAAAGGTATGGATTTTGTACTTAGCAAATGATTTCCTATTGGTCATATATTAAGCTAGTCTGTGTCTTTTAACCAAATCATGACAGCCATCAAGTAAGTCAGGGAGACCAGAAAGCTTCTGTCTCTCTCAGGGACAGGAAGTATCTTTCAGTATCCGTCACTTTCATTGTTGTTGGGTTGCAATTTTTCAGTTTTGGCTTACCTACCTGGTATACTGTAGGGGATTTTGTTTGTCTTAGTTTGTTTTACTTGGGACTACCAAGGATGACTGCCAATTGGCATCTTACTTAATCACATAAATCTGAACACGGGATCTTTGGGAGAAGATTTTCTAAATCAGAGTGAGAGCAATTGACTATGGTGAGCAGTGCATTGAGTGTTCTGGACGCCCATTAGAGGGGCATCTAATGAGCGATTGAGAGGGTCTGTAGGGTGTTGCTGTTTTTAAAGACACCATTGGGGTCACTGAGCAACTTTTCTTGCCTAATGCCTGAATCTTACTTGTGGTCTTTCAAACTCATCTCTTTTGAAAGTGTTTGCAGCCACACTTCTTACACCAACTGTGTGAGATATTCTTCTCCACCACTACTGGTTCTCCAACTCTCTGGTCACCTACTGGACATCCTACAACCCAGTTCCATTCTGATGCTGTCTACTTGGGTAGAGGTTAAAGACTCAGTCCCACAGAACTGTTCCTCACCCCTGGCAAATGTTGGTCAAAGTCCCAAGCCTCCCACAGTCCTGAACAACTGGGTATACATTGAGGGTTCCTACAACCCCTTCCTCAGACTGGCAGATTTCCTAGAATAGCTTATGGAAGTCAGGAAACACTTTCCTTACCATTGACAATTTATTTTAAAGGATATTAGAAAGCATACAAATGAACAGCCAGATGAAGAAGTACACAGAGTGAGGTCCAGAAAGGCCCCCAGCACAACACCTCTATCCCCTCCAAGGTAGAGTATACTAACTTTCCAATACCTGCATGTGTTCTCCAACTTGGAAGTTCTTCAAACCCTACTGTTTAAAGATTTTTGTGGAGGTTTCATTTTGTAGGCATAATTGATTAAATTATTGGCTGCTGCCTCTGGGCACTGGTAACTAGAGACTAAGAACTAATCCACATCAGACAAAGACTCCTGACTTGAAAAAAAAAAAAGTTTTGAACTGACTGTTAGGTAATAGATAAGTTAAATAACTGATGCATTCAAAATAAGATATACAAGGTGGAGCAAGATTTTCAACTTATGGATGACTGTAGTCGAGATGTCATTCTGTCCATCAAGGATCTTCATGCTCTCATGGGGTTAACTTTCTTGTAAATCTGCTCTTTCAGAACTAGACGTCTATTTCTAGCTCAGAGTCCTCTTGTTTATATTAGCTGTCTCTTTCTGCTGTTCTGAGTCTTGAGATATCATTGTATGACAATGCTGATGGTTCTCGGCTTTTAAATCTTTAATCATGCCAATTCCTGTACTTGGGGTCATGTTACTTAAGTAGGCGCCGCTATTCTCAGGAACAGAGCTACTAAAATAAAAGTGTAACTGTGTCTTTTCTTCCCCTGTGGTTTCCCTGTAACAAGCCCCAAAGAACATGGCACTGGAAACCACAAACTTATTTCCTTTCAAAATTTTCTCTGTCTGATCAAGGGAGACCCCCGTGTTATGGTTAGGTACATGGTTTGCTATCTCCCTTTCTGACCTTTTTTCTTAGTGAATAGAATAGTTGTTCTTGTTTCTTCTCCCCGGGTCAAATAGTAGTGAAAAACAACCATGATAACAATAGGACTAACATTTTAAGTATTTTGCTATGCCTTAGCTGATTAAATCCCCCCCATTGTTACACATAAGACTCTACTATGTAGATTATCTGTGATGCACGTATCCAGTCTCTTTCCTTTGAATTTTCAAATCAGTAGGTCTGGAGTGAGGTGTGGAATTCTGCATTTTAGGGATGATTTTCAGAAAAAAGAGAAACATGAACTCTGTATCTTGGAACACATATGCTGGATCATTCTGATGAAGGTGTTGCTAGGATTGCACTTTGGAAAACAATGGTCTAGATGCACTATCAACTACTAGGATGGAAAACAAGAGCTTGAGACTGCCAGCAACTATGTCATACGAGTAAGATGGGTGGAGTGATATTGGTAAATTATGGAAGACCCTGGAGGAGGTGAGGTGTAGTGGTTAAGAACAGAACTCTGGAGCCAGGCAAACTGAATTCATATTCCAGCTCTGCCATTTGCTACATGTGTGACCCTGAGCGAGCCATTTAGCCTTTTTGTGCCTCCGTTTTCCCACATTAAAATGAGAATAAGAATATTAATAAAAAGAGCCCTTGGTGAATATGGTCATTGGAAAAATTGAATGAATTCATACTTGTAATTTGGTTAGCCTAGCACATTATAAGTACTACTTAATTATTTGCTTTTATTATGTTTTTATTTGAGGGTAGCTGAGATTTAAATAATGAGAAGTCTGCCAGGTCACTTATCAGATGTGGTAGTAGCAGGTGGCCATCTCAGCAGAGCAGACATCATGTGTAAAAGCAGAAGAGACTCAGACTGCTGGACCAGAAAGCCAGGGATGTGAGACCATAGAACTAGATGAGGGTCCAGTCACTAAGGTCCTTGGCTTTTATATTGTGGACTCCTTCGCAGGGCTATCAGGGGGTGATATTTTTTAATACAATTCTGGTGGATCTATGGAGCATAGATTTGAAGGAAATAAGATGACAGTCCAGGTGACTAGTTAGGAGGACCTATGGGGATCCAGGTGACAGATGAAGAGATGGAATATGAATGCTAGTGAAAGGATGGAGAGAGGATATTTTAAATGCTTAGGAGTTTGGGATTAATACATACACACTACTATATATGGAATAGGTAAGTAACAAGGACCTACTGTATAGCATAGGAAACTATACTCAATATCTTGTAATAACCTATAATGGAAGAAAAAATCTGAAAAAAAATATAATTGAGTCACTTCATTGTATACTTGAAACTGATATAACATTATAAAGTAACTATACCTCAATAAAAATTAAAAAAAGAAATGCTTAGGAAATTCAGCAGGCAGGTCTCGACTGTCTGAGGGCAAGTTTAGAAGAACAGAAGAGTCAGATTTCTGCCTCGAGAACTGGATGAACAGCAATGCCATTAACTGAGATAAAGCATAAAGGAGTGCTTACAGATTCAATGAGTTCAGTTTTGGACTGTGGAGTTTGTGGTACCCAGAGCAGGATGTCTGCATAGAAATGTGTACAGCCAGTTGGACATTATGGGTTTAAAGTTTGCATCACTGGTTTGATCTGAAGTTTGGAACACATGGCATAATAAATGCAAAAGCTTGGGAAACTGAAAAGGATGCTACAAATATAAAGCATTCAGAGCAGTGTTATCCTATTCTTGCAGGTTTCAGCAATAATTATTTATTTTAGGATACAAAGAACTCCAGTGAAATTTTTCTAAAAAGAAATAATATGCTCTTCCCCCAGCTCATTAGAAGGATTTCTGAAGAGAAAACACTGTGTGCAGTGACATGCATCTAAATTCTAGACTTTCAAGGGAAATTTTCAGACAGGGCATTCATGTTCTTGGTTAATTAGAAAATAAGAAAAACCAGCAGAAGAGACCTCCTTTTGGCAGATTTTTCCATTTGTTGTGGGCTTCTATAAGGATGACTTAGACCTATGGCTTTATTATAAGAAAAACAGCATTTTTATAGATTTACAGACTATTAGACTTAGAAGCACCCTAATAGTATATTCTCTGTGATTTAGAAAAAAAAAAAAAAGGAGAGAGACTCACTTAGGCTGACTGACATACATTAGATTTCACAGCATGTATATGACAGGACCAGGCTCTAAGAGCAAAGCCTGCTGGATCGGGACAGTGGGTTTCTCCGGGGTTCCATACGGGCTCTCATTTTTCAGTACTGAAATAGCTATCTCTATCTATCTAATCTTTGCACCCCTTGATTCTTTTTTCCCTTTCTATTATTTGCCTTATATCTAAGGAGAACATAAAAGTATGAATAAATATAGCACTACCAGGTTAGACATGTCGGCTTGGAAACTCTGCTCAGTGAAACATGGCATATTTGTTTCAAACTGTCCAGTAAGATTTGGTTATAAAATTCTGTTGGATTAAAATGTTTCCATATATTAAAAGGACAAGCATCACAATCTTTTGCACAATCTTTTTTTTTTTTCCCCCAAGTACGTATTAGTTACGGTAGTCGTAGTAGAACCAGTAGTGAGTAGTAGCAGGAGTCATGGTAGGAACTATAGAAGGATGATAGTAGCAGAAGAGTAACAATGATGACGGTGAGGGTGAGAATGGTGATATATATTTCTTAAGTGATTTCTGTAGGCCAGGCACTCTATACATAAGAGACTGTACAGAATATAACTCGAAACTTTAATGCTCAAGTTCAGATTCCTGGGCTTGTATCCCAGTGCAAACATTTCCTGGCTATTTGACTTTGAGCAAATACTTAAATTCTTGAAGTCTCAATTTCCACACCAGTAAAAATAGAGAAAATGAAAGTGTCTACGTGAAATGGATAAAGTGAGACTCAAATGAACAGGAAAGTACATGAAGCATCTGGCAAAGCTTATAACCCACACTCTGTGACGAAGCCTTTACTTTTATCCCCAATGTACATATGAGAACACTGAGGCTCAAGGAGCTGAAATAATTCCCAAGTCTTTTTTTTCATGGTAGTACTGGAATTCAAATCCAAGTCTATGTGACTCCTCGCCTGGTTCAAAACCACAATGTGTGTGTTCTTTGGAAAAGTTACTTCAATCTTGGTTTTTGAGTATTGCTTCTTAAATCTTGAAAAACCTCTTTGCATTTGTTATCTGAGGGCTTTTTTTGTTTTTGGTTTTTTTTAACATATAGGATGTTCCATTTCTGAATCTTCTGAAATTGTTGCAACAAGATGCCTCTGTTGTCAACATTAGTCTTTTGGGTCATAAATGGTTGGCCTTTCCCAGAAATCTGACAGCTGACAAGAGGTACACATTTAACTTGCAAGACTGAAGACTGAACAAAGTAGTCACTGAAGATAGATTTGAGGTCAATAAATGCTGTTGTTAAAATATTATTTAAAACTATAAATCTGACTGCTTCTTTTGTATACAATATTGTGTTGGGACTGGCCGGCATTGGATTCTTCTTTATAGGGATTGCAGAGTTACTGCCTTCCCTATTAATTGGCACTGGGGATAAAATTAGTGGTTTTTGACTTTCCACTGAAGTCTGGGACCCCTGTGACTCTGATTCTTACTCCTAGGCTAATAGACTATTAGTCACCTTCAATGAGTTTTCTTCCTCTCTGTTTCTTTTCTGTAAGCTGATTCAGAAACCAACTTGTAGTTTGTGGTAAGAATATTGAAAACCTAACTAGGATGTTACATTCAACTCCACAAAGAAAAGATCACTTCAGTAGAATTATAATGAATTGCTTTCCTTGTACACCATTTTAAGTCCCAAGGATTTTAACAAGGGGGATGTTAAAAGTAAATGCTGTTTTATTACACATTATGAAGGAGCAGCAATTAAGATGTTGTCTAAGTAAGTTAACCTTTTAACCCTTAGACATATTCCAGTTCTCTCAAGTGGATAGAAAAGTAGTAGGTGTCAACATTAGAACTGAAGGACCAAGTACCATTTTCTTTCAGAGAAAAAAAAAAAGCCCCCCCAATCATTTAAGAAAAACTGCCATCAGCAGAATTAAATAAGCATCATGGAAATGTTGTGAGATATTTTTGCTCTGTTGCCCTTGAGCATTTTGTTCTGTTGTTCTGAGCAATCTTAGTGAAGGCTAAATGAAAGAGCTGGGACCTGAGACCAGGTCTTTTGACTCTTAGTTGTCATTGGGCATCAGAGATTGATAAAAGAGATCAAAATACGAAAATGCTCTCACAAAACCAATAAGCCATCAGGAGTCTTTGCATTATTTCTATTTCCTAATTAAAAGTGTCCCTCATTTTTATTCCTGGAGCAATTTATATAAACCTTAAATATAGGAGCTGCTGCTGCTGCTAAGTCACTTCACTCATGTCCGACTCTGTGCGACCCCATAGACGGCAGCCCACCATGCTCCCCTGTCCTTGGGATTCTCCAGGAAAGAACACTGGAGTGGGTTGCCATTTCCTTCTCCAATGCATGAAAGTGAAAAGTGAAAGTGAAGTCGCTCAGTCGTGTCCAACTCTAAGCGACCCCATGGACTGCAGCCTACCAGGCTCCTCCGTCCATGGAATTTTCCAGGCAAGAATACTGGAATAGGGTGCCATTGCCTTCTCTGTAAATATAGGAGACACATCAATATAAGTGACTAGAAGCCTGAACTTTGCTGGCTGATAAACCTGGATTTAGGCTTTAAGCATGACATGGTCTAACTTTGTGACATCAAATAAGTTATTAACCCCTCAAAGTCTTTTTTCCATGTCTGTACACTGGAGCCATTGATAGTGCCTAAATTGTTCTGATTGTTTGAGGATGGAAACACAGAATTCAAGTGAAGAAAACAGGACAGTGCTAAAGTATACAGAAGTGTTGATGAGGACAGTGACAATGACAAAGATGATGATGATTTCCTTCGTAAAATGTGTTATAATAATTTGTTTCTGCCAACCTCCCCCCACTAAACAGTGAAAGCCTTTAAAGTAGGAGTGAATTGTATTTATGTTGTGTCTGCAGAGACTTAAACAGTGTTGGCTGTCTTGTTGTTGTTTAGTCACTCAGCAGTGTCCAACTCTGTGACCCCCCTGGTCTGTAGCCCCCCAAGCTCCTCTGTCCATGGAGTTTTCCAGGCAAGAATACTGGACTGGGTTGCCATTTCCTACTCCAGGGGATCTTCCTCACCCAGGGATCAAACCCGTGTCTCTTGCGTCTCCTGCATTGGCAGGTGTATTCTTTACCACTGCGCTGCCTGGGAAGCCTTGACTAATTTGGAAGCATCTAATAAATATAGAACTGAATTGAATAAACTAGAGTTTAAGAGCAATTGAAGCCTGGCTTACATTACTGATTATGCTGCTGTTTGACACTGAAGAAGTCATCTCCTCCCTTGGTTTATCCAGTTTTCCATATATAAGGAGGAGGTATCCTACTTGCCCTTTAGATGTGCTATAAGAATGATTTTAACATTTGGTGGAAAATTGTACCTTAATTTGTGAGGGATTAATATTTAATATTAATGAAGTTCATAGCCATCCATTTCCCTCCATTCATTTTTTTTTTTTGTAGTGGCAATATGCTTACGAGCTTAAAGGAGACGAATGAAAGAGTGTGAAGGCCATGCCTTATGTCACACACATACCAAATGAGAGAGTGCCTCTCAAATCAGAGGAGATATCTGTCTAGGCAAAAAGAACATTGCAAGCAGTAAGAAAATTAATTGAGGCACTTAACTGCACCAAGCCCCAGCCCTCACCTATTCATTTCCAAGCTGTTAAGTATTTTAGGTGATCGTCACTTTCGTCTTTGCTTCAATTACTTGAATTTTAATTGCTTTTTTCTATAGATCTTATATGAACATCATTTAAAATAAAATTATACATCAAAAACACCATGGATGAATACCCCCTAATGATCTTTATGTGTGAGCAGTGAGATTATAAGTGATTTCTTTGTTCTTTCTTATTGTAAACTTGCTTTAATTTAGGCTCGTTTAGTGGCATGGAACAGATTTATTCAGGCTGGAGCCACCGAGTGAATGCTTATGGCCGTGAGGCTAATGGAGCGCTCCTGAGAATCTGAACATGCACTGTTACACTGTTGAGGTTCTCCAGAAATGGAGATGAAGGCAGAGCATCACTGCAAACCTCTGTCATCATCCCCTCCGCCCTGTGGCAGTTATAGGCTTCAACCCCTTTATTGGTCTTGGCTCCTTTTGGTGTGTTTTCTTACTTCTGGTCCATTGTCAACCAGCCTTCATTCAATCTTTGTTTGGTGTTTTTCTCTCTCCACTTCTGTTTCCTCGTGGTCTCTGCTTTTTCATCAGTTCAGCTCACGCACCACCAAAGATTCAGTATGAATCTCACAGGTTATCACCACTCCTGACCCTTACAAGAGACCGAAGATGGAGATAGTGCCTTCTGCAGAGCTTAAAAGTGAATTTTATTTATTTTTTAACTTTTATCCATTTCAAAGATTATACCTACCTATGTCAATAAATACAAGTTTCTGTCACATAATCAGCATTCACTAGAACTACCTAGTCCTTCAGAGACTAGGAAAAAAGTTTGTTACAACTTTAGATTGTCTGTAGTTTGAGCGAGTTTTCAACAAATGCCCCCAGTCGGAGGACTCTGATAACCATTCTATGGAAGTGTCCTCATGGGGGCTGTGCTTTCCCTCCAATCTTTTTAAACACTGCTGTACCAGTTGATGGACAATTACAGCACCACAGACATCCCTTCTGGAGCAGAAGTGCCCGATGTGGATAATTCTAGCCACAGGTCTTGATCTACATTACAGAGCTGAGTGATAATTCTGGTATTCGAGAAAACCAACACCAAATACTTGAAATTCACATTTCTCCCTCCTGCCCTAAAGGGATTTTTCTCTGTTCATAAGAGGCACAGCTCATTTATAAATACTAAAATGGCCAGTCCTCAATCAAGACATCTGGAAGTGGAGGATAACCTGATGTTCTGATTTGATTAGTAGTTCAGAATCAAGACTTTTTGAAGAGGAAGTGAAGGTCACTTCCTCTCTTTTCCCAAAGTGTTCTGTGACCACAGACATTTCCAGAACATAGTCCTGGTTATTGAGGGCACTGAATATCACCTTCATCCAGGAGAGAGACCCCACCAGTGTCAGATGTAAAGAACTGTCTAGGGTCCTATGTTTGGAGCTTCTTGGAGATGCAGGTTGTTTCCTGGGTGGTCCATACAATTTGCAGATTTCTCACCTTTCTCTCTGCCTTTTCATTTCATGAATGTGAGCCATGAATTTTATATGTCTGTATTGCCTGATTGTTGTTTCTTGGTTGCATGTTAAAACAGCAGTCTTGCCTCTCATACTCATTTATTCTTAAGTCAAAAGACTGACCAACTGCATAAAAAAGCATTCTCCCTAGAATTTCCCCTCTGACTTCAAAATTGGTTTCTGAATTGTTGGCTTATTATTTTTTAAAAATCTTTATTCTGTAATGTGCATGTGAGAAAAGGAGCATGAGATAGTCATTTACTTTTAATTTAGCCTAAAGGGTGATGGCAGCTTGTTGCCAATAATATGTGGTTTTGAAGCTGTTCGTCTATTGTGATATAAACCCATTTTCTCAGACAGTGAGGGGCCCATTGGAGAGGAATTCTTTGATATTTTTGGATAACAAAAAGCTTTAGGTAGTGTTCTCTTAAATGATTTACAAAAGGAATCTTTCTCCTTGATCAGGATCATTGAGGTTAACATGAAATGTTAAGAGTATCACTTTTCTTGCAAGATCATCATTTTATCAAAATAAAGAGAGTCTTCAACAAGACACCCCACAAATCCCAAGACAGTAATTACAGTCTTGGAACTGGAAATCTTGCATGTTTGCAGACATGTTGGAGTTTGGCATTTGTGGCTCTTCGCACACTATGAAATATTTATGCATTGTTCAAATAACCCTGCCTAGTTACCATTGGATACCTACTGTTGCACAGGAATTGCATTTAGAAAGGAAATGAATCTGATTTGCAAAATCCATAAAGCTCTCATACCCAGATACTTCAGTGGAAATTTTTCTGAGACAATAGTTGAACATACTAGTAAATAGATGCTTATTTGGTTTGGAGGATTTTTTGTTATTTGCAGCAATGAAAAAAATTACTTACTCTCAACATACTGCAATTAATTTATAAAACA
Organism: Cervus canadensis; assembly: GCF_019320065.1. Classification (NCBI taxonomy): domain Eukaryota; kingdom Metazoa; phylum Chordata; class Mammalia; order Artiodactyla; family Cervidae; genus Cervus; species Cervus canadensis. The sequence goes on from NC_057407.1 coordinate 26,619,168, forward strand.
TGAAGTTGCCAATAAAATTTGACTTTCTATACCAGACATTTTAAAAAAAATGATTACTGTGCATGCAGTAATCCATTCTACTAAAGCAAAAGCATAAAAATAAACAATAGATTATTTATAACTATCACCTAGAGAAAGCATTTTAGAAAATACCCTTCTTGATTACTATTTTGTTTTTCTTCCTTTAATTGTCTCCTTTCCTTCCTTCCCTTCCCTTTCCTTCCTTCCTTCCTTCCTGGTCTCCTTCCATCCCTCCTTTCTGTCTATCCATTCATCTATTCTTGTATTTAAAACATGGTGTTATATTAGATATAAACTTCTTACAGTTTGCTTTGGTAATGAAGCAGCATACTTTGAGTGTCTTCCAAGCCAGTAGATATACTGCTACTTAACAGGGATTTTATTTCATTGTATTAATGTTCCATAAATTGTATATCCAAACTCTCATTTCTGGGCATTTATATTGTTTCTAACTTTTGACTAATATAAACATTTCTAAACAGATAAAGAGAATTAAAATTCATTTATTCAATAAATAGTTATTGAACTGACACTATGTGCCACATACTGGGGTTATAACAATGTTAGAAACAGCTCATGTTTCTGTCTTTCTGTAAGTCCATGATAGAAAGATAAAACCAGATCTTTGAAATTTAGATTAGGGTAACATTTGTTTTTCCTGAGACAGTCGTTATCATCTGTTAAAGAAGGTTAATACTTCTGGTTACTGTTTTCCAAGGCCCTTAGAAGGTTTTATTCCTGATGTCTCACTGACCAACTGTAACTGCAGTTACAGTTGACAAGGTGAGAGATGGCGGTGTTATCACTAGAGATGGTGAAAAATGGTCACAGTCTGGATCTATGTGGAAGGTAGAGACGACTGGATATGTTGATGGTTAGGATGTCAGGTGGAGGGAAAGAGATGTTCAGGTGGATTCTATAGTTTTTAGCCTGAGAGACTAGGTTGTCAGTCACTAGCTGTCAATCACTGATTGTGGATAGGAGGGAGCAAAGGTTTCATGGAGGCAGAGATGAGGGTGATCAACATTTTGGTTGTGAGGAGTTTATTAGCTGGAGATGTTCAAGTGTGAAATTGGATGTATGAATCTAAAGCTCAAGAGAGAGAAGTCAGAGTAGGAGATTTAAATTTAGAAATTATCAGCACTGGCCAAGTGATCTTAATCAAGGCAGTTAATCTTTCTGAACCTCAATTTAATCATCTATAAGATGGGTATAATGCTTTTTTGTAAAAGTTAAATGAAATAATACAAATTTTATAAAAATTTCAGCATACTGCCTGACATGTGGTGAGTAGATAATAAATATTACCTCCTCCTCCTTCTTGTTATGATGATGGATGGATGGGTAGGTGGATGATTGCAGTGTTGATAAATTAATTAATGTGAACATTTTTAAAACCCAGTTCAGAAGTTCAACCCATTTTGGAGAAATGGAGAAAACATGGGTTCATCTGCTTTCAGTGTAGGATGTAGAGGTATAGGAGAAAAAGCAGATCCTAAAATACATTTAGATTAGAGGTTTAGTAACTCTGGGTTATTAATTGCATTTTCCAGGGAAACCAAGCCATGAATCCCAGGGCTCATATTATCGCGGCTGCCTATGCCAAGTCTAATCTTTGTGGCTGAAGTGTGGTCCTGACCTTCCTTGCCTAGATGGAAATGTTAACTAAAGAAGCATTGTGTAGTCCTTGAGGTGCTCAGAGAGAATCCTTTTAATAATTCAGTCAACTGTATTTACATGGTCCCTCGATGTCTGGGCCAGGCCTTGTTAGTAATAAAGGATAAAATATTAAAGAGAGAAATATAAACAATCCTGACTTGAATTACAATTTCTAGTTAAAAAAAAGTGTTCATGACTCAGAGAAGCTATTATGTGTGTAATCTCTGAAAATGGAATTGGCTGACTGACCTCCTAAGAGCCCCTCTTAAACGCTAAGTGAATATTTCACTATAATGACCAAGACTTTGCAGTTGATGTTAGCAGACTGCCTACTCACTAAGAATTTGCAGTCGTTCATTCAATCACCAAAGCTGTGAAGAGCAATTAATATGAGCCAGACGTCCTACTAGCTGAGAATTGCAGTTTTTGAAGTTATGATGGCCGAGTTGTCTGCTAACTCAAAGCCTTCTCTCCAATACATGAAACACATTCCTGCAAAATATATTTCATTTTTTAGAAAGCAAACATTGATTTTGAGATACTTGTAAATTTGCACACAAAAGATCCTGTGTACCCTTTACCCACTTCCCCTCAATGGTAACATCTTGTAAAACTATAGTTAATATCACTGTAGGGATATTGACAATTCATTTTTATATTAAGAAATGAAAACTTAAGACTACATTAAGTTTGGAATCACAAATGTAAGATTTAAATATACAAGTCTTAAGACATGCAAAGATATTTCAGCTAATGATATTTTCCCTGTTTTGTACCCTATGCTGTTTCCCTCTGTCTGTGACCCTGTGAGTCTGTATATTGCTCTAGGGGTTTTTGTATACTCCTCCTTTTGTAACACTCAGCTCTCAGGAAATTACTTGTTTAGAAAATGTTTTCTTTTGTGACTCCAATCTCAAATGGCAAAAATTACATCTACTATTCCCTACTGTTTCTATGACATCTGACAAAGTATCTGATGCAGAGGGTCTTATTTGGATGAGAGAATCAATTAGTCACCCCCGTGACAAGTCATAGAAAACTAGGATATTAGTGGTGATGCTTCTTCAAAAATCAATGTCAGTAAGACCTTTGCTTCTCTAATTACAAATCTGTCCTCAGAAAGTTTTCCATCCACCAAAACAACCAAAATACATATGTGGTCTAACATGTCTGAGAAAGTTATTATTCTTCAAAACAATCTAATCTGAATTAAATATCAATCCGTCAATTACTGAAATGTCTTGAAATCAGGTGTGAAAAGCAATATATTCTAGAATACCTTTCTTGATGAAGGAATTTTTGGTTCTTCAATGTTCTAATCAACTAGACCATGGTAGCTGAATGATTTCCCCTCCTAAATGACAGTATAAGTTAATGCTTCTCAAATCTTGCTTGTGAATACCCAGGGCACCTACAAGCTGGCTTCTCTCTGGGGGATAACGGAACTCTGATAATTTGGTGTTTTAAATAGCTTGGCAGATTATCTGAAACAGTGTAATAAAGAAGTATACTCTAATGGTTAGCTTCTGAGAACATATCTTAAAAGCTTTTCATTGGAAAGTTTTGTTTTTTGAAGTTGGGAATAACTGGCTGACTTTTGAACCATTCTCATTTCTTCAGAACTCTGAGCCATAAGATTTATTTATTTATTTATTTATTTAATTTATTTATTTTTTGCAGAACTGATAAGTTTAATTCTCAGAGTTGTCAGATGCTACAATGGGTTAAAGGAAAATCAGTGACATAGTTTGATAAAAGTTTAAGGAAAAAAAATGCTTTTGCTTCATTCTTCATCTCTATTGCATTAATCAGCAACTTCACCAAAATCCATTGTGTGCAGTTTAAAAAATAAAATTTAGCCATTGGTATGTATTTTTTTTCTTTGCCTCCATGTTGTTGTTCAGTTGCTCAGTTGTGTCCAGCTCTTTGAGACCCCATTAATGGCAGAAAGCCAGGCTTCCCTGTCCTTCACTCTCTCCTGGAGTTTGCTGAAACTCATGCCCATTGGATCAGTGATGCCATCCAATCATCTCATCCTGTCACCCACTTCTCCTCCTGCTCTCAATCTTTCCCAGTATCAGGATCTTTTCTAATGAGTTGGCTCTTCACATCAGGTGGCCAAAGTATTGGAGCTTCAGCATCAGTTCTTCCAATGAATATTCGGGGTTGATTTCCTTTAGGCTTTACTGTTTGATCTCCTTGCTGTCCAAGGGACTCTCAAGAGTCTTCTCTAGCACCACAGTTTTTTGTTTTTTTTTTTCATTTATTTTTATTAGTTGGAGGCTAATTACTTTACAATATAGTTGGAGGCTAATTACTTTACAATATTGTAGTGGGTTTTGTCATACATTGACATGAATCAGCCATGGAGTTACATGTATTCCCCATCCCGATCCCCCCTCCCACCTCCCTCTCTACCCGATCCCTCTGGGTCTTCCCAGTGCACCAGGCCCAAGCACTTGTCTCATGCATCCAGCCTGGGCTGGTGATCTGTTTCAATGCTGTTCTCTCGAAACATTCCACCCTCGCCTTCCTCCACAGAGTCCAAAAGTCTGTTCTGTACATCTGTGTCTCTTTTTCTGTTTTGCATATAGGGTTATCATTACCATCTTTCTAAATTCCATATATATGTGTTAGTATGCTGTAATGTTCTTTATCTTCCTGGCTTACTTCACTCTGTATAATGGGCTCCAGTTTCATCCATCTCATTAGAACTGATTCAAATGAATTCTTTTTAATGGCTGAATAATATTCCATGGTGTATATGTACCACAGCTTCCTTATCCATCCGTCTGCTGATGAGCATCTAGGTTGCTTCCATGTCCTGGCTATCATAAACAGTTGAGCCATAAGATTTAAATGAATATCTGTGTCTGATATGAGACATTCCAAGATTGCTCAGTCTATTGGGTGCTTTGTCCCATGGCACTGAGAAGTCACTCGGGATAAAATTAAGAGCCAGTTGGTCATGATATCTATCTTAATAGAGCTTATTTTCTAGAATAAAGAACAGAAAAAAATATTAAGTGAGCAAAACAACAAATTAAATAATTATGATTTTTTAAAAACTGTTACTAGTGAGTGAATGAATGAACATAAAGAGAGAAAAGCAGCCCTGAGAGGCAAAAACTAGCCTCAAATACACATAGGTGGGCCTTGGTTTGCTCCTGTTGAACATAAAAAATTTCACAAAACATCAACATCATCTTTTCTGAGTCTGTAACTGATCAAGACAATGACACTGTAATCATTTCTGAATACAGACAAAAACATGAACATTGTCCAAACCAGAAAAATGACCAAACATTTCTCCATAACAGTTAATATGAGTGACTGCTGCTTTTTTTTCTTTCTTCTTTTTTTTTTTTGACAAATCACTGGGTGCTTACATTCTAGGTGAGAATTATTAAGATACCCAAATCACAGAATTATCCCAGCTTCCTAGCAGCATCGCATGCAGAGCAAAGTCTCACTTCCTTGAATCATCTCCCAGACGACCTAATTTCAAATCCTACAATGAACCCTTTTCAATACTTCCCCCACCTGCCTTAGCCATGGTGTTCCCCAGGGTGGAGCTCTTTCTCCTTGCCATAAGACAATAAACACAACATTACTCGATTAAAATGTGTTCCTGCTGCTCTTTGGCTTGAAAAGTGAATGAAAGAACTTTTTTTCAGATGTCTAAAGCTTTCTTCACTCAGATTTAATTGCTGAGTCAGATTTAGAATAAAACTTACTAAAATTTGGAAACACACATGAAGAAGAAAATGGCTTTAAAAAAAAAGAAGAAAATGTTTTAACAGCAGTAACTTGTTACAGAGAAAAAAATTAGAAAGACTTGAAAACCTGAGTGATTCTCGGAGAGGAAGGCTCTGATCATATTGAGATCAGCTTATAGTTTGGGAAGAGGTCTGTATGTGTCTAGGTAGACACTGGAAAGGATAGATACCAGCATGGGAAAGATTTCACCTTATTCGAAGAAGAGTTTTAGACCAATGAGAGAGCTCTTGTGACAAATGGGCAAGAAAAGAAGGAAATTGAGCCATGTTCTGCCCGTAAGTTCTTCCTTCTCTCTCAAGTAAATCTTAAATATAGCTTATTAAGCAATTTTTATCAAAGAGTTTGTAAGTACTTCAACAGGCAAAAGAACACCTCTCCCTTCCAAAATACATCTCTCAGAAATCATAAACAGAAGTTCTTAATATCTGGACACCTACCAGAATAGCAATTGCACTCCCCAAGTGTGCCAAAGTAAAATCAGTTGGCTCTATATGCATACAGATTAAGGCAGGATAGATCCTAGTAGCTGAGTCAGGAACTAAATCTTTATCCATGGATCAAGATTTATGTACTACATCTCAGCTCTATTGTCTCTAGCTGCATAATGTTGGCTGGGAATAGCTTAATTTTAGGTGTTTCTTTCACTGCTAATTTTAAACAGTCTCTTTCAGATTATCTCAGTCTCTTTTAGATACATACTCATAAATTAATATTTGAAAGTACTTTCATATATGTTTATTTCCCCTCAAAAGTTTTCCCAGTCCTTCCTCAAAATCCAAGATGGCATTAGGTATGGATAAAAAGCTTTTGTGTACTCACAGTGATGCAGAAAGGAAAGCTGGAGTGAGGATGGGTGGCTTGACTATCCCCTGGGTTCTTTTGGGCTCCATTGAGATCATTCTTGTCCAGCATGGTGACTGAACATCGTTCTCTGTATGTCTCTCAAGTTTACAGCTGGTGAAACTGTTCTTTCCACACAACAGGGCCTACCACTTCTCCTTTCCATTTCCCATTTCACACTCTAGAACTTGGTCTCATTTGGCTCTTCCTGGCCCAGGTGATCCTCCTTGTTATCAGCTATGATAATGTTAAATGGATGCTCATCGTCCTCATTTCAACTGTAAAAGAGAACCTAAAAATTACTCTAGTATATCAATGGCAGGTTCCTTGTTCTTAATTCTCAGCTACCATTTGTTATATCCAAGAGACACTTTCAAATCTTAACCATATCATAGACAATCCATTATACACCATGCTGGGTTCTGGGAAGGTGGATCAGCCTGAAGGAGTTACCTTTTGACTATGTCATGTGGCCAGTTATATCCTGTGGAGCTTTGACATCTCAAAAGGGTACATTTTGGTTGTTGTTCAGTCACTCAGTTGCATCTGACTCTTTGCAACCCCATGGACTGCAGCACACTAGACTTCCCTGTCCTTCACCATCTCCCAGAGATTGCTCAAACACATGTCCATTGAGTCGATGATGCCATCCAATCATCTCATCCTCTGTCATCCCCTTCTCCTCCTGCCTTCAATCTTTCCCAGCATCAGGGTCTTTTCCAGTGAGTCAGCTCTTGGCATCAGGTGGCCAAAATATTGAAGCTTCAGCTTCAGCATCAGTCCTTTCAATGAATATTCAAGATTGATTTCCTTTGGATTGACAAGGATTGATTTCCTTTGGATTGACAAGGATTGACAAGTTTGATCTCCTTGTAGTCCAAGGGACTCTCAAGAGTCTTCTCCAACACTACAGTTCAAAACCATCAGTTCTTTGATGCTCAGTCTTCTTTATGGTCCAACTCTCAACACCTTGGCAGTTGCATTTTTTTTTTTTTCGAGTTGAAAGTGGAAACCTGCTTATGGCATTCCATGTCAATATGTCTTGTGTTTTTATTATTCCCTTTCAGGATTGGTCTTCAAAAGTGGATAGGGATTGATGAGAATTAAGAACTCTAACTGCTGCTGCCCTTGGAGGCATTCTCTATTTTCCCTTTGATGGGAACTTACGTCATGTTCTATTCTGAATTTTCTCTACCAAAGTCATATAGAAAAGCCCATGTATGCAGTCACTAGATTTGTCTGTTGATATGGAGAAGGAGTTTTGAGAATTTCTTTTTTCTTTTTTGACAAGGCCCAACTATCAGAACTATTATCTTGTTATAGAGTCAAAATAAATCTAATTTGACAGTCAACATGAAGCATAGGTTTTGTTATTCTTGTTGATGCCCTTTCTCTGAGGCACTGAAACCCATTAGGGTAGGAGAGCCCCAGGGTATTATGATTTAAGATGAATGAAAAGTACATCAATTTAATATTTTAAAAAATATTGTACCTATCAAAACTCTAATTCCATGCAGTCATGATTCCCAACTTCGATGGGTTCATGGATGTTTAAAATCATTCATCTCCTCTTAGTCAATGAATCTTTCTCTGACATCTTTAATAATTTGTTTGTTTATTGAATTTACTACTTATTGTATCACTTCTTCCTTTACAATATAAGATCCACAAGGGCAGGAATCTTTGTTTACATTTACTCACTCATGTTACTGGTGCCTGGAACTTAGTAAGGCCTCATAACTATTTGCTGAATGAATAAAGAATGAATGGATACAAGAAACAGGTTCTTTTATGTTCATTTGGCAACAAATATTAAAAAGATAGTCACGTCTTACATACAGCTGAGAAACTGAGTTGTAATAATATTCACTGAAGAATGCTTAGGAAGTGTCCATTAAGTACTGAGGTTACGAGAAGGAACAAAGAGGTATGTATCAGTTCTCATGGAAGAAGAGAGGAAGAGATATTAATTGTAATCCTGGCTATGCCATTTATTAGCTATGTGATAAAAGGAAAGTTATCCAATCCCTATGAGCCTCAGTATTTGAATCTGTAAATTGGAAATAGGGTTATTTATCCTATAGTGGGTTCTCCTGGCAAAAATGTATTAGCCTTTGCCCTGCTTTATTCTGTACTCCAAGGCCAAATTTGTCCGTTACTCCAGATATTTCTTGACTTCCTACTTTTGTATTCCAGTCCCCTATAATGAAAAAGACATCTTTTTTGGGTGTTAGTTCTAGAAGGTCTTGTAGGTTTTCATAGAACCATTCCACTTCCGATTCTTCAGCATTACTGGTCAGGGCATAGACTTGGATTACTGTGATACTGAATGGTTTACCTTGGAAATGAACAGAGATCATTCTGTCATTTTTGAGACTGCATCCAAATACTGCGTTTTGGACTCTTTTGTTGACTATGATGCCTACTCCATTTCTTCTAAGAGATTCTTGCCTACAGTAGTAGATATAATGGTCATCAGAGTTAAATTCACCCATTCCAGTCCATTTTTGTTCACTGATTCCTAGAATGTCAACGTTCACTCTTGCCATCTCCTATTTGACCACTTCCAAGTTGCCTTGATTCATAGACCTAACATTCCAGCTTCCTAAGCAATATTGCTCTTTACAGCATCAGACCTTGCTTCTATCCCCAGTCACATCCACAACTGGGTGTTTTTGCTTTGGCTCCGTCTCTTCATTCTTTCTGGAGTTAATTCTCCACTGATCTCCAGTAGCTTATTGGGCACCTACCAACCTGGGGAGTTCATCTATCAATGTCCTATCTTTTTGCCTTTTCATACTGTTCATGGGGTTCTCAAGTCAAGAATACTGGAGTGGTTTGCCATTCCCTTTTCCAGTGGACCACATTTTGTCAGAACTCTCCACCATGACCTGTCCGTCTTGGGTGGCCCTACATGTCATGGCTCATAGTTTCATTGAGTTAGACAAACACCCTCTTCCAACAACACAAAAGAAGACTCTATACGTATACATCACCAGATGGTAAATACTGAAGTGAGGTTGATTACAATCTTTGCAGCCAAATTTGGAGAAAACCTATACAGCCAGCAAAAATAAGACTGGGAGCTGACTGTGGCTCAGATCATGAACTCCTTATCGCCAAATTTAGACTTAAATTGAAGAAAGTAGGGAAAACCACTAGACCATTCAGGTATGACCTAAATCAAAACCCTTAGGATTATACAGTGGAAGTGACAAATAGATTCAAGGGACTAGATCTGATGGAGCGCCTGATGAACTATGGTGGAGCTCCGTGACACTGTACAGGAGGCAATGATCAAGACCATCCCCAAGAAAAAGAAATGCAAAAAGGCAAATGGTTGTCTGAGGAGACCTTACAAAAGAAGAGAAGCTAAAGGCAAAGGAGAAAAGAAAAGATACACCCATTTGAATGCAGAGTTCCAAAGAATAGCAAGGAAAGATAAGAAAGCCTTCCTCAGTGATCAGTGTAAAGAAATAGAGGAAAACAATAGAATGGGAAAGACTAGATATCTCTTCAAGAAAATTAGAGATACCAAGGGAATATTTCGTGTAAAGATGGGCTCAGTAAAGGAAAGGGATGGTATGAACCTAACAGAAGCAGAAGATATTAATAAGAGGTGGCAAGAATACACAGAAGAACCATACAAAAAAATCTTCATGACTCATATAATCACAATGGTGTGATCACTCATGTAAAGTCAGACATCCTGGAATGAGAAGTCAAGTGGGACTTAGGATGCATCACTATGAAGAAAGCTAGTGGAGGTGATGGAATTCCAGTTGAGCTATTTCAAATCCTAAAAGATGATGCTGTGAAAATGCTGTACTCAATACACCAGCAAATTTGAAAAGTTCAGCAGAGACCACAGGACTGGAAAAGGTCAGTTTTTATTCTAATCCCAAAGAACAGCAGTGCCAAAGAATGCTCACACTACTGCACAACTGCACTCATCTCACACACTAGCAAAGTAATGCTCACAATTCTCCAAGCCAGGCTTCAACAGTACATGAACCATGAACTTCCAGAAGTTCAAACTGGATTTAGAAAAGGCAGAGGAACCAGAGATCAAATTGCCAATTGGATCATTGAAAAATCGAGAGAGTTCCAGGAAAACATCTACTTCTGCTTTACTGACTATGCCAAAGCCTTTGACTGTGGATCACAGCAGACTGTGAAAAATTCTTAAAGAGATGGGAATACCAGACCACCTGACCTACCTCCTGAGAAATCTATATGCAAGTCAAGAAGCCACAGTTAGAACTAGACATGGAAAAACAGACTGGTTCCAAATTGGGAAAGGAGTACATCAAGGCTGTACATTGTCAGCCTGCTTATTTAACTTATATGCAGAATACATCATGAGAAATGCTAAGCTGGAGGAAGCACAAGCTGGAATCAACTGCCAGGAGAAATATCAATAACCTCAGATACGCAGATGACACCACCTTTATGCAAGAAAGTGAAGAAGAACCAAAGAGCCTCTTGATGAAAGTGAAAGAGGAGAGTGAAAAAGTTGGCTTAAAACTCAGTATTCAGAAAACTAAGATCATGGCATCTGGTCCCATCACTTCATGGCAAACAGATGGGGAAACTGCAGAAACAGTGAGAGACTTTATTTTTTGGGCTCCAAAATCAATGCGGATGGTGACTGTAGCCATGAAATTAGAAGACACTTACTCCTTGGAAGAAAAGTTAGGACCAACCTAGAGAGCATATTAAAAAGCAGAGACATTAATTTGCCAACAGAAGCCTGTCTAGTCAAAGCTATGGTTTTTCCAGTAGTCATGTGTGGATGTGAGAGTGGACTATAATGAAGGCTGAGTGCCAAAGAATTAATGCTTTTTAACTGTGGTGTTGGAGAAGACTCTTGAGAGTTCCTTGGACTGCAAGGAGATCCAACCAGTCCATCCTAAAGGAAATCAGTCCTGAATATTCACTGGACGGACTGATGCTGAAGCTGAAACTCAAATTCTTTGGTCACTGATGTGAAGAACTGCCTCATTTGAAAAGACCCTGATACTGGGAAAAATTGAGGGCAGGAGGAGGAGGGAAAGACAGAGGATGAGATGGTTGGATGCCATCACCAAACATGAGTTTGAGTAAGCTCTAGGGGTTGTGATCGACAGGGAAACCTGGCGTGCTGCAGTCCATGGGGTCACAAAGAGTAGGACACGACTGAGCGACTAAACTGAACTGAACTGAACTGAAGCAATTGAACTGAACTGATCCTGTAGTTTTGTACATTGCACATCACACGTACTCAGTGAATGTTAATTTCCTCTTTCACCTCACCAGGTATCAACTTATCAACTGATGTGAAAAATAGAGGGAAAAATGGAGAAAAAAGGAAAAATCGAACATGAGTTCTGATTCTCAACCATAACTGGAATTTGCTTTAACTCTATACTCTATTGACGTATACATGCATGAATGCTAAGTTTCTTCAGTCGTGTCCAACTCTGTGTGACCCTATGGACTGCAGTCCACCAGGCTCCCCTGTCCATGGGATTCTCCACGCAAGAATAGTGGAGTGGGTTTCCATGCCCTCCTCCAGGGAATCGTTGAAGCTGTATCTCTTATGTCTCCTGCATTGGCAGGCAGGTTCTTTACCATTAGCACCACCTGGGAAGCCCCTATTGAAGTATAGTTGATTTACAGAGTTGTGTTAGTTTCAGATGTTGGACAAAGTGATTCAGTTTTATGTGTATATGTATATAAATATATAATTTTTAAAGATTTTTCCCTTATGGGTAATTATAAAATATTGACTATAGTTCACTGTGCTATACACTTCTTCCTTGCTGATTATCTATTTTATATATAGTAGTGTGTATATGCTACTCCCAAATTCCTGATTTATCCCTCCCCCTCTTTCATTTTGGTAACCATAAATTTGTTTTCTATATCCGGGGTCTATTTCTGTTTTATATATAAGTTTATTTGTATCATTTTTTTAGATTCCACATATAAGTGATAGCATATGATATTTGTCTTTCTCTGCCTGGCTTACTTCACTCAGTGTGGTAATCTCTAGGTCCATCCATGTTGCTACAAATGTCATTATTTCATTCTTTTTATGGATGAGTAATATTTCATTATATAAATACATATATATATATGTATGTACATATATATGCATATGTATATATACATATGTATGTATATTATATTTATATATATGCCACATCTTCTTTATCCATCCTTCTATTGTTGGACATTTAGGTTGCTCCCATTACTTGGCTATTGCAAATAGTGCTTCAGTGAACATTCAATAAACTCAAAATGGATTAAAGACCTAAATGTAAGACCAGAAAGTATAAAACTCCTAGGGGGAAAAAAGACAGAACACTCTTTGACACACATTGCAGCAATATTTTTTTGGTTCTTAACCATAGCTGAAATTTGCTTTACTTCTTGATAATCATTTTTCTCTGGCTAACGAGGTGCCAACCTGGAGCATAACTGTTGGGGATCCCATGGAATTACTCCTACAGCAGTGTACAAGCCCACCCATCACAGAAAATGGGCTGTGACCCTCTCAGAGGCCCTTCAGTGACTTGGCCTCAAGCAAGTGACATTCTGGTCCCTCGTCTTCAAGCAAGCGAGATCTGATTGGCTATTTTCCAAAGTGTGTTTGCAGCTCCCTGGACACTCTTGTTCTGCCCATGTTTGATAGAGCCCTTAGGTTCTTAACTCTGCTGAGTACAGTCTCTCATTTCTCACTTCCCATGAGAGGGAATTCCTGGCTCTTGATATTAGTTCAAGTGAAAACCTGCCCGAGTTTCTTTTAAGTGGTATTGCCAGTAAAAGGGGTTTTATTAATTCAAAGAGTAGGATTCAAAGATATTTCTGCAATGATATACCTTTGCCTGGTGCTGTTCAAGCCTGTGGGCACTCAGACTTGAAACACTTTTTACAATTAGTCCTGGAACACATTGATTTTTCATATTGTCAGTTGAGTACCTTACTATTTAGTGTCAGAGTCTTTCTTCCCTGGTGGCATGTCTTTACTCTGTAGGTATTTCACCTCCAAGTCCCATGATAACCATACAAAATTATTAAGGTATATTTAGCTACTCAAGATCTGTCTTGAAGAAACATTTGTGAGCCATAGTTCCTGCCCTCCAACATATTACAGATGATGATGGTGGTGGTGATGATAATAACATTGACAGCAGCAACATTTGGGCACTCATTGTGTCTCAAACAATACGTTAAACACTTTTCATGCATTAATTAATTTATTCCTGGCAAAATGGTCAATGGATTAGGTACTCTTAGTGTCCCCATTTTGCAGATGAAGAAACTGGGCTCAAAGAGGCTAAATGACTTGCCAAAATAGTGGAGCAGCCTTCAGAGAATTTCCTGCCTCTCACTGTACCACAGTGCTTTGGATACATTATCTTATTCTATTATTCCAGTAACTCTGTGAGACAGAAACATTAGTTACATTTTCCACCTATGGAAACTAATGCTCAGAAAGGTTAGGTAACTTCTCCAAGATCACACAGCTTGTAAATGGAAGACCTGGGATTTAAAACAACAAAGCCTATAGTCCTAAATTTTAAATTAAACTATTATAGTAACTTGATAGCCAATAAAACTCAGTAGTACTATGGACCAAGTCTAAATAATATATATACACATATATCCCCTACACCTTCAGAGAGTTATAATCACAAAACACTTTCATATAGATTAGAAGTGAGAGTTTTGGAAAGTTATTCTCAGAAATAGTGGTGAAGAGCCATGGTGAAGATTGGAGGGTTTTGTAAACACCTGATTACCATCCAGCAGGTGTCTACCCCCAGGCTCACACAGCAGGTAAAGTGGCATCTTGGGATAAGAGTGAACAGTTCTTTCCCTAGGTGTGCTTTTCTCTCTATACCATGTTTTTGTGAGCTGATGGATTTAATAACAGGTGCTCTGGGATCATTCTTACTAAGGCTAAAGAATTGTCTCCATAGATTCATTTCTTGCCCAATGTTCACCATGAGTACATCCTAAAAGAAATGATCATCCGACAGAAAAACACAGTAGACATCACAATGGGATTGGGTTTCTCATGATGATAATGACAGAATTGCTACTTCATTAACATAGAGTTTTACACAGGACACTTCTTTCCCATCATAACCCTTATATGAAAGAAACACCTTTCAGCCTCAAGGCCATAATAGTTATGTTCAGGTTGAAGAAGAATTTGTTTCTATTTAAGTTTGAGTAAACAAAACAAATTACCTCCTCTGTTTGTTTTTCATCATGATCTGTGTTTGATCCTGTGTTCACTTCTTGGCAAACCAATACAAAACATTTCCCATTTGTCCTGAAATGAGTATCAGATGAAGTATCTTTTCATGTATAGCTTGGGCTTGTATTATGTTGTCTCAGAACAATTATTTGGTGCTTTGAATACAGTTAGATTGAATTATCTCATCCTTCAATAATGATAGGAGAGTGAAGAAGGGAAATGTGTCTTTTTCTTTTATGTGGCTTATAGTCTGGCAGAAAGATGGATCAGGATATTTCATTGGTCTTGTTCCTGCTGTACCCAGTTCCTGGCACTTAATAAGTGCTCCATAAATACTTGTTGAATGAGTATATTCACAGCCAAGTTTAGTAAGGACTATGTTAAAGAGATGACCAGACAATCATGGAAATGTCCAGCACTGGACCTATTTGCCCAACAGAGATTGGAGGCAGAAGCTCTTTCTGCCATTTTTGACAGCCTCACTGGAAGACAACCCCCCACAGCATGGCGATCCAGACCATGCCCCCAGTGTCAGAAAAATATGGATCCCAATTCTGCTTCCTCACATGCTCAGCATGGAAGTGTCGATGGGGTGTCCCTCCTGTTTTCTTATATGCAAAACAGTAAATAACTCATGTAATGCTCCTAGTGACCAGCACATGCTAAGCAGTCAATATCAGTAATTGCCATTGTCTTCAAAGGACTGGTTGGATTCTCATTGTGTAGAACTATGCTATTCCTTTCAGCCAAAACTTTGCAGTGGATTCAGTGTCCTAAAAGACTCATGATGGAACTCAATAAATGAATGCCTCAAATAGAAAAAAAAGAAAAAAAAGTCACAACCTCCTAACTGAAGACATTTTGAAGTGTGGTTATTTTTTAAAGGTTTCTATTAAATACGTCCAAATGAATGACTAGTGTTTTCTTAACAAGAGCAGAATGTTGTACCATGCTGTGCTGCTTCCCCTACCCCAACTGCCTTGTGATTTGAGAGTAGCCCTTGGAACTTCCTAAGCCTCAGTTCCTAAAGCTCTGAAATGCAAAGAATAAAAATGAATGTATAAAGGCATTTACTTTTCTATCTCAGAGAATTTTTAGGAACCCAAGTCTTTCTAGGTCCTACTTCTTTGATTCATTGAGTCATCAAATACTTATTGGTCACTAGTCATGTGCAATGCATCATGCCAGTCATCAGTTCAGTTCAGTTACTCAGTTGTGTCTGACTCTTTGCAACCCCATGGACTGCAGTATGCCAGGCTTCCCTGTCCATCACCAACTCCCAGAGCTTACTCAAACTCAAGTCCATTGAGTCGGTGATCCCATCCAACCATCTCATCCTCTGTCGTCCCCTTCTCCTCCTGCCTTCAATCCTTCCCAGCATCAGGGTCTTTTCTAATGAGTCAGCTCTTTGCATCAGGTGGCCAAAGTATTGGAGTTTCAACTTCAACATCAGTCATTCCAATGAATATTCAGGACTAAATTCCTTTAGGATGGACTGGTTGGATCTCCTTGCAGTATAAGGGACTCTCAAGAGTCTTCTCCAACACCACAGTTCAAAAGCATCAATTCTTCAGCGCTCAGCTTTCTTCACAGTCCAACTCTCACATCCATACATGACCACTGGAAAAACCATAGCCTTGACTAGACAGACCTTTGTTGGCAAAGTAATGTCTCTGCTTTTTAATATGCTATCTAGGTTGGTCATAAATTTTCTTCCAAGGAGCAAACATCTTTTAATTTCATGGCTGCAGTCACCATCTTCAGTGATTTTGGAGCCCCCCCCCCGGAAATAAAGTCTGTCACTGTTTCCACCGTTTCCCCATCTGTTTGCCATGAAGTGATGGGACCAGATGCCATGATCTTAGTTTTCTGAATGTTGAGTTTTAAGTCAACTTTTTCACTCTCCTCTTTCACTTTCATCAAAAGACTCTTTAGTTCTTCTTCACTTTCTGCCAAAAGGGTGGTGTCATCTGCATATCTGAGGTTATTGATATTTCTCCCGGCAATCTTGATTCCAGCTTGTGCTTCTTCCAGCCCAGCATTTCTCATGATGTACTCTGCGTATAAGTTAAATAAGCAGGCTGACAATGTACAGCCTTGACATACTCCTTTCCGGATTTGGAACCAGTCTGTTGTTCCAAGTCCAGCTCTAACTGTTGCTTCTTGACCTGCATACAGTCATAAGATGGGATACATGCCTCAAGGAAGTATGTGGTAGGGAGGAGGGGGAACAGCAAACATATGTACACATTATTATAAGGGAAGATAGTTATGGTAGAGAGAGGTGCTAAGAGTGCCATTCATATATAAAGAGGCTTTTGGCTCAGTCTAGGACTCTTAGGTCGACCAGATGGATCCTGTGATTTCATAATCCTAGCCCCAAATTCAGTGTTTAAAACTGCTTGTCAGTAGGTCTGCTATGAACCTTTGACTGCATTCAGCTCAATGCAAATCTAAGCATTCTTTTCCTGATCATCATTCATTTTTCCAGCTATCTGTTTATCCAACATCAATCCGTTAATCAATATAAGGATATTTCCTGATATTCCTTGCAATGAATTGATAAAGAAATATTTCCTGAGCACATATTGTGTTTCCAGTACTACACTCTGAAATCAGGGATAAGTGGAATTCCATTCCTCTCCTTAAGAAGCTCCCAGTTTGAGAAAATGCAGGGGAAAATGCAGATTGCTCTAGCCAGGAGCAGAAACAGAAGGCTGAGAAACAGCGGAAGTTGGTGTTTTCACACTTTGCCAGCAGCGCATACTTAGGGACCTGGCCAACTTCTGCAGGTTCTGGGAGGTGTAGACCCTGTCCTGACTGTGGGAAAGGTGCAAGGTAAATCTCTAAAGAGAAGGGAGGTCTCAAAGGTCCCACATACCAAAATAGAAAGGTTATGCAATAGAAAGAGCCTCCCTTGTTTTTGAAGCAGAGAAAAGGGGAGCAGCAGTAGAACTAGAAAGCTGTCCAGCTCTTATGAGAAGACTGAGGCTGGGAGGATTTTGCCCAAGGAGTATTAAATGAGCTTAGATTTTTCTTCAGAGAAGGGGTAGAGTGAGACTTTGTTTAACAATCAAATGCCTTGTCAAAGACAAAAATGCATCCCAGAGTGTGTTTCATTTTTTACAAGAGTAAAGATAAAGGTGTTACAGTAACATTTTGTCATTTCTACTCTGGAAATTATAGCTTTAGATTCTGGTGGAAATGGTTTCTTTCTTTCCTTCCATGCTAATTCATTTCAGCAAGACATATCAAGAGTGGCTTGAGCTGTGAGGCTGATGGGATCTCTTAAAGTTTAGAAGAGACAATTCTCTTAAAATTCTCCCCCAACAAAAAATTCTAAAACCACTCTCCAGTTCTTTAAATACCCTGAGCTTAGGATTTAAAATCCTGTTGCTTTACTACCATTCAATTATCTACCTCTCAGGTAACTTTGATATTATCATTTTGTGACATTCTATAGTGCTATCCAAGCATTCAATTATATATGTAGCAGGGTTTTATACTAACCTAATTAATAAGGGAGGGGACTGGGTAGAGGCATTAATGTCAGTTAACTCATCACATGCACAGGAAGCTTTTATTTCCCATACTGAGTTGCTATCTATACACAAAAAATTTTAGCTGAGACTGAGTCTCAGACCCATGGTTATATAATAAAAGCTGTAATTTGCTATTCTGTATTATGATTATTATAACTTCACTGATCAATTTCTGGGATGATAGGAAAAAGATGCCTGGACTTGCAGGCTATCTCAGTAAGGAAGCTACTTCCACCACTTGCCAGGAAGAAAACCACATTATTGTCTGGTTCTTAGATTTTTCATCACTTACGGTGAATACCATCCTCCTACCCAGGCCAGCTAGCCCTGTTCTCAGCTTTGGTCCTTAGGGTCCAGCTCTGCCCTCTGCCAGTTATGTCACTCCCCATGGGAATCTTCAGGCCCAGAACTGTGTCCATCCAGAACCCATGCCCTCCCTACCTCCCAGGCTGTGAATATTTGAAACCCCAGGATTCTCAGCACACCCTGAACCTGTTTTCAGACTCTCTTTGCCTGAGTTTATTCTGTCAAGGTCAGGAAAGGATGTTGAGGGTGTATAGACATGGTGGGACCAAAGGGTAGATATTTCTGGGTTGGAGATAAAGGACTTGGGTGTCTGAAATCATGTGCTCAACTCTAAAGACCAGAGGCTGGTATCAGGCATAAGAGAAGGGAGGCAGGCTGGAGAGAGGATCTCCATTTGTACTCCTGCTTCCTGCCCCTCCAGTGTTGGGTCAGGCTTGCTTAGACCCTTGAGCACCTGCTCTTTAGGAGGAGATGCAGAGGGATAAGCTGCTAGAAGGATAGCTTAATGCTTTTAGGTTAGAAGTGTTGTGGGGTAAGTGTGTTTAAAGATTTTCTTGTTTGCAAATATGCTTATTAACTACTGTCACAGTGATGTCAGCCTTAGGAATTCATTCCTTGAGTTTTAACACTGAATATTTGTTGAAATATAGAAAGTTCTTTGGGGGTGCAAATACATCTATATTTTTCACCAGCAGCAATTAACATTTTTGCGTCTGTTTATCCCATTAGTCAGTCACTTACCAAGGCTCAGGGGAGACACACAGATTTTATAATTTAACTGGTGGTGAATTACTGTCTGGAAGATTATTAGAATTCCCTGAATTTCTAAGTTACAGGTTTCAGCACTATAATAATAAGTAATAATATAATAGTAAGTAACTAATCAGCACTGTAATATTAAGTAATGAATAAGTAGTTAACATTCATTGAAGATTTGCTATGTACCTGGTTCTGTTCTAAGCACCCTGTACCGTGCTGTGCTGTTCTTAGTCACTCAACCCTGTCTGACTCTTTGCGACCCCATGGACAGGAGCCTGTCAGGCTCCTCTGTTCATGGGGATTCTCCAGACAAGAATGCTGGAGTGGGTTGCCATGCCCTCCCCCAAGGATCTTCCCAACCCAGTGATTGAACCCAGGTCTCCTACATTGCAGGTGGATTCTTTCCTGACTGAGCCACTAGAGAAGCCCAAGAATACCGGAGTGGTAGCCTATCCCTTCTCCAGGGGATCTTCCTGACCCAGGAATTGAACCTGGGTCTCCTCATTGCAGGCAGATTCCTTACCAGCTGAGCTACCAAAGAAGCCCTCTAAGCACCTTACAAGGATCATATCATTCAATCCCCGTAGAACATAGGAAGTGGATTCTTTTCTTATCCATATTATAAAGATGAGAAAACCTGAGGCTCAGAGAATGTAAATGATATTCCCAAATTCTAGAGTTAATAAGTAGCAGAGTCAAACTTTGAACCCAGGTCTCTGATTACTCCTTCCCATTGGCTTAAGACTCCTGCTTTATTTGCATATGTCTTTTGTCAACCTAACTTACTGACTTATCATTCATGTGTCTCCAGTGCACTATAGGAATTTGAAGTCTAATGTTAGGCCATCTTGCCTATAATAATTGATCTTTATTGCTTTTATTATTATAATTGTCCCATTCTAAATGCAGTAACCACTTTATACCAGTCTCCTATCCTGATCATTAAGAGGCTTGGGAGACTGCCAACATTCATACTAATATGGGTCTACTGTGTTTACTTAACTAACCACTCAAGTGATAAACTGGCATTGAACAATTCCAAGGACAATTCCCTAAGAATCATTACATCACTCAATTAAGTCTTTATTGTTTTATAAGATGTATGGCAGATATAAACATTTAAATGAGATGTAAATATTAAACATAAATGTAAATATTAAATAAATATTAAATGAGATGTAAAAATGTAAATATTGTGAAATACATTAACAGAAAAACATCATTAATTTTTTATTGAAATTAAAAATATCACAATCCTAGAATATATTGTCACCTTTCAAGGAAATGAATTACCTTTATATTTCATTTATTAGTACACTATTACTTTGGATTGGACTTTCTGTCTTTGAATGAAATGGGAGTGAAGAACTATAACTCTAAACCAGGGGCCAGATCAGGCCCACAGCATGTATTTTTTTAGATAAAGTTTTATTGAAAAAAAAACAACTCATTTGTTTACATATTGTCTATGACTGTTTTTGTGTTGCAACAGCAGAGTCAAGTACTTGTGATAGAGATCACTGGCATGCAAAGAATAAGATAGTTATTATTTAGTCCTTTATATAAAAGTTTAAAGACTCTAAGCAATTTTCCAAACAGAAATGTTGGTTGATTATATTTCAATAATAATTTAAGACTCCCATCTAACTAGAGACATTCCAAATTGACTAAATCACAGTTGTGTCAAATACAGTTTCAGTTCAGTTCAGTTCAGTTGCTCAGTCGTGTCGGACTCCTTGCGACCCCGTGAACTGCAGCACGCCAGGCCTCACCAACTCCCAGAGCCTACCCAAACTCATGTCCATTGAGTCAGTGATGCCATCCAACCATCTCATCCCCTGCTGTCCCCTTCTCATCCTGCCCTCAATCTTTCCCAGCATCAGGGTTGTTTCCAATGAGTCAGCTCTTCACATAAGGTGGCCAAAGTATTGGAGTTTCAGCTTCAACATCAGTCCTTCCAATGAACACCCAGGACTGATCTCCTTTAGGATGGACTGGTTGGATCTCCTTGCAGTCCAAGGGACTCTCAAGAGTCTTCTCCAACACCACAGTTCAAAACCATCAGTTCTTCGGGGCTTAGCCTTCTTTATAGTCCAACTCTCACATCCATACATGACTACTGGAAAAACCATAGCCTTGACTAGACAGACCTTTGTTGGCAAAGTAATGTCTCTGCTTTTTAATATGCTGTCTAGGTTGGTCATAACTTTCCTTCCAAGGAGCAAGCGTCTTTTAATTTCATGGCTGCAGTCACCATCTGCAGTGATTTTGGAGCCCCCCAAAATAAAGGCAGCCATTGTTTCTCCATCTATTTCCCATGAAGTGATGGGACCAGATGCCATGATCTTAGTTTTGAGAATGTTGAGCTTTAAGCAAACTTTTTCGCTCTCCTTTTTCACTTTCATCAAGAGGCTCTTTAGTTCTTCTTCACTTTCTGCCATAAGGGTGGTGTCATCTGCACATCTGAGGTCATTGATATTTCTCCCAGCAATCTTGATTCCAGCTTGTACTTCATCCAGCCTAGCATTTCTCATGATGTACTCTGCATATAAGCAGGGTGACAATATACAGCCTTGACGTACTCCTTTTCCTATTTGGAACCAGTCTGTTGTTCCATGTCCAGTTCTAACTGTTGCTTCCTGACCTGCATACAGTTTTCTCAAGAGGCAGGTCAGGTGGTCTGGCATTCCCATCTCTTTCAGAATTTTCCACAGTTTATTGTGATCCACACTGTCAAAGACTTTGGTATAGTCAATAAAACAGAAATAGATGTTTTTCTGGAGCTCTCTTGCTTTTTCGGTGATCCAGTGCATGTTGGCAATTTGATCTCTGGTTCCTCTGACTTTTCTAAACCCAACTTGAACATCTGGAAGCTCATGGTTCACATATCACTGAAGCCTGGCTTGGAGGATTTTGAGCATTACTTTACTAGCATGTGAGATGAGTGCAATTGTGCGGTAGTGTGAGCATTCTTTGGCATTGCCTTTCTTTGGGATTGGAACGAAAACTGACCTTTTCCCAGTCCTGTGGCTACTACTGAGATTTCCAAATTAGCTGGCATATTGAGTGCAGCACTTTCACAGAATCATCTTTCAGGATTTGAAATAGCTCAACTGGGATTCCATCACCTCCACTAGCTTTGTTCATAGTGATGCTTCTTAAGGCCCATTTGACTTCACATTCCAGGATGTCCAGACATCTAGGTGAGTGATCATACCATTGTGATTAACTGGGTCATGAAGATCATTTTTGTACAGTTCTTCTGTGTATTCCTGCCAACTCTTCTTAATATTTTCTACTTCTGTCAGGTCCACACAGTTTGGGGTCTCTAAAATGTTCAGCCAGTTAAAAACAGAATGTTTTATTTTACTGCCACATTTATTTGAGAAAACCTGCAAAATCAAGGTGAGGCTTCCTTAATCCTATGGTTGTTCTTTAAGCAAAACTATATTTGTCAAATTTACTTACTAAGTGGAAATGGAAAGCCACAGAAACCAATGTAAGGTTTTGTGATAAAACTCAGAATCCAGTATTTACTTTTTTCTTTAAAGCAGAATTATAATGGGAAAAGAAAAATACCAAAGTTCAGTGAGAAATATGTTTTTTCTACTAAATAAACTTAAAGTAAAAATGAAACATACTCACACTTGTTTCCCACTAATAGATATCTGTTTTCAGAGACCCACTTCTATACAATAAGAATACAAAGTAGTATTTTCATACTTTGATTGGATCATTCTATTAGTTTCTTTGTGAGAGGCAGAATTTCCCTTGCAGTTGAGCTACCTCCCTGTGTAAACCAGGCTTAATCTACCAGGTACTTACAGATTAATCACCTAAAGCCTAGCAGACAGGATGTCAGAAACAGATGTTGGTTCAGAAGACGAAAGGTAGTAGCGAACACAGTTTTCACCAAGTGAATTTGATGACCCTAACTCAACCACCCTGGTGGCTCGGACAGTAAAGAAGTCACCTACAATGCAGGAGACCTGGGTTTTATCCCTGTGTTGGGAAGATCCTCTGGAGAATGGAATGGCTACCCACTGAGTATGAGCTGGAGAAGCCCATGGGCAGAGGGTCTTGACAGGCTACAGTTCACGGGGTCACAAAGGGTCAGTCAAGACTCAGTGATGAGTAACAATCTTTTTTTTTTTCAACTCAACCACAGTTTTTGGTCTCTAACATTTTATCCTCAGGTATGCCTTTTTTTTTTTTTTAAAGAAATCATAAAAATTCCAAAGGGAAAGTCTTGTGTCTACTTTGACATACAAAAATTGTTATGGTAGTAAAAGGGAAAGTAGATTTCAATAACATTGCTGGAACAATTTGAAATTCATATGCAAAAACAAAGACTCTACCCATATATCACACCATATACAAAAAATGGACTTGAAATATATTAGAGACTAAATGTAAAACCTAAAGCTATGGAACTTTTAGGTGAGTAATGTCCAAAAGGAACGGTGCACCAAGATGGAAGTGTTCAGTAGCTACTCTGTATGATAGGATAGCCACTAGCTAGTCAGGTTACTGAGCACTTGAAATGTGATTAGTGCAACTTAGTAACTGAAGTCTTAACTTTGAATTTGAAGTTAAAATATCTACCTGTGACTGGTGGCTGTTGTACTGGACATTTGAGTTTCAGAAGAAATTACAGGAATACGTATTTGTAACTGGGATTTGGCAGATTTTTTTAGGATGAAAAAGCAGTTATCATAAATGAAAAAAAATGACAAATTGAACTTTATCAACACTAAAACATGCGCTTTTTATTTTATTTTTTTTTCCATTTATTTTTATTAGTTGGAGGCTAATTACAATATTGTAGTGGTTTTGGCCATACATTGACATGAATCAGCCATGGATTTACATGTATTCCCCATCCCGATCCCCCCTGCCACCTCCCTCTCCACCTGATCCCTCTGGGTCTTCCCAGTGCGCTAGCCCCGAGCACTTGTCTAATGCATCCACCCTGGGCTGGTGATATGTTTCACCCTTGATAATATACATGTTTCAATGCTGTTCTCTCAAAACATCCCACCCTCGCCTTTTCTCACAGAGTCCAAAAGTCTGTTCTGTACATCTGTGTGTCTTTTTCTGTTTTGCATATAGGGTTATCGTTACCATCTTTCTAAATTCCATATATATGCATTAGTATACTGTATTGGTGTTTATCTTTCTGGCTTACTTCACTCTGTATAATGGGCTCCAGTTCCATCCATCTCATTAGAACTGATTCAAATGAATTCTTTTTAATGGCTGAGTAATATTCCATGGTGTGTATGTACCACAGCTTCCTTATCCATTCGTCTGCTGATGGACATCTAGGTTGCTTCCATGTCCTGGCTATTATAAAGAAATATAGATCAATGGAACAGAATAGAAAGCCCAGAGATAAATCCACGAACCTATGGACACCTTATCTTGGATAAAGGAGGCAAGGATATACAATAGAAAAAAGACAACCTCTTTAACAAGTGGTGCTGGGATAACTGGTCAACCACTTGTAAAAGAATGAAACTAGAACACTTTCTAACACCATACACAAAAAATAAACTCAAAATGGATTAAAGATCTAAATGTAAGACCAGAAATTATAAAAATCCTAGAGGAGAACATAGGCAAAACACTCTCCGACATAAATCACAGCAGGATCCTCTATGACCCACCTCCCAGAATACTGGAAATAAAAGCAAAAATAAACAAATGGGACCTAATTAAACTTAAAAGCTTTTGCACAACAAAGGAAACTATAAGCAAGGTGAAAAGATAGCCCTCAGATTGGGAGAAAATAATAGCAAATGAAGCAACAGACAAAGGATTAATCTCAAAAATATACAAGCAACTCCTGAAGCTCAATTCCAGAAAAATAAGCGACCCAATCAAAAAATGGGCCAAAGAACTAAACAGACATTTCTCCAAAGAAGACATACAGATGGCTAACAAACACATGAAAAGATGCTCAGCATCACTCATTATCAGAGAAATGCAAATCAAAACCACAATGAGGTACCAGTACACGCCAGTCAAAATGGCTGCTATCCAAAAGTCTACAAGCAATAAATGCTGGAGAGGGTGTGGAGAAAAGGGAACCCTCTTACACTGTTGGTGGGAATGCAAACTAGTACAGCCGCTATGGAGAACAGTGTGGAGATTTCTTAAAAAACTGAAAATAGTACTGCCATATGACCCAGCAATCCCACTCCTGGGCATACACACTGAGGAAACCAGAGCTGAAAGAGACACATGCACCCCAATATTCATCGCAGCACTGTTTATAACATGTGCTTTTTAAAAGACAGTAGCAAAAAATGAAATGACAATTTACTGAGAGAAAATATTTACAACCAAATACCCAATAAAGGACTTGTACTGAGAGTGTATGAAAAATTCTCAAAATGCAATAATTAGAAAATAAAATAGGCAAATTATTTGAACAGACACTTCAACAGAAAGATGCAAAAGGCAAATAAGCATAAGAAAAGATGTTCAACATCACTAGGCATTAAAGACAGTCACATTAAAACCACAATGATGTTACATACCTGATAGAGTGGCTAAAATAAATTGCTTTAAAAACCCTGACAATAAAAAAATGCCAGCTAGAATGTAGAGCAACTGGAATTCTCATACATTGCTGATGCAAATGTGACATTTCAAAGCCCCTTTATAATAGTTGGGCGTTTCTTATAAAGTAAAATACACACTTATGATCATTGTTGTGTTGGAGTCAGTCCTTAACTCACTCATGAAAATCATTCATCCAACTCCACATTTAGTGGTACCACATGGGAAGCTTGAAACAGGCTAGGTGGAAGTCTATACTCAGGAATTGGCAAATGCTACAAATAAAAGTTTTCTTCAGGGGAAATAACTATTAAATACCTACCATATGGCAGTGCATATAGCCTAGAAATTGTAGTTTTAGAGAAATTTAAAAGTATGCCCATCCAAGTACTTTACATTACTGTTTATAGTAGCTCTGTTCATGCTTACCCCAAACTGAAAATGAACAAAATGTTCATCAGTTGGTGAATGAATAAACAAATTGTGGTACATTGACAAATGAAATACTACTCAACAGCAAAAAGGAATAAGCTGCAGTTAAATGCAATACATGATTGCTTTTTACAAAAACATTAGACCATTAGACTTAAGTGAGAGAAGCCACAAAAGATGACATTTTATAAGAATGGAACAGGCAAAATTATAGGGACACAAATAAAATTAGTAGTTGCAGAGACTAAGAGTGAGGGAAGAGGGATTAACTACAAAGGACCACAAAGAAATTTTAGGGTGATGAGACTATACTATATATATCTCTGTTGAAATGTATACAACATTACACTTCAAGCTGGTGCAGTTTTTATTGTATCTAAATTATATCTCACTAAGTCTCACTTTGAGGAAAAAAACAGATTTCCTCTGGAAAAATACCTGTGTTGCACTTTTTGGTTCTCTTGCAAAGAAACTTTTCTGAAAACTTATATGAAAGCAGTCACAATGCATAAGAGAAGTTGAGAGTTTGGTGAGGGGATCTCTTTCTGTCTCTATCTCTGTCTGTCTCTTTATCTCTCTCTCCTTTAAAAATAAAACTGCAAACATGAATTAGTCTAGATGTTTTGCTTGGGACCTGAATCTGCAGTATTTTCTTTCAATACATTCCACATTGCCCCAATTATTTGAGTATAAAAGGTATTCTTGAATTACCAGACAGTTGTAGTTGGTATTAAATCATCAAATGGATTTTTACAGACATGCCACATCTTACATCAAATTAAAGAGCTCAGAATTCTTCATGTTTATCAAGTTTATAGGAGTGGTTTGATTTCATATGATTTCTGATACTCACAAAATAGCATCAAATAATAAAGTCTAGTTTCAAATCCAAATTCAAAGGGCTAAAGTCTTTAATCATATAATTTAGCACTTGTTCCAATTTACTTCTTGTATTTTTCTTGATTTTGCAGGGGCCCTTAGATAATTCTGTTTTAGTCATTAGGATACTTTCTATTGAACATTGGGTGGTTTTAGTCGCTAAGTTGTATCTGACTATTGCGATCCATTTATTATGAACCAAATTATCTATTCAAGTCCAGCCCTGGTGATTCAATGCTAAAGTGTAAGGGTCAGGGAATACAGAGATTAACAGGCTGATTGGATTTGTTTGCCAATCATACTGTGTTTCAATATTTCTGGCCACGTTTTCCAAGAATATTGGGTTAGTAAAAGCAAAATCACCTTTAGCAAATAATTATTAGATAACTGTATGGGATGTCTGTGAAAGTGTATGACAGTTTATTATTTTTCTTCTGTAAAGTGTTTATTTTGTATAAAAAAATGTAGACACTTGCTCAGACAAGGGCAATGGGAGCTGTTTTTTTAAATGAGGTTTACCAGTTCAACTGACTTGATAAGTATTATTGTAATAAGTATTACCTAATGTAACAGTAGGTTCAGAACCCCTCAAAGTAAACCAAAGTATGTTCAAATTAGATAACTTCTCTCTGGAATGTCCAGGGTAATAAAACCAAGATAAGGTAGTGGGAGAGATAACTGATTTGAAATTTTTTACAGAGTTAAGCATTACAACATGCACTGGCTGTCATTCATTCTTACCTATTTGTGCTTGGGATATCATAGCATTGATTGGTGTGTGGCAAGTTTCCTGGACGAGCTTACCAGACTAGGCATGAAGTGGGAAGAACAAATTAATCCAGACAGCATAAGCCTTACAAGTGTATTAGTAATTTTTAACACCTTGAGAATAGTGTCACTGCTGATTAGATGAAGATGTAAAAATACAGCTAAATGAGATGTTCAAAATTAAATGAGATGTGATATTTTAAATTTCTGAGTAGGTTTCTTGGTCTTTCATTATTATAAAAAAAATAATATGTAGAATGAAATATTAAAGCAGAGATATAGAAATAGTAAATAATTTTTTCCCAGTGGCAGTTTCACTCAGTAACATGTTATGTATTTTAATATATGCATATATAGAGACATGTATTTTTAAAATAGAAGCTTTATCATTTTATACATCTACTTCTACAGTTTTTCTCAGTGAAAAACTTATCTTTAACTTCTTCCATGAAAATACCTTAAAGTCTTCCTCAAGGCAGCATATAATTAAGCTCTAAGATACATTTTGATGTACTTAGC
This sequence comes from Cervus canadensis, assembly GCF_019320065.1. NCBI lineage: Eukaryota > Metazoa > Chordata > Mammalia > Artiodactyla > Cervidae > Cervus > Cervus canadensis. Next base: position 26,647,494 of record NC_057407.1, read on the forward strand.
TGAACCTCTTAGAGAATATTTAGTTTTTCTATTTTTTTCCCCTAGCACTGTGCACATTTTGTATCAGTTATTTGCTTACTAATGTGACTGTTTCTTTGGATATATAACTAGTAGTAGATTTGGGGGGGTGAAAAAAATTCTGTTTTATTGGGGAGGAAATTGAGTGGTATCGAATGAGAGATTTGGAATGAAGGATAAAAGGGAAGGATGAATTCATAAGATCATGACTGGATGAATGATTTATGTATGGTATACAGAGATCTATATTCTGAGTTTCAGCAAATGTATTTAGATATCTTCTATATGCCAACATTCTGTCACATGCTTTAATGTGTTCCTTCTTTTTGTTGATGTAGTTTTATAAACAATTATGACATTTTCAGCAGTGTCTCCCCTATATAAAAAGAGGTCTTTTCACATTATCTTTGACTGAGGTTTGTTGCATGGAATAAAAAGCATAATTTCAGGGATTGGTAAATGCTATGAATGAAGTTAAATGAGGCAAAGCACAAGAGTCCAGAGAGAGAAGGACTTAAATGGGATGGTGAGTGAGGGCCTCTTGGGTTTCTTCTCTTGTTTGTTTTGAGTGAAGTCCTTTTGTAAGACGCAACATTCAAGGAGAAACTGAGGGTCCAAGAAGAGATATAGTGAGGAAACTGCTCTTTCAGAAAAAGGAAATAGCGACTACAAAGCAACTAAAGCAGGAACTAATTTGGGTTATTCAAATATTTTAGTATGCCTAGAGAGAAACACAGGGTCCAAACCACAGAATGCCCTGAAGGTCAGAGTAAAAAATTTGCATGTTAGAGAAACAAGGCACTCCAAGTTCAATGGGAAGCTCTTAGAGATGTTTAAACTGGGGCATCATAATCTGGTTTATGTGAATTGTGTGGCTGATTTTAAATGTTTGGTGAATGGACCACAGGAGACAAGGGTAGAAACAAGGTAGGATGATACTGAGGTCACTCAGGGAAGAGGTGATGGGGGCATTGCCAATGGAGAGCAGATACAGATTAATGGTATATTTTCCCCAGTTTTTTTTTTCTTTAACTGACGAGTAATTGCTTTACGGAATGTTGTGGCTTTCAGCCATACATCAACAAGAATCAGCTATAGGTACACCCATGTCCCCTACCTCCTGGACCTCGCTCCCATCTCCCTCCCCACCCCACCCTTCAGCCTGTCACGGCACCCCTGTCTGAGTTCCCTGAGTCAGACAGCAATTCCCTTTGGCTATCTATTTGACGTATGGTATTGCCAGTTTCCGTGTTACTCTCCCCATACTTCCCCGCTTCTCTTTTCTCCCTCCCTCCATGTCCATGGGTCTGTTCTCTATGTCTGTTTCTCCAATGAAGCCAACATAGGACTTGCTGATGAACTCACTGTGAGGTGTGATGGAAAGAGATAAATTGCCACCATCAGAAAGTTCTCTGACAGAGAAGTACTTCTACGGAGATTGAAAAAGTTGGAAACCAGAACCCACTAGGGACGGAGTCCATACAAACCCTTTCTACTTTGGACCGGGATCCTGAAGGGTGGCATCCTGGGAGTGAAGATGAGCCACAAATAAGCTTGATGTCACAGGGACTGTATCATACTATGAGTTGCTTGAGTCAGCCCCAAAAATCTCTGTTCTTAACACTAGCATTAACATGATCCTAAATTGCTAGGTCCAAGACCTCAGGCTGAAAAAAAAATATTCTCTTTCCTAGAGAAATATAGGGTATTTATAAAGCTGAAATTATTTCTACAAATTACACTTTCAATAAAATTTCCATAGCACAATCAAAGATAACATGGTACACAAGATTTAATATGCTGCTGTTTCCTGGGCCACATTTTGGCTAGGAAATACCTACTAGTAGACTTCTTAACAAAAATAATGGAAGCCAGAGAACAATGAAATAAGGCCCTCAATGAACCAAAAGGAAAAAAAAGCTGCCAATCATTAATTCTATGGCCTATAAAAATAGCCTTCAAAAGGAAAACAGAATAGACATATTAATAGAAAAGAGTGAGTGATTTGTCCATAATACCCAAACTAAAAGCTAAAGGAAGTTCTACAGAGAGAAGAAAACTGTTCCCGGAGAGAATGTTGGAGAAATAAGAAAGAATAAAGAATGAGAGAAGTAATAAATAGATTATGAGTATAAACTGCATATATAGAATTAAAATATATAGCAATTACAGCATATGGGTCATGTGGGGGTCAATTGGGCTAATGTGTTCTAAAATTCCTGAATTCCTTGGGAAGAGATTATAATTTAAATTACCAATTAACAGTAGATTAAAAGTATACTAAAATACATGTAGCCATTATAATAACTCTGGTAGCCATTATAATAACTGCAAAAATTACAATGTTTAAAAAACTTAGTAAAATAAACATAGAAGAAAAGAGAAAGAGGAAACATAGAATAGGACACATTTAAAACATTAACAAGACTGTAGATTATTTAAGCAGAAATATATCAATAATTGCAGTAAGTGCTCCAATTAAAAGCCAATCATTTTTAAGATGGTTATTTTACTAAAACAACAGGAAAGATACTCTATAAAATACTGACTAAATAGAGCTGGTGTGGCTATAGTAATATCATAAATATAAAACCAACTATAAAACAACATTACTAGAGGCAAAATGGGGAACAGTATTATAATAAAACACTCAATTCACCAGGAAGATATAACAGTTCTAAAGTTGTGTGCAGTTAGGAACATGGCTGAAAAAATACATACAGAAAATGGTTATAGCTATAAGCAGAAATCATAGTGAGTAATTAAAATCTTGTCTCAAATATATTCTATTTTTAACGATCCTTGCCCTTTCTGTTTGTTTTCCAAGCCATTGTTCAAATGCATCCTTCATCCTTTGGAATGCCCATATTCTGTATTTGACTAATTGCTTCTTCATAATGTGGTTTACCTTGCTTTTCTACCTGTCATTTCCCAGTAAGTTGGTAGATAGTCCTGGAGACTTGATTTGATGCAGACTCAATTTATTTTAGAGTAGATTTCTTCCTGGATGGTATTATATACTTTTTATTGCAACTCTTCATGAGGCATATGATTAATCAGTGGATTCTGGTGAATAGGGGAAAATTTTGATACCTCTTGCTTAGTAGCTAATATAACAAGGAGACAAAATATCAGTAAGACTAAACAAGATTTAAAAAACTCAGTGGATTCTTTAACACTGTACCAAATAACTGCAGGAAACACGTTTTTTTCCCCAGTACATGTAATACAGTTATAACATTTACATTATTTTAGAATAAGTAAGTTTCAACAAATTAAAAAAAAAAACTATGTTATAGGGTATATGTCTTCTGACTAGAGTTTAATTAATGTAGAAACTGAGTACAGAAAGGTAACAAAATTAAGGGGGAAGTTTTCAGCATCTTTTCAGTTCAGTTCAGTTCAGTTCAGTCGCTCAGTCGTGTCTGACTCTTTGCAACCCCATGAACCGCAGCAGTCAGGCCTCCCTGTCCATCACCAGCTCCTGGAGTTTACCCGAACTCCAGTCCATTGAGTCGGTGATGCCATCTAACCATCTCATCCTCTGGCATCCCCTTCTCCTCCTGCCTTCAATCTTTCCCAACATCAGGGTCTTTTCAAATGACTTAGCTCTTCGCATCAGGTGGCCAAAATACTGGAGTTTCAGCTTCAACATCAATCCTTCCAATGAACACCGAGGAACGATTTCCCTTAGGATGGACTGGTTGGATCTCCTTGCAGTCCAAGGGACTCTCGAGAGTCTTCTCCAACACCACAGTTCAAAAGCATCAGTTCTTCAGTGCTCAACCCTCTTTGTAGTCCAACTCTCACATCCATACATGACTACTGGAAAAACCATAGCCTTGACTAGACAGACCTTTGTTGACAAAGTAATGTCTCTGCTTTTTAATATGCTATCTAGGTTGGTCATAACAGTCCTTCCAAGGAGCAAGCGTCTTTTAATTTCATGGCTGCAATCACCATCTACGGTGATTTGGGAGCCCAGAAAAATAAAGTCAGCCACTGTTTCCACTGATTCCCCATCTATTGGCCATGAAGTGATGGGACCAGATGCCATGATCTTAGTTTCCTCAATGTTGAGCTGTAAGCCAACTTTTTCACTCTCCTCTTTCACTTTCATCAAGAGGCTCTTTAGTTCTTCTTCACTTTCTGCCATAAGGGTGGTGTCATCTGCATATCTGAGGTTATTGATATTTCTCCCGGCAATCTTGATTCCAGCTTGTGCTTCCTCCAGCCCAGCGTTTCTCATGATGTACTCTGCATATAAGTTAAATAAGCAGGGTGACAGTATACAGCCCTGATGTACTCCTTTTCTTATTTGGAACTAGTCTGTTGTTCCATGTCCAGTTCTAACTGTTGCTTCCTGTTAAGTAAGTAAATTATCTACTTGTGTTTTAGGTGAATATGCTACATGAAATTCTCTTTTTGTTATTTCCTAGGAATTTTTTAAACTATGAAATAACATTTGTTTGTCACTTTTCTGCATTAATTGAAATGACTTCCTTCTTTTATCCTGTTAATGTGGTACGTTACACTTAAAAATCAATCAACTTAAGGAATTTTGAATTTCTTAACAAACCCTGCATGGCATTATATATGGCATGGCAATATATATACATATTATATATATATATATATATATAAATTTCTGAATCTAAATTGTAATTTACGTATAATTTACCTTTTCTGTAATTCCCTTTTTGGGAGTTTTGGCAGGCTTAACACGCCTCCTTAGGAACTGAGTATTGCAATCTTTAAGATTTTATGAAAGAATTTTAAGACTGTTGTTACTTCTTTCCTAAGTGTTTGATTGAAATGCGTGATGGAAGAAGAATCCAGGCATCAAAGAAACTAAATAAAATTAGATGTAATTTCATAGCTGAAAAAATTCTTAAGACATAAAAGAGAACTTTAATACATTCTATTCACAGAAAACACAAGTAGATATCATACTTCATGGTTAAATGCTGAAAATTCCTTCTTTGAGTTTGTTTTAAGTCGCTAAGTTGTGGAATAGTTTGTCCGTCAGCAACAGTTAACTGAATAAAAGGCAATAGACTTAAATGGGTACTGCACACAGGAGCAAAATGAGTGACCAGTTAAGTGTAGGAAGATGCCGAATCTCATTACTAAGGGAAATACAAGACCACAATGAGGGCCCTACCAGAAGGGCCAAAATCAAGGACTAAGAATGCCAGTGCTGATAAAGATACAGAACAGCTTCAGTTTTCATGTGGTGCTGGTTGGAATGTAAACTGACACAAAACACGTTGACCAACACATTGGCATTAGCTAACAAAGTTGAAAATACAGATATCTTGTGATTCAGCAATTTCTTCTGTAGATACGAAAAACATGTATTTGTGTACTGAGACATATAGAAGAATGTTCAATTCAACATAATGTATAATAGTCTTAAAGTGAGAACAATGCAAATATCCATCAATTTATAAAAATATAGTGATAAATTTTTATAATGGAATAGAATATAACTATGAAAAAAACTACAGTTAGGTAAAAGAAACTACAGTTAAAAGCAGAAACTTGCTGAATTGAATAACAGAAGTCAGATATATACCATATATTATATTACATAATTAGAAGAATATATACAATACATGTGCATGTGTTAGTCACTCAGTCGTGTCTGACTCTTTGTGACCCCATGGACTGCATAGCCTGCTAGGCTCCTCTGCCCATGGAATTCTCCAGGCAAGAAGACTGCAGTGGGTTGCCACTAGCTACTCCAGGAGATCTGGGCCCCCTGCATTGCAGGCAGATTCTTTACCGAAAGAGCTACCAGGGAAGCCCCAAAGAATATATATATATATTCTTCCAATTATATAAACCTCAAAAATAAGCCAAACCAAACTAGTATAATTTATAGTTCATAGATGATCAAAAAATTAAGAAAAGCGAAGTAATGGTAAGTATAAAAATCAAAACAGTGGTTATAATTATCATGGAGGGAGGGGCTGTAATTGGGAAGGGGTACCCAGGAGTTTTCTTGGATATTGGCCAAGTTTTATTTCTTATCTTAAGTGATACTCACATGAAGCCATGCTATATAGTAATTTATTAATGTTTTCGGCACTTGCTGTGAATGTGTTCTATTTCACAACTGAAATAGGAGAGACAGAGTTCAAGAGTGGCAGGTGTGAATCTGTTGCTGAAATCCAACCACCCTGCTGCTCCCCCTGCTGTTATGACAACTATTTTGTCTATGAAGCAAAAATCTGGTTGACCGGGTGGATTTAAGTCCTCCTTTAGAATTTTGGGATGTGAAGTGCTAAAGGAGAAGCTAGTATAATTGGCACCTCACAGTCAAGGATTCAATTAACCCGCAGATACGGAATCTGTAAATAGGGACTATGGACAGTTTTCTGTGTTTTTATGTAAGGAACGTCAGCCAGCATTCATGGATTACGGTATTTGTAGGAAGTCCAATTTTGACACACAGTCCAGATATCGAGCCCCCGAATTAGTGAGAAATGACATCCAATGGACCAGGTTGAGGTTTTGATGTAATCTGAGCAAGAACCTACCTTAGCTGAGGTGCCCTTCGAGTGCGTTGCTCCGTGTGTTCCGGGTGACTTGAGTCACGCTTCACGTGTGTTCGTCCCTGCCTGCAGTCTCAGCCTTGTCAGCAGCAAACACAGGAGGATGCAAGTCAGAGGGTGCTTACGCCCGTGCTCAGTCGCTCAGGTGTGTCGGACTCTTTGTGACCCCATAGACTGCAGCCCACCAGGCTCCTCTCTCCATGGGACTTTCCAGGCAAGAATACTGTAGTGAGTTGCCATTTCCTCCTCCAGGGGATCTTTTTGATCCAGGGATCAAACCTGTGCCTCTTGCATCTCCTGCATTGGCAGCTGGATTCATTTCTACTGCACCACCTGGGAAGCCCAAATCAGAAGGTACCTATGTCTTATCAGTTCATTCCACATGTACTGCTCCTCTATCTTATCTTTTTGTGGCAAGAACATTGTTTATCTGTGTAATTCAAAGCCTGCTCAGTATTTCTAGGGTGATTTAAAATTGTTAGTAATACTGATACTTGTGTAACACATGTCCTATTGTTCATCAAACACTCCTGCGAAAATAAAATATGGGAATGAATTACCCTCTACGATTGATGTGTAAAATTATTCTCCAATAAAAATGTCTACATCTGAGAAATTCTTAAATACTAACATGGAATTTATGTCATACATGTAATGCATATGTAGTTAGTTTTCTTGTGTGAGTGAAGTGTAAGTATTTCTATCAGCCAAACTGTTTACAGTGCACATACTTTGTCCTTTGTGTGTTGAAGAAGCTAATTCATTAATAGTTCATTGATTCAATTTTGCCATTTCTTATTTCTCCACCACTGAAGTAAATACTAATACTAATAATTTTTACTGAAATTAATACTGATATAAATAAATACTGAAATAAATACTAATACTAAAATAAATACTAATAATTTTTCTCAACCATACCTATAGAAACGAAGGTTGTTTGACCAGATATCTCACCTGCAGAACTTTCTGAAAAGTATTCCTCCTCAGGCTCAACCCTACACCCACTGAATGAGTTTTTTTCCAGATGAACTTCTGTAATGTGGATTCTTGACAATCTATTAAGTAGCCAGGTCAAAACCTTTATTTTGGAAGATGTTGGAGCAAACTCTTTTTGAAAGGAAATAACTGCATATCATTTAACATTATTTGAAATATCTTTGTTTCTTTGTGTCTCTCCTTCTCACTCCGTCTCTTCCTCCCTTCCTTTTTTCCTTTCTCTTCTGCATTCCTGCTTCCTTTCCCTCCCCCCTCACCATCTCTCTCTGCTTTCCCCTTGCCTCTCTGGTGGAATATAAGCTTCCTGAAAACAAATCCTCTGAACTTAGTCCGCCAGTGTTTCCTAAAATGTAGAACAGAAGTTAGCATCTATGGCCTACGAGCCTAATTCGGCCCACCTGCCTATCCTTACAAATAAAGTTGTGTTGGAACACAGCGTTGCTCATTTATCTAAGTATTATCCGTAGCTGCCTTTATGCTACACAGGCAGAACTGAGTAGTTTGGAGACAGAGACCATCTGGTCTGCTAAACCTGAAATATTTACTATTTGCTCATTCATAGAAGCAGTATGCTGATCCCTGATCTAGAGCAGTGTGTAGTTGCTAAGTCGTGTCCAACTCTTTGGGACCGCATGGACTGTAGCCTCCAGGCTCCCCTGTCCATGGGATTCTCCAGGCAAGAATACTGGAGGGGGTTGCCATTTCCTCCTCTGAGAAGAATAGTTACAGTATAGTGAGTTCTCCATAACTGTAACTATTCTTCTGTAGAATAACTGTAACTATTTTTTGAATAAATGAAAAAGTCATTTATCAGTGTCTCCAAGCATTTCTTTTGCCCAAATAAGTTTATTTTTGCAAGCTACCCTTAGTGAATCATTTTTATTATACTGTGGTCTCTCTTCGAAAACTTACTCCCCTCATTGTATTATTAAATGCCCTTCATTTCCCTTGGAGCTAGTGTGGGGTTTTTGTTATGCTAAAGTACAATGAGATATGGGAGTATATGGATCAGTTTAAGCATAACAACTCAGGAGTACATTAATTAGACACCATAAGATTTGTTCCAGCTCTCTTTCATTCTCAGGAGAGTGGCAATGGTGTATCAGATTACAGGTTAAATGAAGAGCCAAGAATGGAATGTGGAGTGTTACAGCGGCAAGTATCCCAGTTGGATTTAATGATAGGTTATCAGTATCCAGGAATGAAGTGCATTATCTTTTAACAGATGACTAACAGAAAATACCATGTGGACTGATTTTTAGGTTTGTCATTCCATTAGCTGTTTATAAACTTGCACAGCAGACCATTTCCCCATATTCCTTGGTTCTTCCTTATTAACTAAAAAAAGAAATCTAGGTTAGTTGATGTTTGTTTATAGTTGCTTATTATTTTATTGATTTCTAAATAGGAAACTAGATAATAGCCAGAAAATATGGTAGAATCAAAATTTAATTTAAAGGTTAGGTTTTAGAGGTTTTCAATACTACATTATAGAAATTTTCATATAGTCTAAATGACCTTTGATTTTTCCATAAGTGACACATACATTTTTGTTAAATTGTGGTAAAATACACATCACATAAAATTTACCATCAAACCATTTTTAAGCATGCAATTCAGCAATGTTAAGTACATTCACACTGTTGTGCAACCAACCTCCAGAACTTTTTTGTCTTTTAAAGATGAAATGACAAATGTCATTTCAATGACAATGCTGCTTTTCCCACTCTCCCCAGCCTACCCCCCTCACCATTCTCCTTTGTGTCTCTATGAATTTCAGTATTTTAGGAACCCCTCATAAGAGGAATCATGCTATCTTTGTCCTTTGATGAGTGACTTATTTCACTTAGCACTATATCCTCAAGGTTCATTCATGTTGCATTTATAGCATGTGTCAGGATTTCTTTCTTTTTTAAGCTGAATAATATTCATGTGTCTATGGGCTTCTAAGGTGGCACAATGGTAAAGAATCCGCCTGCCAGTTCAGGAGATACAGGAGATACAGTTTCAATGCGTGAGTCAGGAGGATCCCCTGGAGAAGGGAGTGGCAAACTATTCCTGTATTCTTGCCTGGAAAATTCCATGGACAGAGAAGCCTGGCAGGCTGTCCAGGGGGTCACAAAGAGTAGACATGGCTGAGTGATTGAGCACATATGTGTATACCACATTTTATTTATCCACTCATCCTTCAGTGGACATTTGGGTTACTTCCACCTTTTTGATAATGTGAATAACACTGCTATGCACATGGGGGTACAAATCTATCTCTTTGAGACTGTGCTTTCAATTCTTTTGGGTATAGAATCAAAAGTGTAATTGCCAGATCATATGGTAATACTATTTTTATTTTTTTTAAGATTTTCTATACCATTTTCCATGATAGATTTACCATTTTCCCTTCCCACCAACAGTACACAAACAAGCATTCCAGAGTCTATCACAAATACTTGTTACTTTTCTGTCTTTTAAAAAGTTAGTAGCCATCTTGATGTGAGGCAGTATCTCATTGTGGTTTTTGTCTGTATTTCCCTGAAAATTAGTAATATTGAGCATCTTTTAAGGTGCATGTTGGCCATTGGTACAACCTTTTATAAAATATCTAATTGACACCTTTGCACATTTTTAAATTGAGTTGTTTTGTTGTTGTTGTTATAGGGGTCCTTTACACATTCTGTGTATAAAGCCTTTATCAGGGGGTTGTAAATATTTTTGTGATTTTTAAATATTTTCTCCCATTTTACTGGTTGCTTTTTCACTCTGTGGATTGTGTCTTTGATGCACAACTTATAATTTTTATGCAGTCGTATTTATCTGTTTTTACTTTCATTTCTTGTGCTTTTGGTGTCATATCCAGAAAATCGTTGCCAAATCCAATGTCAAGAAGAATTTCCCCCATGTTTTCTTCTAAGAGCTTTATTATTTTTTTAGCTCATATTTTTAGGTCTGATCCATTTTGAGTTAATTTCTGTATATGGTATAAGGTTAGGATCAAACAAAAAAATGTTGTTTTTTTGCATGTGGATATTCCATTTTCTCAACATTACCTGTTAAAAAGACTGTCCTTTTTGCATTGAATAATATTGGCACCCTAGTCAAAAATCATTTGACTATATACACAAGAGTTTATTTTTGGATTCTCTATTCTATTCTTTTGGTCTGTATGACTGCTTTTATGCCAGCACCACAATGTTTTGGTTACCATAACTTTTTAATAACTTTTGAAATTGGGAGACCTCCAACTTTTTTCTTTTTCAGTATTATTTTGGCTTCTCAGGATCACCCTTGCAATTTAGTATGCATAGTATGCAAGGTATGTTTAGGTTTATAAAACTATTGACATGTTAAAAATACAATGAAGGGAGGAGATCCATATGCAAATATCTGGTAGGCATTTTTTGGTTGACCCATTCTTCCTTTAGGAGAACTGTGAAAGCCTCAACACCTGGGACTGGGTAAAGACTAGTCAAGTAGCCCTTTTTGCAGCCGCATTTTTGCCAGTCAGTGTTCACAGTAAGTCTCCAAACCTTAACTTTTGTGTCTAGATCTGTTTACTCTAGTGAAGGTTACAGAAATGATACAGCTTCACCATATCTGAGGTAAGGTTGATAACCTTGGGGTAAAGGGCCATTTGAAGACACCACTGTCCACCTTCATGTTTCTATGCCACATATACTTATTACTGGTCTGCTCTCTTATGAAAACTCATGGAAGAAGTGTGTTTTCCTGTGTGCCTTTGAGGACCATTGTTCTAGAATCCATGGTAATAGATATTTTCCATAGATGTAGTTATCCTAAAAGAATGAAGATGACTATATGAAATACTGAAAGGATAATACACTTTTCCCAAGGACCTGTCACCTTTGAGAATGTGAGGGTCTGCCTCCATCTTTTATTGACAAATGACTGAAAAGCTACTTAAAGACCATTTAAGAACTTTATATGTAACTTGGATTGAGAGCTGAATTGAAATTCAAATCCTCTATGGAGTCAATAGTCTCTTCTTTCTTCCAGTAGCTTTGTTTTGTCTCAGCTAATTTCCATTACTGAGTCAGCAGAGTTGCAATAACAAGCCAGCATGTAAATTCTCCAAGTTTTTAATAAAGAGAAGTATATTTTAGTTCCCTTGCTAATAATGTTTCTATAGGCTGTAGGCTAAAAATGCTTTCTGTAATGTATTTCATCCTAATTATTCACAGGATACAATTTATCAATAGAATTTTCAAATGTTGCTCATGAGTGTGTGTGTGTGTGTATATATATATATATATATATATATATATATATATGAGAGAGAGAGAGAGAGAGAGAGAGAGAGAGAGAGAGAGAGGGAGGGAGAGAGAGAGAGAGAGGGAGAGAGGGAGGGAGGGAGGGAGGGAGGGAAGGAGAGAGAGAGAGAGAGAGAGAAAGAGAGAGAGGCCCTCATTAGAGCTGGGGCCTCATATAAGTGAACTCAGGATATTCTGGCTTGATAATTATTAAATGATGGAGAAAAAATAAGAATGCTTCCCTCTGTTTTTAAAAACCCCAGCAGAACTCATTATTCTGTGTCAGTGGCTCTTTCACATATGCAAGCTTATTTTTGGTGTTCCAAGAAATCTGAAGTTCACTAACAAGGTTTTTGAAGAACGCTCTTGAACTGAATGTACAAGCTGTAATTGAATAAGAACAGTATGTGTTTGGAGTGCGAATGAACCAGCTGGGCTACAAAGTTCTCCATGGTGCCCCTAATTCAATAATCACATGTTTTCTATTTCTGTCAAAACGAGGCACTGTTCATGGTTGAACATAAAAATATTATCACAAATGGACATAATTTACTATTTTGTGCAATATCATAACTCTGTCATCTAGATCAATTAAAATATAGCACACACTGTGATTTCTAACAACAAATGACAGTGAAGTATAAATGGAGTGTCCTTTACTTGAGAGGTTTAATTCCTGATATAGGCCTGAATTTTGCAAGGAATCATTTGGAAGTATAGAGGGAAAATTAATTGCAAGATGTTTATCTGTTGGTTCTTTGTATCTGTGAAACTACCAACTAATGGCAATATATGTCAAGCATTCCTTTCTTCCTATCAGACAACATCCCTCTCAGGTAGCCTGGGAAATAGTCAAACTATGTGGAGCCTTTGGCACACCTTTGAACAGTATCCTAAAGGCATGCACTAAGACTATATACTTAGGTATATAGTCCCTTTATATTCACATCTGTCTCAAGAAATGGTCTTCCCTTGTGGCTCAGCTGGTAAAGAATCTGCCTGCAATGCAGGAGACCTGGGTTCGATCCCTGGGTTGGGGAGATCTCCTGGAGAAGGGAAAGGCTACCCACTCCAGTATTCTAGCCAGGAGAATTCCATGAAATGTATAGTCTATGAGGTCTCATGAAGTAGGTGTTCTTTTTGTCTCCATTTTGTAAAGAAGAAAGCTGAAGTATACTAATAAGTTGTGAGTTTGGAATTCAAGAGTTATTTCATCTAACTCCAGAATCGAATTTTTGTGATGCTCAGTAGGAGCATTGGTATTCTGATACAACTTTTCTTTATATTATTTTTATATTATTTATTTTCTAGGCTCTCTCTATATTTTAACCCACCTAATAATTTTGAATATTTCCCACTTAAGAATACATTCAGGTTTTCATCTACTCCATGGCAATGACACCCGTACTGAAAGAAATTATACATGTCATGTGTAGATTTCATCCTATTTATAGATGAATTGGCCCAGAGGGAGTTTTATCTTCTATGCAGTGTAAGTTAGAAAAGATTAAATAATCACGTATGTCCCAGGAGAAGCACAGACTGGAAAAGAATTGTAAATGAGATGAAGAAAATAGAATGAGAAGATTCCAAGCTAAACATAATATGCAGTTTAAGGACTCCACATGGCAGGAACACTTACTCTTGTGTGAGGAGAGAAAATGAGTTAAATGTGAATTTAGGACCATGTTCTAATGAAAACCAATGTCAAGATAAACCTAATAGTTTGCCATTGGCATAGTTTATGTGTTTATCGTAAAAATGCAAAGCCTGGAAAAAAGCAAGTTGCTTAAAATTCCATGAGCAGAACATGAAATAAATGAGAAATTTATTTATTTTTATATTAAGATTTCAGCTGCTCTTATTCACTATAACTTACTTCATGGCATTTATAATGTTGTGTGTGTGTGTGTCTCATTGAAGTTTCATGACTCACTGAATAGTGGGTACTGATCTACTGGAAATAGCAGTGAAGAAACTAGCAAGGTTTAGAACCTTCTCTTTCAAAAATATTTCTGTAGATTTATTCCTTTTTTCCTTCCTTCCTTCCTCCCCTCCCTACCCCAGACAGCTCTTGCACATGAGATTTTCTTGCTGTAGGAAGGTGTCTTATTCTTCTCCCTTTTCAACCTTCCATCAAGCTCATTTTCTGGTTTACCTCCTTAGGTGCTAAAGATGTGTTTTGAGTGCAGAGAAGTTAAGATGGTTAGAGGAGCAGGGTTGACCAGAAGCATGGGAAGAGTGGGCTGCTGCCTTTAGGATACCGTTTAAAATTAAGCTCCACAGACTTTGATTATTTCCCAGACTACCTAAGAGGGATGTCATCTAACAGGAAGAAATAAATGAAGGACTCTGAAGAGAACAATGGGAAGAATGGAAAACAGTCATTTCCTCTTGCACAGCTTGCCAGACCTAGAGGAGTCCTGCCTGAGATGATTCAGAACTTTCTGTATTGTATGCCCAAAACATTAGGGTGGATAGTCATGTTTGCGGTCAGCTTCAGGTCTGGTGAAGACGTCTTTATTTGTCTGAAATGGCAGATGGTCTGTTCTTGGTGATAGAATAGACCAGCGATTGAATCTGTTTCATTCAGCATGTGTTCATCTCTTCTCAATTAATGCGATGGCTTGGTCTGTTGTTGATTTAATAATCAACTAGTTCAGTAGTGTATCCACTGGAAATAGTTCTAAATCCATACAGTTGTGTATCTGATATTTGATTATAGATTCTATAATAGTGATTGTACTGATGTTTCAGGCCACCTTTGTCTTCTTAACCAGCTGTGCTATAAGAACATTTACACTACTTTTGTACTCTGATAAAGAACAACATTTTAAAATGTGTTTCACTCACTAGAAACTTTAGGAACCACTGTCCTTGAGATCTCTTGGTTTCGTCATGATTTCCTTAAGTCAAACTATTGGACAAGTATGAGAATAGTTGTCCTTTTAGCATTGAAACCCTTGCAATATTTGCTGATTTGCTGACCTATGTTAATCACTATGTATAAAGGGTTTTTTAAGTATAAGTTAATGTTGCCTTCAGCTTAATTAATTAAAATTTTAATTGTGCTGGCTGTAAGCTTCACCACTCACTGGTAATAAGGATTTTATAATTAGTAGAGGCTAAAAAATGAGAGAAGATTCTTCTCTTTTTTTTCCTTTGTGTTCCCACTGCTCAGCAGGTGCAGACTCTGGTCCCCCTATATTTTCTCTAACACCTCCTTGGGTAAAATTTCCTTTGGGAATATCTTCACAGGCTCCACCTAGAGATGTCCCTGCCTGGACCATGGGGATGCTTAGTGAGTTGTGATGTCTCTGAGACTGGATGAAATCATGTGTATGTGTGTACTTGTGAGGGAAGGGTGTCCACAGCATAACAAGATCTTAAATGGAGACATGAGCCACTAAGTTAAGAGCAAGGGCTCCTTTCACAAAGAATGTGTGGCAGTGGAGGAAATAATGACAATATCCAGTGATTTTCATGTTGAAGACACTGTGCTATGGAATTTTGAAATATTTTCTAAGACTTTAGGCACTGTTATAATGCCCATATTGCATGTAAGGAGACCAGTGCTTGGGAGAACTTACGTGAGTCAAGATTTGAACCCAGGAACTGTGAGTCCAGATCCTGAGCTCCCAGCCCTTCTAATGAGCAGGGGCTATGGAACCTGCTCTGTCTCTACCCAGCTACGATGTGTCACTACCCCAAAGAGCAGAGTTTTTGCTACCTGGTAGCATCTGTTAATATGGATATGAGGATAAGAATAAGGGGTAAAAGGTTGGGATCAGGGTCTATTTCCTCTCAGTTCTGGAATAAAAACAAACTGATTCTTCCTCCACCAGGCATTGACTGAGGCTTTTGTGATATCTGAGAACTCTTGGTTGCATGCTAGACACAGACAGGGAAGAGATGCAGATGACTGGGATAGGAGTGATGCCTGATCTTTCCATTAGGCTGAGACAGACTGAAAGACGTGGTGAGTAAGAAATCTGGAATCTGACTGGTAGGCTTGAGTCTTTGCCCTGCATCTCACTAGTGGTTTCACCCTGGGCATATCTTAAAAATTTCACTCTGCTTTGGTTGCCTAATCTGTAAAATGGGGGTGATAACAATGGTATCTTTGTCACTGAATTATTGTCAAGATTAAGAGAGATGATCTAGGTTTACCATTTAGATCAGAGCCTCCTGCATATACGGAGTGAATTGTGCTACTATTGTTATTTTTGCTATTGTTTTTACTACCATTTTGTTGTTGTTGTTTTGAAAGATTAGCACTTAATGTGCTTTAAAAAGTGAATCTGATCACCACACCTGTTTATTTGATCTTCGGTTATGTGCTGAAGGATGTTCTAAATGGGCAAGAGAAACTTGGTCCCTGTCTGTGGACGTGTGGGATCTAGATGCTGAAGCACTTTGTCTTTTTCAGCTCACATGCAAGATCCTGGCACAGGGCCTGTCAGAGAGGCAGGCCCTTATTAAAATTTCTGTAAAAGGGTGACTGTCACTCTGCCTTTGGCATCTCAGGTCTCATTCCCTCAGCTTACCCCTCATCTGAGCCACAGCTGTGGTGGGCATTGCCTTGGGGACTCAGATTCACTTTGTGACAGCAGCACCTGCCTCAGATGCCCTCAGATGCCTGCTGCAAGGTCTTTCCAACACTGAGAGAGCCTATGTGTGAAGGTGGCCTCAAAGAAACCCTTGACCAAAGAGGATACTTCCCACCCTCCAGATGGACAGTCCTAGAAGGTGCTTTCAGAGCACCTTCTCCTACAACAAAGACATTCAAAACACTCCCTCATCTTGGGTTTTATCCTTCACTGTATCACTCTCCCTGTTCTCTCCCTCCTGTCTGTAGAATTGCCTTCTAAGTAAACAACTTGCGCATAAGTGCTTGTCTCAGCCACTGATTTCTGGGACCCACACTAAAACATGCCCTCTTCTAAAACTCTAATTCCAAAAACAATATCATTGTGAAAATCTCCTGTAAACTCCATTTTTTCCGTTTGCTGCCATTTACAGTGCCTAGTGTGGTGTCTGGTACAGCCTAGGCACTCAGTAAATGCTAGCTGAGTGGCTGAATCAATGAACAAACAAGTCAACATGCTTCTTAGTACTTGATAGTGAGCATAGGTTGGCTACCACTCAGTCTTATTTACTAAGTGCTGTACCAAAAGCATGGTGACTGATTGTTAAAAGCTTCCTTGGAGGGTTCTTCTATCTTAACTAATTTCTTTCATCTTTAGTCATGGAAAGTATTGTTTTTCTCCACAATCCTGAAGAGGGAAAAGTGATCAGTTCAGTGATTCTCTAGCTTTACAAAAAATGTATATTTCCAAAAAGTATGTAAAAATGTTTCACATGTCAGCAAATATTCATTGGTCTTTGATAGACCCCGTTCCAGGGTGGGATAAGAGATAAGGGTGAACTGTTTGATGCAAACCTTATAAGAGGGAGCTTATAGACCAGACGCACAGTCAATACTACAAGGCAATAAGTTTGGATGCCAGGAGCTTATAATCCAAGTGCATCATGGTATATGGGAGCTTGTTTGACCACACACCTCACTTGCTAACAGTAACAACACAGAAGCCCTCCCAGGCTGACTTGAGAAAGTAGATTATTCTTCAGTGTTTCATATTCCTACTTCATTACACAAACTCATTTGCATGAACTCCTCAATGCAGTAGGTTCACAACTGCAGCCTTTCTAAAGGGAGATTTTAATTTTAGAACATTTAATCTGCAGAATTTGATGAACTCAGTGTTTTTGCATATTGATTTCAAACAATGATATAACTACCACACCTGAAAATACAAAATGTGTACAGCAGGACTTCACTAAAAAAAATTGGTACAAACTGAAAAACTCATGAATGAGCTTTATTAACTGACTTTTGAGTTGATCAGACTACAAGCAATATTCACTAATTAGAAGTCTAGAGTCAGTGTGTACGTCTGTGACCCTCTGGATCACTAAACAAAAGGAGGAAGTCTTTATAAATAAATTTTTTGAAAAGAATGAGTTTTACTTAGTGGTTCGTAATGAAATATTAAGGCCATTGACAATGTCAGAGAGACAGAAAAATGGTTTAAGGGCAGGACATTTGAATTAAGCTACCTAAAAGAGACAAAAATGGGAGGTATTAAAGACCTCAGCTAGTTGCCCCAGTGGCTTTTGCTTAATGTCTTGTTAGCTTTCAAAGCTGCTTTTAGTTGTAAGAGGGAACACTTGAGCATAGGTGAGATGGATATGAGAGAAAAGGAAAATATTTGGACTCAAGAAGAAAAGAAAGAGACATTAAGCGGGTCTTAAAAAACTGGACTAATGGGTTTGGGTGGACATGCCATTTTTATCGCTGCTGATAATGGTGAAGAAATAGAGACATTAAGTGGATCTTAAAGAACTCAGCTAATGGGCTTGGGTGGACCATGACATGTTTGTTGCTGCTACTGCCTTTGCTAATGACAAGGGTGGTGATGATAAAGGTGGTGGTGATGATGGCGCTACTGATTGTGGTAATAATGATGATGAGGGAATGATGGCGGTGCTGATGGCGGAGGTAACAGTGGTGATGATGGTGATGCGATGGTGGTGACAGCAGTCATAGCTGGTATTTATAACCCAGGAACCATGTTTCTCTTAATTTTATAAGTACTCACTGAAGGATTCATTTTTATAATAATTATTATTATATTATTATAACTAGTTTTCAGAGAGGTCATGCAGTTAACAGTGGAGCCAAGACTCAAACCCAGGTGGTCTGACTCCAGAGGCCAGACACTTAATTTCACGTAGTCTTTATCCAAATCTGCATCCTGTGCTTCAGTTTAAATTCATCAAGATCAGAGACCTTCCAAATTCAGTTTTAAGAAAGACCCTACATCCTGCTGCTAAGAGACTTAGGCGTAATGAATAGAAAGCTGTGCTCAGATCTTGAAGTTAATGACTCTGAGGCAGGACTTCAACCACGACTTTGTTAGCCAGGCAGCAATTGCATTAAGTAGACAAGCTGGTTACAGAAGGATTGTGAACAAGGTGATATTGTGTTTTAAAGGTCAAAACTGGTTTCATGTTGATCTAACGAAGCCAAGAATAAAGTGTGATTTGAAATCAGCAGCTTTCTTCATAGTCAGAGCAGACCCTCCTCCCCACACATGCACAATTCCAATTGTTTAGCAAGTCTCATTATCTGTCTTCCCTGTTCTTATCCCCACCTGATATGATGTAGATCCATTCCGTGGAGTGGAGACATGTGGTACTTAGACCAGTACCTCAGGATCATTTAGCCATTCAGTAGCTATGTCCTTAACTCAGTTTTCTTCATACTACTCAGGCTCAGTGAATTAACCTTAAACCAAGTGTTCCCAGCTTTGAAAAAAGCAGAGAAGAAAAAGAAAGCCTTTTACTTAAAGTTTATTCCTAGAAAAAAGTCATTTCCCAAGATTAAGTGATTATGTGCAACTTTTGTCTTTTGTCATTTAAGCCTGCACTTTGACATCAGAATGCCTGCCTGCCTGCTAAGTTGCTTCAGTCATGTCCAACTCTTTGCCATCCTATGGACTGTAGCCTGCCAGGTTCCTCTGTCCATGGGATTCTCCAGGCAAGAATACTGGAGTGAGTTGCCATGCCCTCCTCCAAGGGATCTTCCCAACCCGAGGATCAAACCCCCGTCTTCTATGTGACAGGCAGATTTTTTTTTACCACTGAGCCACCAGGGAAGCCCTTGACAGAATACAAGAAGCTAATCAAAACTCTGAAGGGGGCACAACATATCCTCATCTTTTGATAACCAGTATTCTGTTAGGAGCATCTTCTCCTCAAAAATATCATACTATACAAATGATATTGTACAAAATAATAAGATCACACACTTAAGAGGTGCTCCTATTTTTCCAGGAGCTGGGCTAAGTACTTGACTTATATTGTTCCATTTCATCCTCATGACAAACCTTGGGGTGGGTGGGATCTTTGCTGTCATCTGTCAGGTACAGATAAGTTAGCCAGGGATCAGAGAGGTGAGGTAACTCACTTAACTTCACACAGTTACTAAGTGGTAAAGCCAGGATTTAAACGCTTTGGCTCCTTTGCTCTGCTCTTGCCTCTACTTGTGTTTAGGATTAGGACAGAGGTCATACTAGCCTAACCACAGCTATATCTCATCCCAGCATTTAAAAAGAGCCATTGGGTATAATGCTTAGAAGTTCACATGATGGTTACCCATCAGTTGGATGAACTTATGCACATAACTCAGCTGCTTCCAGGTTCAGTTTTCTCATCTGTTAGCTGGGGATCATAATGGCTACTCCACAGGCTTCTTGTTAAAGTCAGGAATACTGTATTCCCAAGATGTCTTACCTAAGCCCCACGTTTCATTTTATTCTGTAGCCGGTATCTTATGTTTTTAACCTGGTGCCTAAGTAAGATATTGGCTCCCAAAATCCCTTCAGGTGGTTTGAAAGAAAAAATTCCCTCTTTAAATAAGTAGGAAAAAATAAATAAATAAATAAGTAGGAAATACAGTATTCTATTGGTGATTCATTAATTCACTAAAGAGCCATGCACGTTATTGCATTAAAGACCCTGATAAGTCCTGCAATATAGAAGCCTAGAGGGGTATTTGAATATCAAATGCTTATTTTCATATTTTTTGAGCAAATATTCTCCAGTTTGGGAAATACTGGGATAGGGGCTTAATGGCTTTTACTTTATTATTCACTAATTAAACCCTGCCACAGGGTTTAATTTCATAACAACCCTGCCAGGTAGCCAGAGCTATAGATGTGGAGCTTGATGAGCTTCATTGAGGTTAAAAAGTTGGCCAACAACAAAACAGCCATTCATGTGGGAAGCTGAATCTGTAAGAGAAACTACTTAATATCTTTATCTTGAATTAGTTTTGAATAAAACTCATTATCTTTTTAATTATATAATTCCCCAAATTTTAGGCCTTAGAGAAGTTTGCTGCTGACATTTGGAGTAGTGAAGCCTTGGGCAAAAGGCACAAGTTCTTCCTTCTCCGAGACACAGCTCAAACTTTTTCATTTATTTCCATTTTTGCTGCTGCCACATTCACCCAAACCACCTGGGCCTCCACCTCAGCCTCCTAATGAGTCTCCCTGTTTCTCTTCTTCCTTTTCTACCCAGAAACTAAACTGCAATCCACAGCACATCATGATATTCTCCCACTATCGTGGTTTAGTCACTAACTTGTGTCTGACTCTTTGTGACCCCATGGATCTCAGCCCACCAGGCCCCTCTGTCGATGGGATTTTCCTGGCAAGAATACTGGAGTGGGTTGCTCTTTCCTCCTCTAGCTCACCTAGTTGTCCGATACGACCCTCTAAAACTTCCCTTTTCTTAAAATACAACCCCAAGTTTATCACCTGGACTACAAATTCTTCCTGTCTGGCTCCTGTCCATCTCCAACTCTTTCCTGTCAATTTCCCTGTCCTACTCTTTCTTTTCATTCACATTTCTCTTCCTCAGGTGCATCAGAACTCGTTTCTGCCTTGGATCCCTCTGCTTCAAAGGTTCTCTCCATACCAGATCTTTGCAGAGATGATTCCATCTCAGCCTGGATGTTTCAGCTTAAATGTTACCTTCCCCACAAACCCTCCCTGCCACCTGCCCAGGCCCGCTCTAGCCCGTTACACTGTCCGTTTCCTTCATAACACAGTCCATGTCTTCATCCATTAGTTAGCTTGTTGGTTATCTACCTCTCCCAAATAAAAGGCAAGGTTCATGAAGGCAGAGACCTTTTCTGACTCTTCACCATTTCATCCTTAGTACTGTGTAATGCATGGCACATAGTTCTCTTAATAAATACTTTAGGGAAAAATCCATGTAGAATGAATGAATTGCTGAATTACGCTCTCCCAAGATCATTGCTTGCACTGTATATGACTGGTCACACATGTGATCTTTGAAACCATCTTTAAGTGGTGGTTTTTTTCTTACTCATCAGTGTCTCTATTATAGCTCCTCCTAGGGGATCTCACGTTCTCCTCCATTCTCGGTAATGTGTAAAGTCTCTCTCAACAATCACCCCTAAAATCACACACTCATCCCCAAAAGGAGAATCTGACTTCAGGGTAGCTGTCAGAACTGGCTAGCCATTTAGTCGCCCTCTGCTCTCCCCAGCAGGAGAACGTAAACTATCACCTGCACGTCTCACCCTTCCTGCAGCCTTAGTTTTCTTTTTAGATTTCTCACCATCATGCTACTGCCCTTTGTCAGTAGCTTAGTTATCTTCTCCTTACTTATTAGTGCTTCTCTGAGGTAGGCTAAGCAAACTTTTTAGCTGCTGCTGTAAGCTATTGGGTTTTCCAGTGTCCTAGCAGTAAAGAACCTGCCTGCCAATGAAGGAGACTTAAGAGATGTGGATTCGATCTCTGGATCGGGAAGATCCCCTGGAGGAGGAAATGGCAACCCACTCCAGTATTCTTGCCGGGTAAATCCCATGGACAAAGGAGCCTGGAGGGCTGCGGTCCACGGGGTCGCAAAGAGTCGGACATGACTTACTGACTGAGCACACGTGTGTGTGTGTGTGTGTGTGTGTGTGTGTTAGTTAGTGTCCAACTCTTTGCGACCCCATGGACTGTAGCCTGCCAGGCTACATGCACACAGGAGAGCTGTTAAATCCACAAAAATTAAGCACAGGCATGACTGCTGATCAGGCTGTGTTGGATGGGCCATGAGTCCCACTGCAGGGGGCTGGGCTGCACAGAACCTTCAGCAAGTTCGTGTCTTACAGTCACTGTGATGTTGTGGTTAGAGTCCAGTTCTTACAGCCCAAGGGCCTGCATGGAAGTTCTGGCTCTGCCACTACCAGATGTGGATCGGGGTATGTTACTTAGTTTCCTTGCTTCAGTATCTTCATCTGTGAAATAGAAATACTTACAGAACCTCCACATCTGCTGAGAAGCAACATATGAAAGGAAATATTTAACCTAGTATCTGGAATGTACTAAGCAGTCAACATATGATTTAGGAAGCAGTTAACACTGACTTTCTTCGGACCCTGTGTGTTTTTTCTTCCTTATCACAGTAGCTACCTGGTTCCCAACTTCCAAGAAGCCAAGATCCAAGAGCAAACAGTCAAGATTTTATTGGGGGGATCAGACACCATGCCAACAAGCAGGTATCAAAGACAGGGAAGACACAGTCCTTGCCCTTAAAGATCTTAGAAACTAGATGATGGAGAATGACTTTCACATAGTAAATGACAGTTCTAAGTAAAAATACAATTGATTGGACAGAGAATTAGGAAGAGAAGGAATGGAGACTTCTCTGAGGTTGTAGTGGTTAGGACTGGCCTCTTGTAGGAGGCCAATCTTGTTAGGATTCAGACTTGACCTCAGAACAGAGGTGAAAATTAATTGAAATGGCCAATTCATGATGATAACTAGCAGGGAACTCTATGATTGGTTAATCAATAGAATTAAAGGGAGCTGAAATCGAACTGACTTTTTTTTCAAATATAAATTTATTTATGTTAGTTGGAGGCTAATTACTTTACAATATTGTATTGGTTTTGTCATACATTGACATGAACCTGCCACGGGTGTACATGTGTTCCCCATCCTGACCCTCCCTCCCACCTCCCTCCCCATCCCATCCCTCTGGGGCATCCCAGTGCACCAGCTCGGAGTACCCTGTATCATGCGTCAAAACCAGGACTAGTGATCTGTTTCACATATGATCATATACATGTTTCAATGCCATTCTCCCAAATCATCCCACCCTCGCCCTCTCCCACAGACTCCAAAAGACTGTTCTATACATCTATGTCTCTTTTGCTGTCTCACATACAGGGTTATCATTACCAACTTTCTAAATTCCGTATATATGCATTAGTATACTATGTTGGTGTTTTTCTTTCTGGCTTACTTCACTCTGTATACTGGGCTCCAGTTTCATCCACCTCATTAGAACTGATTCAAATGTATTCTTTTTAATGGCTGAGTAATATTCCATTGCGTATATGTACCACAGCTCTCTTATCCATTCGTCTGCTGATGGACATCTAGGTTGCTTCCATGTCCTGGCTATTATAAACAGTGCTGTGTTGAACATTGGGGCGCACATGTCTCTTTCGATTCTGGTTTCCTCGGTGTGTATGCCCAGGAGTGGGATTGCTGGGTCATATGGCAGTTCTATTTCCAGTTTTTTAAGGCATCTCCACACTGTTCTCCATAGTGGCTGTACTAGTCTGCATTCCCACCAACAGTGTAAGAGGGTTCCCTTTTCTCCACACCCTCTCCAGCATTTATTGCTTGTAGACTTTTGGATAGCAGCCATCCTGACTGGTGTGTAATGTTACCTCATTGTGGTTTTGATTTGCATTTCTCTGATAATGAGTGATGTTGAGCATCTTTTCATGTGTTTGCTAGCCATCTGTATGTCTTCTTTGGAGAAATGTCTGTTTAGTCCTTTGGCCCATTTTTTGAACTGACTTTTGATTGATTCATGTAATCAAGGCCACCAATATTTACTGGTTGAAAACATCTCATGTAGCAGATACAATGTCAAGCAGGTTCATCTCTGACCTCTAATCCTCCCATCAACTTCATGAGGTCATCTTCTTGGTGTTCCCATTACCACTGGAGAGGCTGGCTTTAGAGAAGATGCTATGGCTGTAGAGGAAAGCCTTCCAGAATGGCACGTACAGAAGGGAAGGGTGAGAATGCAAACTAGGCCCTCAGGTGGAGGGGGATCTGGAGATTTCAACAGCAAATAGATCTGCTGTTCTGAAGCTGAACATAGTTCTGTAGAGGAACAAGAGGGGAAATCAGATCAACACTCAAGTTGCATTCAAATTCTTAATAGGATGAGTTTCTGAAAACACCTCTGATGTGTGTACAAAAGATCTTCCTTTGCCAAGTGTAATCTGAGGATCCGCAGGCCTCCTTTGTGAGCCACCGTCACTTGGAGGGACAAATTTGATTATGGGTTCCCTGATAGCATGGTTGGTAAAGAATCTGCCTGCAATACGGGAGACCCTGGTTTGATTCCTGGGTTGGGAAGATCCGCTGGAGAAGGGATAGGCTACTCACTCCAATATTCTTGGGCTTCCCTTGTGGCTCAGCTGGTAAATAATTTGCCTGCAATGCGGGAGACCTGGATTCAATCCCTGGGTTGGGAAGATCTCCTGGAGAAGGGAAAGGCTACCCACTCCAGTATTCTGGCCTGGAGAATTCCATGGACTGTATAGTCAATGGGGTCGCAAAGAGTCAGATGCGACTTTCACTTTCACTTTCTTTTGTTTTCTTCAGGTTGAAGAACAGTTGATTCTTGCTGTCAGTCAGTGGCCTGCTGGCATCTCTCCAGAATAAATTTTTTTATAGTTAATTTAAACTGGATTTAGCTTTAAAAATGACATTAAGAAAAATAGACCTTCCTTGGTGCCTCTTCTAAGATATCTACTTAGTTGAAGTAAACAAGTAACCATAGACCTCATGTTGTTTGTATGGAAAGTCCAAGTGACAGAGGAGATATAAAAGTAGATGTAAGAGCAGGGCCTCCAACCTCAAGGTAATTATCATGGTAAGACAGGGACATAAATCCTGCCTTTTTTCTCTCCTAGCAGGATATGTTTTAGTTGGGACCGGTTTTGAGTTTGTGTAAAAGAAACCCCAAATTATAGTGTCTTAGAATAAGATATAGGTAATTTTCTTTTGTAACTTGAAGCCTGTACTTGTCTTCAGGTTTTGTGTGGTCTCTGCCTTCTGAGTTGCCATATAATTATGACTTGTGGCTCACCTTTCAGTCATTGGATGGGTGTTCAAGACAGTAAGAACAAGGCAGGCAGTAAAGCTAAAAGGGCACATGTCAGTCAAATAGAACCTTGTTAAAAACCTTTGTTGAAAAGCTTACCCGAATCTTCTAATTACAATTCACTAGGCACATGTATTTGTAAAATAGCCTGGCAAATACAGTTATTTATCTGGGCACATTGCCACCTCTTAGTTAAGAGGAGGGTGGATGGATTTCAGTGGTTGTCTACCAATATCAACCAAAACATATCTCCTGGATACCTGCTGTTGCTGCTGCTGCTAAGTCGCTTCAGTTGTGTCTGACTCTGTGCGACCCCATAGACGGAAGCCCACCAGGCTCCCCATCCCTGGGACTCTCCAGGCAAGAACACTGGAGTGGGCTGCCATTTCCTTCTCCAGTGCATGAAAGTGAAAAGTGAAAGTGAAGTCACTCAGTCGTGTCCGACTCTTCGCGACCCCATGGACCGCAGCCTACCAGGCTCCTCTGTCCATGGGATTTTCCAGGCAAGAGTACTGGAGTGGGGTGCCATTACCTTCCCCTCCTGGACACCTAGCTCTGGCCCAAAAAACCCGTATAATTTCTTTTCTGACATTGTTCCAGGACTCAGTAATGGGCCATGTACTTTACATGACTGAGATCCTGCATTTGAATTTTGGCATTTCCTGATTTCCAGGCAGCATGGAAGAAGAAGCGCAGACTCTGGAGTATTCAAGACCCAGGTTTAAACCCTGCGTGGCTACTGTATGAAAGAAAGAACCTGGGCAAATTGCTTACCCACTCTAAGTCTCTATTTTCTATTTTTGATAAGAAAATGCAGTTATGAATATATAGCACCTAGCCTTGTTCTTGGAATGTAGTAGATGTTTAAGAAATTTCAGTGGTATCTGTTGAATGATCAGAGTTGGAAGCTGACTCATAGGGGTTAAACCATTTGAGCTTGCTGAATAGCAGTTTATTTACATGGTTAATGTTAAAATACAATCATGGTTTCCTCTTTCCTTTCAATCTATCAGGATTTTTCTTTTCTTTTTTTATTTAGGCAACAGTAGGCATGACTACAGGTGGATATTTAACACATATTTGGGGGGAGGGTAAGTGTGTATCAAGAGAGTTCCAGAAAAACATCTATTTCTGCTTTATTGACTATGCCAAAGCCTTCGACTGTGTGGCTCACAATAAACTGTGGGAAATTCTGAAAGAGATGGGAATACCAGACCACCTGACCTGCCTCTTGAGAAACCTGTATACAGGTCAGGAAGCAACAGTTAGAACTGGACATGGAACAACAGACTGGTTCCAAATAGGAAAAGGATATAACTCTACAAAGTTATATCAATAACCTCAGATATGCAGATGACACCACCCTTACGGCAGAAAGTGAAGAAGAACTAAAAAGCCTCTTGATGAAAGTGAAAGAGGAGAGTGAAAAAGTTGGCTTCAAGCTCAACATTGAGGAAACTAAGATCATGGCATCTTGTCCCATCACCTCATGGGAAATAGATGGAGACAGTGGAAACAGTGGCTGACTTTATTTTTTGGGGCTCCAGAATCACTGCAGATGGTGCCTGCAGCCATGAAATTAAAAGACGCTTGCTCCTTGGAAGGAAAGTTATGACTAACCTAGAAAGCATATTAAAAAGCAGAGACATTACTTTGCCAACAAAGGTCCATCTGGTCAAGGCTATGGTTTTTCCAGTAGTCATGTATGGATGTGAGAGTTGAACTGTGAGGAAAGCTGAGCGCTGAAGAATTGATGCTTTTGAACTGTGGTGTTGGAGAAGACTCTTGAGAGTCCCTTGGACTGCAAGGAGATCCAACCAGTCCCTCCTGGAGATCAGTCCTGGGTGTTCATTGGAAGGACTGATGCTGAAGCTGAAAATCCAATACGTTGGCCACCTCATGCAAAGAGTTGACTCATTGGAAAAGACCCTGATGCTTGGAGGGATTGGGGGCAGGAGGAGAAGGGGACGACAGAGGATGAGATGGTTTAATGGCATCACAGACTCGATGGACATGAGTTTGAGTAGACTCCGGGGGTTGGTGATGGACAGGGATGCCTGCCGTGCTGCAACTCATGGGGTCGCAAAGAGTCAGACACGACTGAATGACTGAACTGAACTGAAGTGTGTATCTCGTGCGTATCTCATAAATATATTTCCTTTCATGAAAACTCAGGCAGTTATGTTGAAATGTAATAAAGGAACTGAAATTTGCTTATGTATTCTTTAAATAAGCCTCAACCAGCAGAGAGGAGATTGGATTTCAGAAAGAAGAGCTTGTATATATTGCTCAGGTTTTGGCTAAGGCCTCTCAAGAGTGAGAGACAAACTAGTGATTGGCAGTGGGAGAGGGGAGGGGAGAGAGGCAACACAAGGGCAGGATGTTAAGAAGTATAAATTATTAAGTGTGAAATAAGCTATAAGGATATATTGTACAACATGTGGAATATAGCAAATATTTTATAATAACTATAAATGGAATATAACTTTTAAAAACTGTAAATCAATGTATTGTATACCTGTAACATATATAATATAGTGTATCAACTCTACTTCAATTTAAAACATGAGAGAAACTATAGCTAAGGCAGCACATGATGGATCTGTTTTCCTCACACTAGGGACGATCAGGAGACAGAGTTCAACAGTTTATCCCACTGTAAGAAAACCCAATACCTTGAAACCCTATTTAGGAGGGCAAAAATCTTTAAACAAAGGATTGCCATTAGGGTTCTATTAAATATGACACCGTGTATATGATTTCGAAACATGCTTTGATTTAAATCCATGGAATCAGGACACAGTTCTTCTGTAAAGCGAGGTGTACTCACAAAAGGACAGAGCGTATTCTAGATACCCACAGAATCGTGTTGTATTAAATTAGTGGGGGCAGAACTTACAATCTCTGGGGGTTGCTGCAGCATTTCCACTGAGAAGTTACATGCCACTTTTCTGTAGTGTCTATTCTTTACCTGGAACAGCTTCTCCATGGCAACCCCATTCACAGAGCGCCTTCATTACATCTCTCTTTGTAACTGAACACATTGGAAAGGAAGTGGAATATATATATTTTGTGTGCATAAAAGAAAAAGGGAGGGATGACAGGCTCCGAGGAAAGAGCAGAGGATTTTTTTTTTTTTTTTCTCAATTTGCCTCCTTCCTGGATGGATATGGGTCAAAAAGAAATGATTAAAAATCATCAGTACGTTGGATTCTTTGATTTGTCAGTGAGCGTCCCAATGAGATATGGCCTGGACCAATTCATATGTATCTCAGTTGATACTAAGTTTTGACCCAGTGGTTTGCTGAAATTTTAGTCACTTTTCACCTGTTCATTGAGGACTGTCTTTAGCCACTCAGGCCTGGAGCATTTGGTTGAAGGGAAAATCCCAGAATAGTGTTTTCAAGGATGTAAGTTGTCAGAAGAGAAAAGTGAAAACACTAGAATGAATGATTTTTCCATTATTTTAGGGAAATATTGTTTTCTAGACTCTTTTTACAAGGTCTAAATAAGAGTACTGTATAGGAAAATGTCTTTCTTCACATGGTATAATTTAAGAGGCTTCTCTAAACAGAAAAACAACACAAACAAAAACCGTCAAGAATTCAGTCACTTTAAACTACTTCATACAAATGCCCTGATTATTTTTATCTTTCTAAGTCTTCTATTTTTAATTATTCTTTCAATTTTATGATTAAATAGAGGAGTAAGCACTGACTAGGTATTGACCTTCCTTCAATGTTGTGTCTTTCTTAACCAATATCCCATTAGATTATATTCAGCCAAAGAGAGTTGGATTTTAAATCAAGAAAGTATAGTCCACATCACAGAATGCCTGTAGGTAACAACAGCAGAGGGGATACAATATTGCATGAAATAAAGTTCTAGAAAATAGGAAGCCCTGGAGTACAGAAAAAGCAAAGAAACCCAGACCAGTAAATTGACGGATGCAGAGGTTTTCCTGCTCTGAAATTTTGCTCTAGAGTGAAGTTAATTCAGTTCAGTTCAGTCACTCAGTCGTGTCTGACTCTTTGTGACCCCATGGACTGCAGCACGCCAGGCCTCCCTGTCCATCACCAACTCCTGGAGTTTACTCAAACTCATGTCCGTCAAGTCAGTGATGCCATCCAACCACCTCATCCTCTGTTGTCCACTTCTCCTCCTGCCTTCAATCTTTCCCAGCATCAGGGTCTTTTCAAATGAGTCAGCTCTTCACATCAGGTGGCCAAAGTATTGGATTTTCAGCTTCAGCATCAGTCCTTCCAATGAATATTCAGGACTTATTTCCTTTAGGATAGACTGGTTGGATCTCCTTGCAGTCCAAGGGACTCTCAAGAGCCTTCTCCAATACCACAGTTCAAAAGCATCAATTCTTTGGCACTCCACTTTCTTTATTATCCAACTCTCACATCCATACATGAACTACTGGAAAAACCATAGCTTTGACTAGCTTTGACCTAGAGTGAGACCTAGAATGTGAAGTAGAGAATGATAAATGGAAA
This sequence comes from Cervus canadensis, assembly GCF_019320065.1. NCBI lineage: Eukaryota > Metazoa > Chordata > Mammalia > Artiodactyla > Cervidae > Cervus > Cervus canadensis. The sequence continues at coordinate 26,677,617 of NC_057407.1, forward strand.
GGTTGCCTGTCACACAAGTTGTCTCCTCTGATACACATGTCCTGTGGACCTGTAGTTGTGCTGGGCAGTGTGTTTGGTTGGAAAGTAAGGGTGTGAACAATAAATCATGGGAGAGATGTAGAGAAAGGCCCGAATGATCCATCTTGTCATCTGACTGACACTAAATTGATATTTTCCCATAAAGACTGTTAAGTGAAAATTGGATCTGTGATATTTGGCAAGAAATGGCAATGTTGTTGTGTTGGTAATAGGGTAATAAAGATGTCCAAATCCATCTCTTGACAACCCACAGATACATTTATTAAAGGTATTTTCTTGTTGCCAAATATCCTGTTAACACACATGATTACCCTTAGCTACCATTTAGAGTGAAAAAAATGTGGATCCAACGAACAGATTACCTCCAAAATATTAGGGCAAAGAACTTGAAAATGCATAGTGAAGTATGTTTTTGCAGGTGCCCCATGTATAAGCCTCCTCCTACCTAGGAATCATGAAAAGGGTTACAACAGCGACATCTGTTGTTCACTGAATATCCATGTGCCCTGCCCCAACATTTTCCAATCTTTTGGCACTTGGGCAGCACTGTGGACTAAGGCCAATGGACTAAGAGCAGAATTGGTGTGTTCTCTGTGGGCTGAAGAATTTGAGCCAATGCAAGATCCCCCAGGTTTTACATTGCTTGTCATGGGATCATGCAACATGATGGAGCCACAAGGCAGAAGGATAGGATACGCACTGAAAATACATGCATAAATGCATGGAATTTGGAAATGCAGGAATGGTGCCTATCCTGCATCAGATTCTGTAGCATAAGTCAGAGCTTCTAGCACTTTCTCTATCCTGACTAATAAACCTGTTTGTTACTCAGTCTGAATTTCTGCAGCCACTTGTTTAGTATGAAGGAAGCTTATGGAGCAGGTGTTATGGTTGTAGGCTTTGTGGTTAAACAGAGCAGGATCAGAATCCTAACTCTACCACTTACAAGGTGATAGATGATGGGAAAGTGATTTACTATCTCAGGGCCTCAGTTTCTTCATGCATAACATGCAAACTCCTTACACAGAGCAGTTTCTATGAAATTACTAGTAGTGTAAAGCACTTAGCAGTGGCCACAGGACTAGAAAAGGTCAGTTTTCATTCCAATCCCAAAGAAAGGCAATGCCAAAGAATGCTCAAACTACCACACAATTGCACTCATCTCACATGCTAGTAAAGTAATGCTCAAAATTCTCCAAGCCAGGCTTCAGCAGTATGTGAACCGTGAACTTCCAGATGTTCAAGCTGGTTTTAGAAAAGGCAGAGGAACCAGAGATCAAATTGCCAACATCCGATGGATCATCGAAAAAGCAAGCGAGTTCCAGAAAAAACATCTACTTCTGCTTTATTGACTATGCCAAAGCCTTTGAATGTGTGGATCACAATAAACTGTGGAAAATTCTGAAAGAGATGGGAATACCAGACCACCTGACCTGCCTCTTGAGAAACCTGTATGCAGGTCAGGAAGCAACAGTTAGAACTGAACATGGAACAACAGACTGGTTCCAAATAGGAAAAGGATTACGTCGAGGCTGGATATTGTCACCCTGCTTATTTAACTTATATGCAGAGTACATCATGAGAAACGCTGGGCTGGAGAAAGGACAAGCTGGAATCAAGATTGCCGGGAGAAATATCAATAACCTCAGATATGAAGATGACACCACCCTTATGGTAGAAAGTGAAGAAGAACTAAAGAGCCTCTTGATGAAAGTGAAAGAGGAGATTGAAAAAGTTGACCTAAAGCTCAACATTCAGAAAACTAAGATCATGGCATCTGGTCCCATCACTTCATGGGAAATAGACGGGGAAACAGTGGAAACAGTGGCTGACTTTATTTTTCTGGGCTCCAAAATCAATGCAGATGGTGATTGCAGCCATGAAACTAAAAGACACTTACTCCTTGGAAGGAAAGTTATGACCAACCTAGATAGCATATTAAAAAGCAGAGACATTTGTAAAGTAATTAGCCTCCAACTAATAAAAATAAATGAAAAAAAAGAAAAAAGCAGAGGCATTACTTTGCCAACAAAGGTCTGTCTAGTCAAGGCTATGGTTTTTCCAGTGGTCATGTATGGTTGTGAGAGTTGGACTATAAGGAAAGCTGAGCACCCAAGAATTGATGCTTTTGAACTGTGGTGTTGGAGAAGACTCTTGAGAGTCCCTTGGACTGCAAGGAAATCCAACCAGTACATCTTAAAGGAGATCAGTCCTGGGTGTTCATCGGAAGGACTGATGTTGAGGCTGAAATGCCAACACTTTGGCCACCTGATGCGAAGAGCTGACTCACTTGAAAAGACCCTGATGCTGGGAGGGATTTGGGCAGGAGGAGAAGGGTGCGACAGAGGATGAGATGGTTGGATGGCATCACCAACTCGATGGACATGGGTTTGGGTGGACTCTGGGAGTTGGTGATGGACAGGGAGGCCAGGTGTGTTGTGGTTTGTGGGGTCACAGAGAGTTGGACACGACTGAGCGACTGAACTGAACTGAAAGCACTTGGCATTTAGAGCTCAGCACAAGAGGTGCATTCAGTCGTATTGGCAGTTGTTTTTGTTGTTACCAACAGTTGGTTTCTGTGATAGTGAGGCTGCATTTAGTAGGGAAGTGAATCATTGCAAATCTCTTCCAGGTAGAATTAGGATATGTTTTACGTTGCTGTAAGTTGCTAGAACTGGTGGAATTGGGGCTCTCAATGCCATGATCAAAGGGAGCAAATCTGAATGACTCAGGATGTGACAGTTCCTCTGCTCTTTGAATTACTGCTCCCGAGTGTGGCTGTGTAGAATCAGATTGTTTTTGTCTTCTATTTTATATTTGCATGGATGTACCTTTAGAATTCTGGAAAATATCAACTTATTTCAATTGTTAAGGAGGTTCTTTGGGAAATGAATTTCTACTGTGTTGTTACATCCATCATTATATGTAATATTTATTTATGTTAACACATGCAAACATTGACATACCAAATACCAGGTCAATTAACCATAGAAATTAGTTGTATATTTAAATAGCAGTAAGTGGAGAAATATGCACCGTTGGAAATTAGAGTTGGGAATAGGTTCTATAAAGTGAGCATTGTTTCAATAATATGTGGGTATGAATAATTCCCCTTGAAACACCAAAGTAATAATGTACTGTAAGCATTGCTTTCCTCTGCAGAATTTGCCAGGAATTCAGTGGGAGACAAGTAACATTATGGGAAAATATTGATTCACTGCAGGCACAGTGAGTCTAGTTATGGTAAAGAAAGAGTCTGTGGCCATTTCTTTTCTCACTGTGTTCTTATTTGGAAACTAAGTGTGTGGAATTGCTTACTGTAATTGGAATATTTATGTTGCTTCCTTTGATGGGATGAACTAGAAAATTCCTCGGGCCTCAACAATTTTTTCATGCCCTACATACCTTAAAGTCATGAAAAAGTTGAGTTCACACAGTTATGTCAGATCTGGCTTTTGCATTTTGATTATGCATGGAGTCTGGTGTAGGAATATGTTCCCATCAGTAGCAAAACTTATCTTACTTATTTGCACTCATCTCCTATTCCATCTCAGTCCATGTCAACATGGGACACTGAGCATTTAGTGCTTAAGATAAGCTCTTCCACATTGGCTGATTCTTCTGCTTGTTAGCTCTATGTGACTCGTGAGCCTCATTTTTCTTATCTGCAAAACGGGGATGATAATGGAACTAAACTGACTGTGCAGTTGTCAGGACTAAATGACATAATGCATGTGAAATTCAAATAAGTCCTCCTTAAACACCAGGTATCACCTAACTCTGCTTTCCTGTGTATCCTGGGCTCAATTTCATAGTTGAGTCTCCAATTGCGGTGAATAACACATAATATATTAGTGAAATCAGTCCCAAGTTTCAGCCTGTCACACCATCTGTCTCTTCAGAACTTAGTTGGGAGGGTTATTTGGTGAGAGTAGCATTTGACATCAATCATCAGAATTGATTCAGAAAATGAGGCCGCTTGGGGGCCAGCACCCCTCTTTATTCCTTGCACACAAAGGTGCTCTGTTTCTAAAATTTTGAAGGACGAGGACCAGGCCTTTTACAGAGGTAGCTGAGTATGATGCGGTCTGAATAGAATAGCTAAATAAATCTCCTCTTCCACAAAGCCTTTCCAGATTAATCTACTGCATATCCCAATCAATAATCACACCTTTTGGTACTGAAATGACAGTCATCTGAAATGATATCTACTACTTTGGAATTACACATTTCTTAATGGAAGTGCATCTGTCACCAGCTCTTCCCATCTGCGAACTTTTTTTGATTGGCCACTATATACAAGGCTCTGTGCTGAATACTTCCTGCCATTTCTAGAGGTGCATCCTTGGTCAAGTTCCTGAACCCACTGTGCCACCATCTGTAAAATGGAGGTAGTAAGGGAACTTACCTCACAGAATCTGGTATGAGGATTCAATTCATGAAAGCACATTTTTAAAGTAGGCATGGGGCAAACTTGAAATGTCCAGTGGGCAACAGTCGCTATGACCACTTTACAGAGGAGGAAATGGTCTCAGGAGAGTTAGACAATTTGCTTAGGGATTTAGAGCTCACTCTGTCTACCTTTAAAGTCTCAGCATTTAGGTCTTTTGCTGTTGTTCAGTTGCTAAGCCATGTACGACTATTTGCAACCACATGAATGGCAGCACATTGGGCTTCACTGTCCTTCTCTATCTCTCGTAGTTTGCCCAAACTCATGTCCATTGAGTTGGTGATGTCATCCAACCATCTCATCCTCTGTCTTTTACTACCCTGCTTCATAGCATCCACTGTGAATAACTACAGGTCCAGGGACTGCCATCCTTAAAAGCTCCTTACTGTCAGTTGAAGTGAGCCCAGTGAGCTTAAGAAGAAATGTACCAAATCTTTGTTGGAAATAGACACAGCAGAAGTGTCCTAGAATAAATCCAGATTTCTGCTTTCTGAGATTCTGAGACCATGGAGTTATGGAACCTTGTACCTAAGCTAAGTCTCCCCATCTTACTTTGACAGTCCGAACTCTTTGGAGCATGAGAATATCTAGAGGGGAGCCACAGGTCAGGTGCTGGCAGGAACTTGTGAGAGTCTACTTTTCTCATGCAGCCGAGCAGCTCCCTGAGAGACAGCTGACGTGGCACATGACACCTATTTCCAAGGAGGATAATTTAAACAACTAAAATAGCACACACACACACACACACACACACACACACAAAACTCCTTTCAGTCCAGCTGTGCATAATCTGTTCTCATTTCAACCCCTGCTCAACTCAATTCCATAACCACCCATGTAATATAAAAGGAAGAAAGAAAGGAGGTAAGTCCTTTATCAAGAAAGAGAACTTGGGTGGTCAGCAGGTGCAGTGGGTGCTCCTGTTTCTACCTGACTGGCATCTATTCTGCCATTTCCTGGTTACTCCTCTGCCCCCTCAGTCTACCTGATTCAAGTGTGGCGCCAGTTGCAGGAGTAAGCACATGATCCAGGTCTGAGCGAAGCAGACTCAATACTGAGACTTTCACCAGAGTGACTGGGAAACACACGTTAGGTCTGCTGGGCTTGACAGTGAAAGAATGTATGCTTGGGCCTCCTGGGGCTCACCGCTGCAGAGGGCCTTGATGAGAGGGAAGCCAACAGTAAGGAAAGAAAAGTCAAGAGATGGAAAGTCAGATTGCCAATGATCTCTTGAGCAACAGGACTCTGCCTAACCTGAAGCTTTCCACTGGGCTTCTCGTCTATGGTAAGAGTTGATAGATGTCTTCCTATTTATTCCTTCCAGCAGTTTTATTTGACTTTCAATCACCTGCCCCTGAAAGAGACCAGATTAGCAAACCTGAGACATTTGCCCTCCCAGGTCACTTTTGATCACATTTCTTGTGATCACTTGGAATTATTTAAGACCATTTAAGTTGTCTTTGAAGAATCTGAGGACACTGAGCTTCCTGACTCTTGGATTTCACTCAAAATTTCAAAGATTATTCAAGTTTTATTGGGGAAAAGTAAAGAGTCTATGTCAAGGAGAATAGAGATCATCTACAGGACAGTTTTATTTCATGCATGAGAAAAGAATAATAATTAATAGAAAAAAATTTTTATGACTCATTCAAATTCCTCAAAGTCTCAAAAGAGAGGTATTAATATCAATCTCTATTGCATATGGGAAAAAGCAGAACCTGGACAAGTTAAATAAGCTGCCCAAGATGACATAGTTAATAGCTGGTATGCCTGGGATTCAGAAGCATATAATCTTATTTGCACATGGCAGAAAGGCAAGCTGGAGACCCATAACCTTCTTCATGCCAGGGCATCTTTAATCCAGATCTGGTGCTTTGGTGTGGAGCCTACATCTCTTCCCTGACTTTGGTTTCCATGGTGCCCCTTGTATCTACATTCCTTGAACATTCTTGCATTTGCTGGGGGTGGGAAGCCTTTCTCCAGACCTCAGCTTCAGATGCTGCCCACCCAGCCATCTGTGGCAACAGATTTGTGTGTTATCAATTAAAGTCTAAAGGAAGTTGGCAAAACCTCCTACTCTAACAGGATGGGCTAAAGCAGTTCCTGTTAAAACAGAAATGGGTTGTGTCTGTGATATTGGTGATTGGTAGCTTTCCAAGAGCACTTTAAATACACCCCGTGCCATGAATTGCTCAGCTCTGATTCTCTTTAAGACATTCCCCTCAGACAGAGGTGGCTCATTTCCAAGGAGTGGACCATGCAGAACTACCTAGGGTTCCCCTTGTGGAAAGCAAAGCAACATCCACAATTAACAGAACCTGGCTAGTCTGAGGTTTTTCACTTTGGGACTCACTTTGGAAACCACAATTTTTTTTTTTTAATCTACAACATCTTCATACATATGGCGTGTTGTGCCCCATTTATAGTCACCAAGACTCCTTAGTTTCAGCTGCTCTGGAAGACTATCTATGTTTGTGAGAGGCCTTACTCAGGGACTCCAAAATATCATGTATATGAAATAGCCTGTAATTTTAAGACAGACCATCTCTAGCACATGCCCCTAATTCTGTGAAAATCTGTCTCGCTGTTTTTACATAACTAGATGATTTGAATTTTCACATAGAGATTTGCAAAATAAATTTGAGTGCTAAGTGCTTAGTCACTCAGTCGTGTCTGACTCTGCAACCCCATAAATAGTAGCCTGCCAGGCTCCTCTGTCCCTGGCATTATCCAGGCAAGAATACTGGAATGGGTTGCCATTTCCTTCTCCCGGGGAACTTCCCAACTCAAGGAATGAACCAGAGTCTCCTGTGTCTCCTGCATTGCAGGTGGATTATTTACCCACTGCACCATTGAGGAAGCCCCCCCAAAACGTCTACTGTATGCAATTCTCTGTGATAGGCCCTAGGGGAATAGAAATTAACCATATATGGTTCCTGCCTTCATGAAACATACTGTCCAATATATAAGACTGGCTAGTCAATAGAGAATTAGGTTGTTCTGACTACCAAAAAAAAAAAAAAAAAAGAATTCCACATCATCTTATGAAGAAATGTGTTTCTGAACTTCTGAACCATGGAACTTCAGTCCCACTATAGGTAGGTCCTTGTATTATATAGCAAAATGCAAGGAAAGTTGTTCTCTCCTGCTCATTGCTCTGTTTCTCAATCTCAGTGTGTTTACTTGGGGGCCTGATCATTCTTTCTCGTTGGGCTACCCTGGCATTTTATGGTGTTTAGGGGTATCCGTGGCCTCTTCCTACTAGGTACCCTTGTGGTTCAGCTGGTAAAGAATCCGCCTGCAATGCAGGAGACCTGGGTTCGATCCCTGGGTTGGGAAGATCCCCTGGAGAAGGGAAAGGCTATCCATTCCAGTATCCTAGCCTGGAGAATTCCATGGACTGTATAGTCTATGGGGTCACAAAGAGTTGGACACGACTGAGTGGCTTTTACTTACACTGGTCTCCACCTGCTAGATGCTGGTAGCAACCTCCTCTCCAGTTGTGACAATCAAGAGTATCCAGACATTGTCAAATGTTCCCTGGGTGGTTGGCTGGCTGCGGAGGAGGAAGGGCAAAGTCACTCCCAGTTGAGAACTAAGACCAAAGGTAGACACATAAGAGTGGAGAAGTTAGAAGTTTTCACGTGTTAAAAAAAAAAAAAAAAGAAGTTTTCACGTGTTGATCCACAGAAAAATCTGCTTCCCAGTATTTTCTAAAAGAGAATGAATTTGTCCGATGGTGGTACAATTTACTGGGGAAAGGTGAGTTCTTCCTAGAGACAGACGAATGGACTAAGTGACCTCCCAAGATCCCTATGAATCCTCGAACTCTTGGACACTGTTTATTCATGACCTGGCCTGATTTCTCTCTCTCTGTCCCTGTGGGCCTGTACTAATGATAATGCTCATTGGCAGTCTCACTATCCGGCACACCTTTATGTCCACAGGAAGCCTGGAGGAGTTTTTTTTCTTGAGAAAACTTGGCAGAAACATTTTTTTTTTGAAAGAGAGAGAAGAAAAATTAAATCTAAGGGTTGTGGAAAAATAACTTTCTGTGCTCTTAGGTACCAAAATCAACCATTTGTTAGAATTGAGCTTTTGCTAAAGTGTGAAAAATTCTTGGAAGGCATTTCCTCAATTTTGTCATTGTTGTTTATCAGTTCATTTCCATGAGCCCTCTAGCTTGCTGTCTGTCAGCTGTCCAGGCTAGGCTAGCCAGCTAGAAATGTACCTCTCGTCTTTTATTCTTAAGGTCCTAACATTTATCCCACGGTTGGTAAGCAGGTTGTGCTGCTGTGAAGAAGTTCAGGATTTCAAAGTTTTAAGACCTGGTTTTGAACCTTATCACCATTACTTCTGGACTTGGAGAGTTTAGGAAATATTCTTAAAATTTTCTGCCTTCCTCTGTCCCTAAAATCAGAGATGGTAAAATTTTCCACTAGACCGCAGTGAGGATAAAACAGAGAAGAGCTGTTTGTAGATTTCACAATGACTATGCAAAGTATTTGTCAACATGATTAGATATTGTAATCATGGAGCAAATGTTTGTTCAATTATTGTCCACTTATGCAGGGTTCTTAATTTCAAATTAGGGCAAACCAAGACCATGTCCCCTAGAAACATATTCTAGCCACAGTTTAAAAAAATTTTTTTATGCATTTATTTTTATTTATATTTGGCTGTCTGTGCTGCATCTTCATTGCTGTGCAGGCTTTTCTGTAGTTGCAGCGAGTACGGGCTACTCTCTAATCGCGGTGCCCAGGCTTCTCATTGTGGTGGCTTCTCTTGTTGTGGTTCTTGAGCCCTTGGGCACAGGCTTAATTGTCGTGGTGCATTGGCTTTGTTGCTCAGCGGCATATGGGATCTTCCCAGACCAGGGATCAAATCCATGTCTCCTGCACCGGCAGGTGGATTCTTTACCACTGAGCCACCAGGGAAGCCCCCCACACTTTCTGTAACTAATCTCTGTTGTCAAACATAATTCCTAAACTCTCCTGTAGTTTTCCACCTCAATATTCTATCCTATTCTATAGATTTTTAAAAGTCAGCTTTTCTGTAGTAAGAGCATACTCTCTGGAGTTAGATTTACAGTCAAATCCCAACTCAACTATTTGACTTTGAGTATAGCATCATTTATAAATCCTTAAAAATCCCCTTGTCCTTATCAGTAAATGGAGATGATAATAGATTATATCTTAGGGTGCTATGTTAATAATACAATGACTGTAAAGTGACTTGAAGATGTCTGGACTCTATTAAGTGCTCAAAAAGTGTTACTGATAAACTTGACTAATAAAAGTTCTTTGACAAAACTGATAATACAAAGGCTCTGTCTTCCACACAGTAGAGTGTCAATTTTGAAAAGATTTCTTGGGTCTGTATAACTCTGGAGACACCGTGCACCGTATGTCCTATGTGATTGGCACCCCATGGAGTTGTAGAGCCACAGCCCAGGGTTTTCCTGCCTTTCGGGAGAATGTTGAAGGTAAGCTGCAGAAGAAACTACTGTTGATGCATAAAGGTTTCCTCAAAGCCAAAATGATAAAACCCAGGAAGGGGTTCGAAAAGTGATGGATGACAGTAGGGCTTCTTAAATTTTAATGCATCTAGTCTTTCTTGAGGATCTTGTTAAAATGCAATCTATGGTTTAGTGGGTCTGGAACAAGACCTGAGATTCTACGTTTGTAACAATTTCCCCGAGCTGCCGCTGAGGCTGTTGCAGGAACCACACAATAGAGCGAGGTTCTAGACTAGAAAGATTATCTTCATCACGTCCTTTTCCTTTAGGTGCTGTCCTTCTTTTTAGGAGGTGCCTTAGGGTGTTGCTGAATTCAGACTCCGTCAAAACATCCCTTCTCCTCTTCCAGAACTCATTAAGTCACTGTGGAACAAAAGTCCTAGGAGGTGTGCAATCTCAAAGGACCCTAGAGTGAAATAAGTATGCCCAACACTACAAACTTCCTATCTTGGAGACCCACAGGATACATGAATGTATTAAAAACTCTGAGAAATCCTACTATCAAGAAACTAGCTAAAAAAACATTGTACATGGTTAAATATAGAATGGTGGTGGTGGTTTAGTCTCTAAGTTGTGTCCATCTCTTATGACCCCAAGGATTATAGCCCATCAGCTTTCTCAGCCCATGGGGTTTCCCCAGCAAGACTACTGGAGTGGTTGCCATTTACTTCTCTAAAATATAGAATATTTCTTACATGTTTTGCAAGTGTCTTCAAACTAGGTTGTTTATAATATCTGAGTCTTAGGGACAGGCCCCAGATATCAGATATCACCTTCCCTGGTGATTCCAATGTGTAATGAGGACAGTGGTAAAGAGGAGGACATTCTACAATACATAGAGCTCGGGCTTGTTTGGGGGAATTCCTGGTTATCCAGTGGTTAGGACTCCAGACTTTCACTGCTGAGGGCCCAGGTTCAATCCCTGGTCAGGGAACTAAGATCTCTCAAGCCACACAGCCAACAAAGAGGAAAAACTAGATCTTCCTTAGGGAGTTGAAATACTTCGTATGATAACACTTTGTTGAATCTAATGCTAAAGATGACAACTCCTGAATTGTTAGGCCTACATTTATATAATAGGTGCCTTGTTTGAACAGATTTAAATGGCTTAAATCAGTCTGGGAATATGGGGACACTGGAGCTGACAGATTGGGTGAGGAAAGACTTCAAGAAACACTCAAATCCTCTAAACTGTTGACTACATGTCTCTGTCTACTATAGACTCTGACCTGAGAATTTTCTTACCATCCTTAAAATATTTGAGAGAGAGATATTTTTCATAGCTATGCTGGACATGAGCTCCACTCTTGGCTCTTTTATCCATTTATTGATAGATCTTTAGCAAAGACATTTAGTTCTTCTTGGTGTCATGTTCCTTAGGTATCAAGTGGGACTCACACCTGTCCTGTCTGCATCTCAGACCTGTTGTGCAAAGTAAATGGGACCGCCAATGCAGAGAAAAAACTTGGTAAACTATTGTACCAAACACATATAAAATGTTATGAAATATTCTCATTGTGCAAGAAAAATGTCATGTACCTTTCTGAGGATTAGCTATGTTGTTTGATATCTTCGTTTGCTGCAGAAATTTGTTTAGTGAAAAAGCAGGACTCTGTGCTTCTGCCAGTATTCTTATTATATATTTGACTTCTACCCAATACCTGGGTACATATCAACTCTAATGGAAAAGGCAGGAGAAATTTTGTTACCTGGTATTTCTAACGAATAGCCACAGATAGATTTATCATTTGCTTCTCTTATAGATGATTGGTTTCTGACCAATGGATCATGTCCCCAGATTGTTTCATAATGTGTCATAAATTCACCCTACCACGGATACAAATATGACCTTTTTATGACCATTTGAAATAATACAGCAGTTTCTACCTCACTAGAAGCCTTATGTATTTAACCTTACTCCCGTGCATTTTGAACAAGTGTTTTCTCCTTGCTAGGTCCCTCATAATGCGCAATAAACTTTGACACATGTTCAGAGTAGTTTGTTTAAAAAATTCTGTGTTGACATGACAGCATATTTGCATTGTCCTTTCCTCCTACATTTAAGGAATAGGAACCAAAATACCTGAGGGCAAACCCTCGACCTCTCACCTATGAAATGATGGGCAGTTGAGAAAGTCATTTCTAAAGCATGTCACAGAGGTTTCGCAAAAGCATTTGGTCTGTATCCCTGTAACTTCTCAGCTCTGTCTCCATCACATCCTCTGCTGTTTTCAGCTTTCCTCCCAACTCTGGTAGCTTTTCTAAAGTGGCCTCCAAATTCATCCTCATCAAGTACTGGAGAATTCCATGTGCAGCTCTGGTCAGCTCTCTCCAGGGAGGCAAAGCTACAGGGCTTTCCAGTAATGTACATACAGGGCATCTCTCATGCAAGGGATTTTTATCAAGATTATGTTTATTCAAGTCCAAGGTACTTTGTAAAACTCCAGTCCCATAAGAGTATCTGTATCAGAATACCCAAATGAAAGAAAATTCTTCTAAGTAAATGATAAGCCCAAGAGTTGGGGTTTTTCCACACACATAAACACATACACACACACACACACACACACACACACACTTTAAAAAAATAGCAGTGTTGATTTTTTGTCCAGCCCTTTAATATTTGTTTATTTTGTCTATTTGGGTACAATACTGTCATTACTGTGTCTACTGCTGACTAGAATTGGAGTGTTTTATGTGTGCCTGGACATAATGCACTTCCCACACATTGTCTCATCTCATCATCTTGACAATCGTATGTGATGGATGGTGTTCTTACCCCAGTTTATGGTTAAGGAAACTGAGGCTTGGAGTTGTTAATAGTTAAAAATTCACTCACTGCTTTCTCAGTGTCAGTCATTACTTGAAGCACTTTACATGCATTAACTCAATCTTAATTAACTCAAACTTTTCAACCTCATGAGGTAGGCACTATTATTATCCTATTTAACAGATGAAGACATTGAGATATAGGTATAGAAACCTTACCTCAGTTTTCTAGCTAGCAATGTCAAAAGTGGGCCCAGTGTGTACATTTCTAAAGCTTATGTGTAAGCTCACTTCTCTCTTGATGGGAAACTAGAAGTTGGAAACATGGGAGACAGAACTGGGTTCTGGGTTGTCTGCCATATTTGGTCCTTTACCTTGACATATAACTCCACCCATAAAACTGTGATTTATTTCAGTGGAGATGCTGCAAAGGAAATGAAGCAAAATCTCTAGTGCTGAGAGGCAATACTGTAATCATCTGCATGACTTGATTCTTTATTCTAGTAATATGAAAATTGTCAATTATGGATGAATTATGGATGCTACAGATACCTGTAATTTGTGGCTGCAGTTTTGTAAACACATGCAGCTGCCTTTAATTTTATTTTATCAGTCATGTAATTCATTAGCACACACCTGCAGTTACCAAAGATAAGGAGGCTAATGAAGCTAGTTTTCAGTTTCCACTATTTATGTTTTGTGCACCTCTCTGTTTAATTACCCCTCTCAGAATTTGAGAAACTGGTTAAAAACAGATGCATTTCAAGAAGGAGCCTGGTGATTATCCTTTAAGAACATACTCAAATTTCCACCTCAGCCATTGACTTAAATCATTGCTTTATCAGCCAAAGCCCAGGCATTTTGGAAAAGGAGAGGACTGTGAAATTGATTTTTCTTTTCTCCTTGCAACTGTTATGGCAGCAAAGGCTAAAAATGGATTTGGGAGATAGCCCTTGAAGGTTCATTAATATCAGAGCCATTGTTAGTGCTCATGGGCTCTTGCTGATCCACCATGTGAACAGGCAAAGCCAATGAAGGCAATGAGGGCATGCAACACTGGACTAGCAGGAAGTACTTTCTTAAGCCTGCCTCTTCTTTCTTTCTTTTGCCACTTGTTGAAATTAATTGAAATCAATGCCTTGGGTTCTTTCTGATTGTTTCTTCTCCCCACTCTCATGTCTGTAGAAATATGAAATATTTTGTATGTTTTTTCCTATCCTCATCTTGCTAATTATTTTTAAAAGTAGTATCTCCATAGTAAAACCACAGTAATAATAGTGCACTCATCCTATGTTAAGCATTCTATTAAACATTTTACATCAGATATTTCACTGAGTCCTGAACACAACCTAATGAGATTGGCTTCATTTTCCTCTGGAAACCAGAAGCTAAGTGACTCATCAATGTCATGGCTCTTCTAGTAAATGGGACCTTGGTAATTTAAACTCGGAACAACCAGCCCTCCTTCAAAGCCTGTCCTCCATGTCAGGATGACTTTTAGACCTGTACCTTGTACAGGTATTCTTATTTCCTCCACAACTTTAACCATGAACATCCTCCTTCGTGTAGCTATGCCTATTATACAAGCTGCTAAACCAGTTCCATTGCTTACTCACTTCCTTGTTCTTTTTTTAAACAGAGAAAGTTTAGGGCATTGCTATTTAATGTACAAGACTTTGCAGTGTGAGGCCTAAAACTGTACTGGTAAGCTATTAACCTTAAGGACATTAGTCCTAAGTGGCTTTAAGCAAGATAATAGGTAAGGTAGGATTTTTTTTTTTTTTTGGTATTTTCCCATCCTTTGTACACCAGAACTTTTATCAGGCTGAGCCTATGTCCTCTTTTCCACACCAAAATTTATGTATCCTGTGTTTCATTGCTTCAAGGTCTTGTATATTTCTAATTAGTAATAATTGGTTTATCTGAGAAGCTAATCCATGTAAATGAATTACCAACAGATACCATTGTTGGAGTCTTATGGTATGATAGGCTTTGTGCTAAATACTTTATAAGCTTTATCTTGCAAAGCCCTCTATGATGGCTTTATTATCTTCATTTGTAAATTAGGAAGCTGAAGCATAAAAAGATTAAAAGATTACCATTTGTCCCAGGTATAGCCTGTAGGCAGTAGAAACAAGATATGAAATTCATTTGTATATCATTTTAGTCCCTGAGTTCTCATCCATTTGTCACAGTACTATTTCATAAAGTTTGGCTATCTGTATCAAAATCATCTAGGCTGCTTGATGAGAATGGTGATTTGTGGAGTGCTCAAAGGTCTCCTAAATCAGAATCTATCCGTAAAGAGCTTAGAAATCTGCAATTTTTACCATTTTCCCAACTGTCCCTGGAATCCATGTAACTTTTACTTGGGTTAAAAAGCTCATGACTTTTTGGTAAGTCCCTCAAAAAGTAACTACTAGTATGGTGACACTGGTATAAATCAGTGAGTGAAATGATTTTGGACAGCTTATAATAAATGATAACTGAATACACCACTGCCAGGAAAATCTGACCCTGTTGCTATCAGCTTAATTCATCCCCATGATATTAGACTTGTTGCTTTTAGAGAAACCTAAAGACTGGAAGAATCATAAAAGGTAATTGATTTGCTTGTGGACAATATATTTTCATCAAGATGCTTACACACAGTCAGCATGAATTGAGCTTTGGGTCACCTCTTCCCTGTTTGGGCTTCGTTTGTAGGTAGCCGCTTCCAAGGAGGGATGAGGTTGCCTCCACCACCTGCAGGTTTATCTACTGCCAGGTTAGAATTTCCAAAGGGAAGAGTACATCTTTCAACACAATTCCTTCAAGAGCCAGATTACTACCATAATCTCCCTGAACCAAAGAGAAGATAAGGGATGGCATGCCCACCAAGTTTGGCCAGACTTGGATCCTGTCCACGGGATTCTGAACCTGCAGGGAAGAGGGAGTGAAAGGTGGAATCCAGGCACTGATGAATCGTAAGAACTGATGACAAGAGAGGCTTGGTTCCCAAGGGAAACTTGAGTGTTAATACTGCAAGTAAAGGGAATGATGGACAGGCAAATCAGTAGTTATCCTTTTTACCATGAATGAGTAAAACAAGCCACACTCTGCTCATGGCTCTGCTATTGTTTTTCTCCTTAGTGTTTGGATGTAGCATAATTTTCTTAGCAAATATTTTTAAATGTTATCAAATCTAATGTAATCCAGTGCTCTGTGAGTTACATCTCCCTACAGATCAATATTCACATCAGACCCAATTAATGTTCTAATAGAATTTATTTCCCAGATGCTTCAAATCAGTTAAATGGAAAAAGAGACCATGATAGTTAATAGGACACATTAAAGGACCAGCTAAAAACTGCTGCAGGTTGAGGACAACAGGATCGTCCTAACTAGAAGCTGACAAAGAGGCCAGATGAGGGGCTGAAGAGAACAGGGACTTAGTGTGAAAGTTGAACAATATGGATCAAGATGAGGGTGTTTCTTAGATTTTATTTGAAAAGCTCTCCTATAGCTTTGAAGGGTTTGGAATTGAGTTCTCAAAGAAAGTTTATTTCGTTTGTTCATATTTTATTTATTTTAAACCTCCAGGTGTTAGCATAATGCATATTTTCAGAGAGCATTTCATGGGTATTAAGATTCTTATGCTGGTCTGATCAGTCTCTGGTGTTCTCCTGGTAGAATGGCTGAGATGGCAATTCTAACCTTGACACTTCTGAGTGAGAGAACCCTGTCATATGACTCAAATGAATTAGTTATTAAAACAACCTGTGATGTAAAATACTTGCTTTTTTATGTTGCTTATTGCTGGTATGTTAGACTGTTACATGGAAAATCCAATTTTTGTAATATTAAAGCTGTGCACAAACTTAGGTGTGAATCATATCATATTCTACATGTTCTTTAAATTAATTTTGTTTTCTTTCCTTCACATTTTAGGGCTGATGAAAAATTCTGTGTCAGGTGTTTTATTAATCAGCAATTATTGTTAGCCATTGTATTAATAATAAACAGAATCCAGTTCTTTGTGGCTTAATATCATATACCTTTATATCTCTCAGTCTTGTCATACATAGTCTGATTGCATACTTGGCAAATGACTTTTCATATGGTGGTTCACTGGATCCTTCCATCCATTTTCTAAATGTCCTCATATTCTTTACTGCATCAGTCAGCTAGTGAGCAAAGAGAAAGTGTATAGGACATCACCTGCTGAGTTTCAGGTTGAATGTTGTATACATTACTTCTGCCCGTATTCCAGGGCCCAGATCTGGTAAAGTTAATTTCTCTGTTCACCGAAAAGAAAGAAATGGGTTTAATGAATATTCAGCCACTTCCTTCTACCATCATTCCTGGGACTTTTCTTTTGCTTCTGGGCTGCAGTAAGATATAGGGAATTTAAATGCCCACTGTGATCACAGTTAGCAAAGTTCTTATCCTCTTACCTAAGCCCATGCCATTTCACTGAGGCTCCTGTTTCTCTTCTCTCATCGCATACACGTCTAGTATTATCTCTTCAGTGCACTTGGGACATTCAGTGCCTTATTGCATTTAATCAACAAACTCACACTACAAACTAGGTAACACACCTCTTCATTTTCAGATGTAGAAACTAAGACTTGAAAAGTTACTGGAAGTACACCTCATTAGGTGGCAGGAATTCACAATAGATTCCTGAGTCATTAACAACTGTATGACACTATAGTCCCTGGTTGGTGGGGAGCTATAGCTCTGACAGAGCCTTAGGAGAAGGTTTGCCAGTCCCCTGAACTCGGCACGGCTTAGCAGACAGTGGTGGCACCTTAGCATTGATCAAGAATTGACTTTGTGCCAGACTTTCAGTCAATCAATTTGCAGACTCTGTTTTCCTTTCTTTCTCCACAGTTAATATTATCCCTATTTTACAGAGGAGGAAATGGAGGCTGAGTGAAGTTATCATTTGCCCAGTTATTTAAAGTTGGAGCCAGGATGCAAACCCTAAACTGTATGACCCCCTAGTCCATAATCCCCTGCACTCCCTTATACCTCACTGAAGACCTGGACAGCGTGGCCCCAGGGAGAAGCTCTCCCTTACCTATGGTAAATAGGACAAGTTGGGCATACACAGTATATATGAGGATTAAGTTAGATACAAACCTGAAGAAAACACTTGCAGAAACCTTATCCACAGCTTTTTTCCTTTATTTGCTGCAATCCTTTACTACATTGCAGTTTCATGAAGTAATTTCAGGGTTATTAAGTGTGAACAGCTTAAAGTTATGTAATTAATTACACTCAGCTTTGATTACAATTACTGATTGATCCAACCTGCCAGCTTAGCACCTGGTAGCAGTCAGGATCACAACAGTGATGGCAGGCAGGTGGTTGCAATAATTAGGTTGTTACTTTTTTTTTTTTCTCCCGGCTTGCCTCAAGCACCAGGTGGTCTAAACCCTGGGGTCAGGCAGACTGCGATTGGCCCAAGGGCGCCATTTCTGATTCTGGAGTTCTTTTGAAGAAACTGAGAGCTGTGGCAGGACATGCTAGTCGATGAGAATAGGGTAAACAAAGCACAAGAACCCTGCCGGCTTTCCTGAGGTAGAACTGGGGACCAGGATCCTGACATGAGGTCCGGAGGAAGAAAAAGACCGCTTGACCTACAGTCGTTGTGTCTGGGCTTTTGACCTGCAAGCTTGCCTCTTCTAACCAGGGTCTCGGAAGCAAGGAGGGGTGAAGACCTAAAGGTAGGCGTGCAATCCGAGTGTAGAGGCAACATTACGTGGTGCACATAAGCGTGGAATTTAAAATGAGGCAGTATTTTACCTGGTTGTTTGTTTGTTTGCTAGCTTAGTTGTTTGGGGCCTTTTTTTTTTTCTCCTGGATTTGCTTCATACTAAATGTGAGACTTTAGGCAAATTGTTTGACTTTTTCAGGCCTCAGTTTTTTTCATCAGCAAAATGGTGTAGTCTCTACTAAATGAGGAAATGAGTAAATGTTGCTTAGCACAATGTCTGCTGTCCAGTAAATGGATCCACTAGTGTTAACCTGTTTCAACTGTATTGTCTCCAAAAGAGGAGACCTACACTTTGAGCTACGATGATTGACAATAAATTTAAACTTTGAAATGCAAAACATTATCATCTTTATTTTTATAATAATAGCCACACTTTATTAAGTATAAATTTTGTGCCACGGGAAAAAATTGTCTTACCTTATCTTTAACTCATGTTATCTTTAAACTTGAAACAGATATTAACATGTCCATTTTACAGATGAAAAACCAAGGCAGGAGAGATTGTTACTTTTCTCAGGTTTATACCTGTTTTTAGCTGCTAAATGAGAGAGATGAGTTAGAACTCAATTTTTTTTTTTTATTCTATCACCATTAACTAGTGTGCTTTTCTGACTTTATAAACCCTGGAAGTAGTGTTCTCAGGTTCTTTATTGCAATATGAACAAACTTTTATGTTGGAGTGCCAGGTAACACTAGCTCAATGTGTGTTACAATTCAGATTACCCTCAGAAGCAATCAGTATGACTTTGAAACTATGCATTCAAAGCATGTTCAGAAAGGATCCAGGGAAATTATTCTTTTTTTTTATTACATTTATTTTTTTATTTAGTAGCTTTTCTCTGTTTTTGTTTGCTGTTTTTGTGCTTTAAACCGTGCTCTGGATCATCCTGTTGAAATCCGTGCTGAAGTCAATATTCAGTGGTGGGCAGGAAACTTTGATAGGTCTGTGATCTTAAATCAGAAAGTCATTGCCACAAGATATTAAAAGTAACTACAAAAATGGTGATTACTATTCTGTCAAGAACATCTGATAAATAAACATTTTCTTTACTGGAAGTGGAATTCTCCCAATTGCCATAGAGAGGAAATTAAAAAAAAAAAAAAAAAACCTTGCTTGGAAGACACACAGGAAAAATTATAGTTTGTTTTCTAAACAGTTTGGAGTCCTTTTGGAGCTGTCTTCCAATCAATAGAAATGACTAAAAAGTCCTTTGGTTTCATCTCCTAGGTTTTATGTTTCCCATTTATTTAACCAAGATAATAAAAACTCATATGTGGTCTCTTCAGTCATTTCCAAATAGGGCTGGCATCTTTAGTTTATCTCCAAATAGCTTTGGCTGCAGATTTCATTTTATAACTGTCATTATCATAATCACCTGCTAGTTGGGTAGCCAGACATTACCTTTGATTTTCTTATTAACAGAAATAACACTCTTTGGTTTAAAAGTCTTGGGTTATGATCGTGAAAAATTACATCTTGTTTCTGGCCCTTGCAGAGGCCTGTGAGACCTGGGCGGCTTTCACATTTTGAGCGTTTTCACTCTCAGGTGTATCCTCTCAGCCTTAAATTTAACAAGTTCCAGAGATCAATACCTTCGGTAAGAATCAGCTGAAATTAAAATCTGTGTTTAGGCTTCACTCAGCCCCCTTACAAAACCTGCCCTGAGGAGCAGCCCAAATATTCAGGCCCCAGTGAAATGGTTTTGCTGGTTCTTTATTCTCCTGACAGCTGAGATTGATAGGAAATAGGCTTCAGATTTTAGTGTATCTTTTTCACTGATGTTCATCCTACTGACGTTTGCTCTGTGCTGTAGCCAGTTCAGAAGTGCCTGTTCACGGTATCATGTGGTCCAAGTGCTCACCTCCCAGCATTCCATGCGAGTCCCTACTTCTCCATGAGTCTGCCGACCTTGAACACGTGATGCGTACAGTGTTGTGGAATGGTTTCTCTTCCAGGTGTTGATTTCAAGTTCAACTTGCTGTGTGTAAAATGTGTAGATTACTTATAAAGATGATGTCAGTTTTTCTTTATTGAATCTCGTTGGCACTGAGAGTAGATAGAGTATGGCTATATTTATGCCAGGTTGGAGATGGATATGAGGTCTCATCAATTGAAAAGTCTACCAAGACGAATTATCAGGATTAGTCAAGTTTACTCTTTCTTCCATTAAATATATGATGATAATTGGCTTTCATAGAGAGTCACGTAGTGTGAAAAATACTCTTAAACCCTAGAATCATTGAGATGAGAGAGTCTCAATTTGAGAGGTCAGAAATTTGCAATGGAATTATTTTTCTGTTCTCTTCCATTTGCACATAATTTTTTTTTTCTTTTACAAAGTAAGTGCATTTGATTTCATGTAATTTGAATAAATGTATGCTATAACTTTATAATATGTATTTTGTATCAGGAGAGGGCATTTTGCATGCATAGAGATTTAAGAGAGAATCTTACAGTGTCTGTGGGAAATATCTGCATCTTTAAAGTTAGCCAAGCCAATGCTGACTGAATGAAAGAATTCCAAACACTGAGAAAGGGCCTTTTTGTTTGGTCTCCTGCTCAGTCAACTACTGATTATTGAGCACCTCCCATACTGTAAGCTTTGTTTAATTTGCTGGGGATACAGATGAGAAGGGTACCAACTCTGGTCTCAAAGAGCTCACAGCCTGGTCTGAAGGAAGAAAGAGTTGGTAGGAAGCAAGGATGGTAGGATCCATGATTTTTAGTCCTCTGGAGCAGGAGTCAGCCAATGACAGTTTGTCGGAGCTATGCGGGCCCATCAGTTGTTTTTGTAAATACAGATTTATCAGAACGCAGTAATACTTATTTGTATAACTATTATCTATGAACAGCTGTTACGGCACTGCAACAGCAGTACTGAATAGTTGAAACAGAGGTTACACGCCCCCAGATCAAGAATCCTTTATTATTCGACATTTTCCAGAAAATTTTTGCCAGTCACTGGTCTGGAGGTAGCCAGTGTCTCACATCACTTTTGGTGAATGAGCTAGCAGAATAGAGAGTTATTATTATTTTTTTTTTTGAGAGTTATTATTATTATTATTTCTGCATGTTTCTCAGGGTGCTGGATGACTGCTGATGTGGGAACTATGCTTCTCCCCACCAGAATCAGTAAAAGCTAAGTTTGCTTCCCCTTTTCCCTATGGTTCAATAGTGTGGACTCTGTCAGCATTCTGCCCATCAAATTACCACAATTAAGTATTTTCTAGTTATTCTCAGTAAGTGTTGTTAACTATGTGTGTACCAGTGTGACATAGTCACATTCTGAAAACTTTCCAAGAGGAATGTTTTGAGCCCAGGCAAGAATCAAAACAAGAAATATACTCTTGCCTCAGTGATTATGTTATCTGAAAAACCTGAAGTGTTTTATAGTGAGCTCTATGTCCAGACTCAGAATGAGGAATGACAAAATTTTTAGATAAATTGGTTTGTGAAATATTTATGTGCATTTTAGTGGCACAGACAGGAGGTAATCTGTTTTGTATTGAATCAGCTCGGGATGGAAAAAAGAAGCACAATGTTAATGAGATTTTTTAAAGCCACTTTTAAATTCATGTTGGCAAAAGACAAATAGTCAAGACGTTTAATTTCTATAAACTTAACGACTAGAGAACAAATAAAGCTTTATTAACGTAAATAAAAGTAGCTTTCCTTTCAAGGGCATAGCCATTTTTCTTTCAGTGTAATCTTCTGAAGGACTGTTCTTGTCTATGTATTGATCAGCCTTTTCCAGTGTGTTTAGTTAGATTTTAACAAAGTACTGTTGATTTTTGAGAAAAAAAATTAAAAGGAAAAGAAAGAAAAACAGGATGATTACAGCTTGATGCAGTGGGAAAGCTTTTGATTTGAGTGTTAGCCAACAAGTATCTTCGTACTATTTCTACTGTGCTCTTGCCAAAGAGCTTTGATAAGACTGCATTTTGATGTGGCAGTCACTTTATTAATTAAGGTAAAATATAAACAAAATTAGTGGCAAGCGAGTGTTCTGAGCATCTAATGTTAAGAAATAGGAAATGCTATGTAAATTAAAACCATTTACCAATAAACAAGTACATGCCCTCTGGGCTCTTTGATGATGTGCAGTATCATAGTAATGTTTTTTTAACTATATTCTGTAGTTTCACCTTCTGCTAATAAACCCACATTTTAAAGACTGCATGTGTTAAGTTATGGATTGAACCCGGAAGAATGAATAACCCCTTAGTTATTTGAGGGAGAAGAAAATTACAATGAAAGTTTTAACTTTGCCTTGTCTTAAAAAAGTTCCCGGGAGATATGGAAGATGAAGAAATTAAAATTGTTAAAAAAAATACATTAACCATTGGTTACTGTTGAAGCATAATCTCCAGAAGCAGCTCTAATTTACTACTATACACTGAAATCCAGTGGTTAGTATATTAAATAGGAAACCTTGTCTAATATTCAAAAGATTGTGGGGAATTAAAAACATTAACCCCTGATATATTAATATTTTGATAATTTTTGTATTATTATTATATAGACCACACTTGGTTGCTCAGACTCTTAGTCATGTCCAACCCTTTGCAACCCTATGGGCTGTAGCCTGCCAGGCTCCTCCATCCACGGGATTCTCCAGGCAGGAATACTGGAGTGGGCTGCCATTTCCTCCTCCAGGGAATCTTCCTGACCCAGGAATCAAACCAGAATCTCTTACGTCTGCTGCATTGACAAGCACATTCTTTACCACTAGCACCACCTGGGAAGCCCTTGTTTATGAGATAAAAAATGTATGTATTTCTTAAAAAAAAAATACTCTCTACCTGAAATCTGTTCTATAGATATTTCTCTTCTCTGTCTCCAGTTTTCTGTATTGGTTTGTGGTGTGTGTAAGTGCTTGTGTGTGCAGAGGAATCCCTTACTATATAATGGAAAACCACCAACAGATATTGACGTATCAGAAAGTGACCCTGGCGTTTCCTTAATTTGTTAATGTAACCCAGAGGTGAAAGACACAGCCTACATGTTTAAGAAATCAACAGAATGTGTCACTTCAGCACAGAAAGGTGAATGGAGCTGTAATTGTTGGCACTTTACGTGAGCACTGCCTATCTCTCTTCACTGGTACATGCTTTTCTGATTTGGAGACCTAAACTAAGGGGCAAAGTGGTGAACTAAAGGGAGGAAATTTTCTTCATGTGAAGTGATTCCACCCATGGCTATTTGGGTGCATGCTTGGCAGTTTTTTCTTGTTCCCATCATTGTTCAATGCCTATTGGAGACTTGTTAGGAGAAACCTCTGAATGATAAGTATAAAATCCTACCAGAGTGCGTGGCGGTAGTAAGTGCTCAATAAATGATAGCTAGCTATTATTTTGTTGTTTGTGTGCTCTCCATCTTTTGTGTCTCCTAAATATCTGTTCTGCAACAAATATTTGTCCAGGATTTCAGTTCAGCTTATTGAAGATTTAATGGCTTCCTTTGAATTCTGGATCTATTGCTTTCCCTGACTGACTCTGATACTACTTTATGATCAAGCTCTATGATCTTAAGAGTTACTGAACTAAGTTCCTCAGATGTGAAATGGAAGATGATAGTAGTATCTCCTCTTAGGGTCATTGGGGAAATTAAGATAGCATGGGTGAAGTATCTCAGTAGAAAGTAAATGACCAATTAATATTTACTGTATTATTATCTAATTTATTTAGATGAGACTATAAAGGCTTTTTTAGTATTATTGCATTTGTCTCTAAATTCACTAAATTCTAACCACACTTACTCCTGTCCTTTTAGTTTCTGTTCTCGTGCTTGCCTCCTTTGGATGGCTTTCCTGATGAATCCACAGAAGAGAGACTACCCACCTCCATAGCCTTAACTAGATTACAAAATACCAAAACTTCCTTTACAACAGGATAGCCTCCAAGGAAATATATCTGTTTTAATTTATAACCTCAGGGCCCATCTGTGAACACATAGCTATGAAATCAAACTCACAAAGGGAGAGTAGTGATTCTCAATATTGGCATGTGTAAGAATCTTCTAGTGTGTGTGTTCTAAAAATGCAGTTTCTCAGGGTTCTTCCTGATTGGGTCTATGATAGGATCTGGGTATCTTTATGTTTAACAATCACCATAGAACTGCGCCAGTTGGTAGCCAATGGCTACACATCTGTCTTAGTCCATGCAGGCTACTATACCAAAACACCTATGGCCAGAGTGGCTGATAACCAATAGACATTTATTTCTCTCAGCTCTGGAGGCTGGGAGTGTGAGGGCAGAGTGCTAACATGGTGCAGTAAGGGCCCCTTCTGGGTCACAGACTTTGTGAGGATGATCAAATAGCAGAAGAGGGGGCTAGGAATCTCTCGAGAGCCTCTTCTATTAGGCATAACCCACTCACAAGGGCTCCATCCTCCTGAAGGCCCCACCTCCTGTTACCAGCATCTTTGGGAATTAGGATTTCAACATGAATTTTGCAGGGACACAAACATTCAGAACATATAGTTAATTCATATATAAATCAAGATGAACTAAAAAATTCCGATCCTCATTCACAGTGGTCACACTTACACATTGAGTAGCCACATGTGGCTAGTAAATGTTTTCATCATAGCAGAAAATTTATTAGAAAGCACTGCCTTGTACTATTTTGATGAACAGTCTCCTTCAATTATACATTAAGAAATGTAGGAATAGAGCCATACTTATGAAAACTCTCTTGTATCTGGTGACTTCAAATTGAAAAACCATAATTATTTAGATTGCTTATGTCTAATACTATTAGTAAGCAGAGCAACTGCAACAGCAGATACAATACTGCAGGTATCATTTTATTGAGTATATTCTTGATGCTGTCTGTCAGATGTACCATCTACATTAATTTCTGCAAATCTCTAAGTGTTCATACGAATTGGTATGTTATTCCTATCTTAGAGGAGCTCACGGAGAAGGCAATAGAAAATCCCATGGATGGAGGAGCCTGGTAGGCTGCAGTCCATGGGGTCGCAAAGAGTCACTTTTCACTTTCATGCATTGGAGAAGGAAATGGCAACCCACTCCGGTGTTCTTGCCTAGAGAATCCCAGGGACGGGGGAGCCTGGTGGTCTGCCGTCTACGGGGTTGCACAGAGTTGGACACGACTGAAGCGACTTAGCAGCGGCAGCAGAGGAGCTCAAGACTAAGAAACTTGCTCAAGTGCTCATAGTCATTCAGCTGGTAAATAGTGCACCAACTTGCAGTCCTGTTTTAAGGTCAACACGTACTCTCTTCACTTCATCAGCTGATTCTACCCATAAATAGGCATTAAACTGGTTTTAATGTCTGAAGTTGATGCTTCACTTTGGACCTGAAAAATACTCTAGTGAAGTGTACAAAAAGGAAAGTCAACCCTAATATCCTTAAGTCAAAGCTTAAACCTTCATTTCATTTACCTCCTTCAATCCAAGTCAAGTATCTCATCTCTGCATTCCCATAGTTCTCTCTGCTTACTCATCTCTGTCAGTGTATAATTCATTCCGGACTGAAATTAGGCTGTATTCCCCTTGTAGACAATGACATTTTCTTGAGAGTAGAGACTGACCTTAATTTTCAGAGTATCCCAAGTACCTGGTATGTGGTAGATGCTAAATCAGTTTCAGGTATGTGAATTCATTAAAGAGACAATTGTTGCTAATCAACTGGAAGATCGACTATAAGGATGGGAATGACCATGTAAACTGTCAAAATCTGCCAGGGACCATGCTAAAGAACACCCTTTTGGAACTTGTTAGGCAAAAAGAGACTGGATCCAATTTGGAGTTCCACAGATCATTTAGGTCACTGTATAATTCCTTTAAAATTTTCTGACCCTATCTCCTAATCTCGTTATTTATGCAGATATCCCCTTTCTGCTGACCAATGGCAGAATGCTTATGCGTGGCTGAATGTTCTTATTTTTTTAATTTTTTAACAAGTGTGCTAATCTTAGGGATGACGCTTTCGAGCTCTGGCATCATTAGAGTACTATCTCATTGCCATTCTGCAAGTCACTGTTGCGTCAGCACCTTCACTACAGTCTTTCTTTTCCAGGCTTTCTAATTTGGCCATAAAAATTCACTCAGGTTAGAAACTTAATCACAGGAGGTCTTATTTCTGAAAGTGTTTTTTCAAACAGAATCACAAAGTACGTTGTTGAATATGAACAGTATTGTGGGGTTCACAAGTATTCCAATGGAATTCTGAAAAGGGCCTTTAAGGCATTATAACTTAGGCTGTTACCTGAAATGTTGACACTTCATCATGGAGGTGTCATCAGGCAAGTTTTGAACAGATCATTTTCTCCCCTCTTGGTTAATTGCCCGGGGTATATTATGTAGACTATTCCCAGTTTTTTGTAAAATCAACAGGTTTCTCATTTTTGCAGAATCTCTTCTTTATCATTATATTCTGTATACCATTTCCATTTGCCTTTGCTCTTATTCAGCTTTTTCCTCATGGTCTAATCTACCATGTTCATTGTCATTGCAAAATATGTGTGTAAGAGGTGTCTACATGGAGATTAAATTATTATCTAGTGCTTATGGTCAACTCTCAGAATTTCCCATGTGGTTACCCCCATATTGTCTATGATATATTTTTTCCTACAATTTAACTTTTCCCTAGTTATCTGGATTATAACCAAATTGCCTCTTTCTCCCATTTGAAAACCTTTAGTGACTTAAAAACCCTTTGTAGATTCTTTGAGATATGTCATTTGAGGAATGTATTTTGTCTTCCAAACATCATAAAATATGTTGAGTTTCAGTTGTTTAAATGCTCCTATGAATACGCCACTAACTTGTAGTATCCGGAACTCCTTCTTTGCATGTTAGCAATAAACAAAGGATGGCTGTTCTCGAACTTGTACTCTGAGCACAAGTGTTCATAATAGATAGCAAGGAGGATCAAGGGATGAAGTTCAGGCCGTGGTGCAGCAGGAAATCAGCATTCATGCATGGAACCCTTGGAATTTTAGAATGTTCCACGTAATGAGTGACTTCCCAAATCAACCAACCCTCCTAATGCTGAAAAATATTGTTGAGTTTGCTACAGGCTCTGGGGCAAATGGTGGGTATTCCAAAACCCTTTCTCCCACCAGCCAAACTGCCTCATCAGCAGCAGGGAGACCTCCCCGCACACAGATTCTGCCTCTTCCCACATCTGTCTGTGGGCCTAAAGTAAGAGAAAGATTTCTTAGGGTAACATTTGATCTTAAGCTATCCCAGGATGAATAATTATCTAAACTGATCAGCTAGCTTCTGAACATAAAGTGCATGGATGTAACTACAACAGTAAGCTTAGAGAGTTTTATTTATCCATGGTCCCTGCCAGGTACATGGCTCTGCTCTGCAGATGCAAGAGGTAAATGTGTAACCTCTACCCTCAAATTGCCTTCAGTCTGTGCTGCAAAACAGATACCTGGCCAGCCTTCATCAGTCCAATTTAGTGTTAAGGTAAAGCTTTAAAGTAAAACATTCCTTAGGTGTTTTCTGTGTGCCAGGCGGGGTTCTAGGCTGTGGAAGTGCAATAAAATACACTAAATAGACAAGACCCTGCTCTCCTGCTCTCAGGAAAAACAGACAACACGCAGGTCATTAAGTTTGGGAGGCAAGTGGCTTTGTCTTGCTCACTGCTGTATCCCCAGCATCTAGAGCATTGCCCAGCACATTGTATGTACTCGACAAATATTTGGAAACTTGAATGGACATAATTATGAGTAAAATGGGCTTCCCAGGTGGCTCAGTGATTAAAAAAATGTCCACCTGCAATTTAGGAGATGATGCGGGAGACACAGGTTCAATCCCTGGGTGGGGAAGATACTCCTGGAAGAGGGTATGGCAGCTCACTCCAGTATGCTTGCCTGGAGAATCCCATGGACGGAGGAGCCTGGTGGGCTACAGTCCATAGGCTTGCACAGAGTCAGATGTGACTGAAGCGACTTAGTACCCATGTGTATGTGCACACACACACACACACACATGAGTAAAATGAGGGCTACGGTTGCTTCAGAAGCGAAACTATTTGCCTGGTGAAGGTGAGCAGGGAGGAAGGAAGTTGAAGGGGGGAGAGCTCATTCTGTATGCAGGGGCTGGAGAAAGAAGCAAGAGGTGAAGCAGCAGTGGCAGATGGAGGTGGGAAACGTCCAAGCAGAGGCAGGTGTGAAAGACTATTGCTCGTTCCAGACACTGACATTGACTGTGACCAGAGCTCAGAGGCCAGACAGGCGAGTTGGAACTTGATCACGAAGTTCTTATTTGCCAAGGAAAAGGTTTTGCTCTCTCAGGGAGTCTGGGGACACCTAAAGGTTTTTAAGCAA
Organism: Cervus canadensis; assembly: GCF_019320065.1. NCBI lineage: Eukaryota > Metazoa > Chordata > Mammalia > Artiodactyla > Cervidae > Cervus > Cervus canadensis. The sequence continues at coordinate 26,706,469 of NC_057407.1, forward strand.
GATGGGTCTTGATCCCATCTGCCTTTCTGGGTTCCTCCTTTCTGAGCCACTTGCTCTATCACACTTGGTGGTTTCTCTTTCCTCTTAGTGCATTTTGTCCCTCAACTGTCAGCCAACCACACAGCCTCTGCTTCCTTGGAGGTTTCCTCAGATCATTTCTTAAAATGAGCAGAGTTCCATTGTGTGCCCCTGTGTTCGTATAGTAACTAAACAGCTTACCATCTCAAGATCTCTAGCAACAAGAGACACCTTTATGGAGCAGCTAAAGGGGTGCATTGCATAGTGGGAGAGAGACCCACTACTGGCAGTCTGGCTTTGCACATTAAAAATTAACAGTGTGCAAAGGACAGCAAAGCCTGCCATGCTCCTCCCTTGTGGAGCTCATAATGGGAGAAAACAGACTTCCCTGGAGGATGGGAAGGGGGCACTTTCATACAGAGGTGCCAGCTGAATCATCAAAGGGAAATTCTGCATATCAAATAGAGGGCAGAACTCTCAGGAAGAGGCTATAGGTTGAATTGTCCATTTGTGAGTCCTGAAATGCTCTTACAGTGTATAAAGTCCAAGGGAAGTACATCTGCCATGAAGCCCTATGCAGAGTAGAATTGCAGTAAATATCTTCTAAATGATAAATAAGATCGATGATGTAACCTGGCCACTTCTGGCAGATGCTTCAAGCAGTAAGGATATCCTGAATATCATTTATGGAGGCTTTATGATTTACAAAGCCTTTCTTTCATGTTGCCTCTTTTGTCTTCAGCACTAACCAGAACAAGACAGAAATTTGCACCATGATCAGGAGGAGTCCTAGGAAGGTCAAGGGAACCACTGAAGGTCACATGACTAGTTAGTGCTGTGACTGGGACACGAACTCCGGTCTGCTGAGTCAGAATTTTGGCTCTGGCAGTGTAACTCGAATACCGTAATAATCTAATTCCCAAACTATAGTCTTAGATAATTGCTTCCAAGTCACCTTGTAGGAGGTAAAATGCAACTTTGAGGTCCTCCACCAATCAACGTCTCTGGAAATAGGGCCCCAGGAATCTTCATTTTTAATAACAGCACTAAAGAGAATCCTTACTGCAGAAAATTTTGAGAACCACTGCACCAAAAAAAAAACACCTAACATAGGCTGAGACACTTAGTAAAAGTTCTAAAAGTCTGAATTATTCCTAGATAAATCTTAGAAACAAAGAAGAACCTGTGTGCAAACTGCAAAGTCACATTTGGAGTAGATCTAAAGATCGATTTCCGGAGAAGGCAATGGCACCCCACTCCAGTACTCTTGCCTGGAAAATCCCATGGACAGAGGAGCCTGGTAGGCTGCAGTCCATGGGGTCGCGAAGAGTTGGACATGGCTGAGCGACTTCACTTTCACTTTTCACTTTTATGCATTGGAGAAGGAAATGGCAACCCACTCCAGTGTTCTTTCCTGGAGAATCCCAGGGATGGGGTCGCACAGAGTCGGACACGACTGAAGTGACTTAGCAGTAGCAGCAGCAAAGATCAATTTCAGTGTCTTTTGTCAGAGGATGCAGTCCTATTTTATTCAGGTTTTGACTGCAAATATTCTGATTTGGGGTCAATTGGTTATGATTATGAATGTAGAAAATCTTGTCTGTTGGTAATAAACTTCTTAGATACAAAAGGAAATGATAACAATGGCTTTTGGTAACAATGTTACCAAATGGTAACAATGGCTACACCTTGTTTTGAATTCTTAGATGGGTAGCATTTGCAGTAACCATGGGCACTTCAGTTTCAATGATGAATAAGTGTGTGCCTGTGAACCAACTTAGCATTTTGAAGGAAATAATTTATTTATGTCTCCTAATGTTCAAGCAGATGATGTAGTAATCACATATTCATTCTCCATTTTTTATTTATATATTTGCCAGAGTTTGAAACAAGTAGTTTAAACCGATACAGTTTTATGTTTCTGGAAAGAGTCATAATTTAGATGTTGATTGGTGTAAACAGTATCCGGGTAATCCCTATCCAGCCTAGGAAAGTGGAAATTCAGAAGACACTGATTTTTCTTTAGATACTGATGGCAGATTATAATTGTGGTCAATACCTTCTGGTTTCAGTGGTTAAGCTAAAATTATCTATGGTAGTTTGAAGTTTCTCTGCCCACAATGAGGTTGAAAGTCTTTCGACAAAACCTTAGTTCAAAGAGTCTAAATCTGCTTCTAACTTAAGAAACTAAAATAAACACCTGTTCCTTTCTATCTGCAAAGGAATTTATTGGGACTAATAAATAGGTGATCGTTTCCTGATTTCTCAGTCAAAGCCAAGAGTCCCTCTCAGTTGAACACCCATGTTAAAAAAGTTGGGTGCCATCTCTACCTTTTTTTTTTTTTTTGACTTCTTAAAGTATATAATCTTTCATTTTCAACACATCATTTATCTTAGTAGTATTGTTACTGGAACATGTGCCTCTTTATCCACAGGGTCTCAAGCTAAATAGGTTTTATAGCAATAAGCTGGTATCATGTCCTCAAATAATTCATGTCTCCATGTACCTGTGCCCTTCCCACACTGAATCCATTGCATGACCAACAGAATGTACCAAATGTGGTGATGTGTGACTTCCAAAGCTAGGTCATAAAGGCACTGGAGCTTCTTCCTTGTTCTCTTGGATCATTCACTCTGAAGAACACCAGCTGCCATGTCATGATGACACTCAAACATGAGTTGAGCTGAGCTGAGCTGAGCCTTTGAGATGAGCTGAGACCCCTGAATAAAAGCCAACGCTAAGCTGCCAGCCTTAAAATTGAATCGCCTGAAAAGTAGATCTTCCAGAGCCAGTCAATATCTGAATATGACAAAGTAGAGCCCAAGTTGGAACCATTCAACAAAGCAACTTTAATATTCTTTCCCACAGAAACCAAGCAGCAATTAGCTGCTTGATTACATAGACCTGAACATCTGTTTAATAGATAGGAATTTCTGGCTAACACATGATGATCATTGCTTTAAGCCAATACATTTTAGGGTAATTTGTTTCTCAACAATAGATAACAAATACAGAATTTCATGGCCAAAGACAAGAGCATGATGTGAAAGTTTCACATTACTGGATGCATGCCAAACTCTGTGATGATCATGAATCTATACTTCATTCTGTTCATTGTGTGGAGAGAGAAGTTAGTTTTTAACTAGGTTTTATCAGAATAGATTATGGCGGTAAGATAGAAAAAAGTATATCTAATTTGTGGTAAATTCTCAAAAGATTGAAGGCTGGTTGCCTTCAGCGGTTTGTCAGAAGGTTTGCCGTCCTGGTAATGATAAAGTATGTTAGTTGCAAAAAAGACATATTTTGAAAGCTAAGAAGACATTTTAAGAATCCCTTCCAGGAGTAAGGACCTCCAAAAATCTTCCTTTCCACAAAAGCCTCAAGAAAAAAAGCAGAATATCAGTCTTGATGCAGAATACCAGTTTAAAAAAAAAATCAAGCTTTATGATAACTTGGGATAGAAAGCAAGTTTTTATTTTTTTTATTTTTTCCATTTATTTTTATTAGCTGGAGGCTAATTACTTTACAATATTGTAGTGGGTTTTGTCATACATTGACATGAATCAGCCATGGATTTACATGTATTCCCCATCCCGATCCCCCCTCCCACCTCCCTCTCCACCCGATTCCTCCGGGTCTTCCCAGTGCACCAGGCCTGAGCACTTGTCTCATGCATCCAGCCTGGGCTGGTGATCTGTTTCACCCTAGATAATATACATGTTTCAATGCTGTTCTCTCGAAACATCCCACCGTCCCCTTCTCCCACAGAATCCAAGATTCTGTTCTGTACATCTGTGTCTCTTTTTCTGTTTTGCATAGAGGGTTATCGTTACCATCTTTCTAGATTCCATATATATGTGTTAGTATACTGTATTGGTCTTTATCTTTCTGGCTTACTTCACTCTGTATAATGGGCTCCAGTTTCATCCATCTCATTAGAACTGATTCAAATGAATTCTTTTTAATGGCTGAGTAATATTCCGTGGTGTATATGTACCACAGCTTCCTTATCCATCCGTCTGCTGATGGGCATCTAGGTTGCTTCCATGTCCTGGCTATTATAAACAGTGCTGCGGTGAACATTGGGGTGCACGTGTCTCTTTCAGATCTGGTTTCCTCGGTGTGTATGCCCAGCAGTGGGATTGCTGGGTCATATGGCAGTTCTATTTCCAGTTTTTTAAGAAATCTCCACACTGTTCTCCATAGCGGCTGTACTAGTTTGCATTCCCACCAACAGTGTAAGAGGGTTCCCTTTTCTCCACACCCTCTCCGGCATTTATTGCTTATAGACTTTTGGATAGCAGCCATCCTGACTGGCGTGTAATGGTACCTCATTGCGGTTTTGATTTGCATTTCTCTGATAATGAGTGATGTTGAGCATCTTTTCATGTGTTTGTTAGCCATCTGTATGTCTTCTTTGGAGAAATGTCTGTTTAGTTCTTTGGCCCATTTTTTGATTGGGTCATTTATTTTTCTGGAATTGAGCTGCAGGAGTTGCTTGTATATTTTTGAGATTAATCCTTTGTCTGTTGCTTCATTTGCTATTATTTTCTCCCAATCTGAGTGCTGTCTTTTCACTTTACTTATAGCTTCTTTTGTTGTGCAAAAGCTTTTAAGTTTCATTAGGTCCCATTTGTTTAGTTTTGCTTTTATTTCCAATATTCTGGGAGGTGGGTCATAGAGGATCCTGCTGTGACTTATGTCGGAGAGTGTTTTGCCTATGTTCTCCTCTAGGAGTTTTATAGTTTCTGGTCTTACATTTAGATCTTTAATCCATTTTGAGTTTATTTTTGTGTATGGTGTTAGAAAGTGTTCTAGTTTCATTCTTTTACAAGTGGTTGACCAGTTTTCCCAGCACCACTTGTTAAAGAGGTTGTCTTTTTTCCATTGTATATCCTGAAAGCAAGTTTTTAAACCTAATAAAGATGTCTACAAACCCCACCCCCCCAACAATTAACATCACACTTAATAAAGATAAATATCAAACTAAATACTTTCTCCTCTAAGATTAGGAACAAGAGAGAGATGTCTGTCCTCACCACTTCTATATTGTTTTGGAGGTTCTATCCATGGAATTTAGGCAAGGAAATGAAATAACAGACATACAGATTGGAAAGGAAGAAGCAAAACTATTTCCATTTGAAGATAGTATGATTTTATTTTATTTTAATTGAACACTTATTTTTTATAAATTTACTCATTTTAATTGGAGGCAAATTACTTTACAATATTGTAGTGGTTTTGCCATACCTTGCCATGAATCAGCCACAGGTGTACATGTGTTCCCCATCCTGAACCCCCCTTCCACCTCCCTATAGTATGATTTTAATATAGAAAATTCTAAGGAATCCACTAAAAACTCATCAGAACTAATAAATGAGACTGACAAAGTTCCAGGATACAAGATCAATACCAAAAAAAAAAAAAAAATTTTATTTCTATGTTGTAGTAATGAAGAATCCCAAGGTGAAGTTAAGAAAGAAATTCTATTTATACTACAAACAACAAGAATAAAATACTTAGGAATAAATTTAACAAAAGAAGTACAAGATTTGCACATTGAAAATTACAAAACATCATAGAAAGAAATGACATACCTAAGTTAACCTGAAGCATTATATGTTCATCATTGAAAGTTAATCTTGTTAAGATGAAAAAACTGTCCAAGTTTTTCTACAGGTTTAATGTAATTTCTGTCAAAATTGCAGGCTACATTTTTTTTTTGCATTTTGACAAGTTGATACTAAAACTCATATGGAAATAAAAGTGACCCAGAATAGCAAAAACAGGACAGTATATTTCTGGAATTACTATATAATTTCCATCTTTAAGCCATATATATTATATATTCTCTTATGGTATATGAAAGTCGCTCAGTGGTGTCTGACTCTTTGCGACCCCAGGGACTGTACAGTCCATGGAATCCTCTGGGCCAGGACACTGGAGTGGGTAACCTTTCCCTCTCCAGGGCTCTTATGGTGTTGATTACTTACATTTTAGACAGTCGATTTTAACAAGGGTGCCAATTCAGCTCAATGGCTAATAGCTTGTCTATTCAACAATTAAATAGTTTCATAAAAAAAAAAAAATGAAATTGGAGCTGTATCTCACACTGTATAAAAAATAATTCATAATGGATCATAGAACTAAATTTAAGAGCTAAAACTATAAAACTTTATAAGAAAATGAGAGTAAATCTTAGTGACTGTATTAGGCAATAGTTTCTTAGGTATGACATGAAAAACAGAAACAACAAAAGAAAAAAAATGAATTGAACTTTATTGATTGTTCTTTATTATTATCACTGATCTTTTATGTTTAAGGGACACTATCAAGAAGTCACAATACAACTCCAGAATGGAGTTGAAAGTAATTTAATAATTTAAGACTTATTTGGAAATAACTTCAAATCATACAACTGATACATATCTAAAGTATATAAAGAACTCAAAACTAAACAGTGAAAACAATAAGACAATTTAATTAAAAATGGGCAACAGATTTGGATAGACATTTCCCCAAAGAAGATTTGCAAATGGCCAATAAGCCCTTGAAAAGATGCTCAGAATCATTAGTCACTCAGGAAATAGAAATAAAAATTAGAATGAAATACCACTTCACACCAACCAAGATGGCCTTTATAAAAAGAAAGACAATAACAAGCATTGGAAAGGATGTAGAGAAACTGGAACCCTTATACACTCATGTATTGCCAATTAGATTGTAAAATGGTGCAGACACTCTGGGAAGTAGGTGATGAATTCCCTGAAATGATAAAAAGTAGAGTTACCATATGACTCGGCAGTTCCACTCCTAGGTGTATACCCCAAAGAACGGAAAACATCCAACCACCCAAAATCTTGTATGCAAATATTTATAGCATTGCTATTCATAATAGCCCAAAGTTGAAGACAACCCAAATGTCCATCGGCTATTGAATGGATAAATGAAATGTGGTTTATCCTAGAAGGGAATATTATTTGACCATATGAAGGTATAAAGTCCTGCTACAGGCTATAACATGCATAAACCTTGAAAACATTATGTTAAATGAACACAGCTGGTCAAAACTGCTATATAATATATGAAGCTATTTATATGAGATGTCTAGAACAGGCAAACTGGTAGAGATATCAAGTTGATTAGTGGTTACCAGGGCTGAAGGTAGGGAGAAATAGGGAGTGACTGGCTGGTATACTGGTTGACCTGGGGTCTTTTGGGGGTGACAAACTGTTCCATACTTAGATAGCAGTGATGACTGCAAACCTGAATATATTAAAAAGTACTGAATTATATACTTTAGGGTGAATTTTACAGTCTCTAAGTTATATCTCTATAAAGCTGTAATTTGGGTTAAATGTAGCCGTTTGAATTAAGAAAGCTACTAATTCATTGCCATGATGTGTACCTTGAGCAGAATGCTTTACTGAACATTCTCGGTAGAGATTTATTACTGTCCTGTCAACAAGGCAACACAGTATCAGAGTGAACCACCCCTGTGGGCCAAGAATAAGGGAGAACCTAGCTAGAATCCTAGTTCAAGTTCTGACAGCATGTACGTATGTGCTATCTGCAAGTCACTTCTTGATTCTGGAGTAAAATGTGGGGGTTGTATCAGATCAGCAGCAGAAAAGTCTGCTCCAGGTTGTCATCTTCAGGAGCTGAAGAACGTGACACCCATTCTTGGGACAAGAGAGCAGAGCAGATCTGATTTTATCTGTTTTATGTATTATACAGTGTTTTGCTTGCTTGGCTAAAAAGAAAGCTCAAAACTTCCCAGATTAGATAATTTCTGAAGGATTTTTCAGCTATATCATTCTAACATCTGCATGTAAAGACTTTCCTTTTAAATACATTTCTCTGTGTATTTTAAATATACATGTTTTCTGACAAGTGGGAGCTATAATCCCTCCCATAAACACAACAGAATGTGTATTCATTTCTGTAGTGCACTTGATAGCTTCTTCATATTCCTCTCTAGGTTGATTTTTTAATCTCCCAGTATATTTGAATCATGTCACACAGTTTGAGCAAATTCTCCAAGCTTAATAGCAGTGTTCTGTGTTCATAGCTTGTTTTATTTGTTTTTTCACAGTAGAAATTAGAATCTGTAGTCATAGACTGTGGCCTATTATCAATGTGATATTTTTTCATACTGAGCCTAGGGTTTTTGAGCCACCCCAACTTCTAAGATTTTCCTTAAAGGTAATGGAATAGCCTCATGTTGTAAACAGCATTTAATTATTTTGAGACATCAGACTTGAAAAAAACAGAGGGAATCAGAGAAATAGTATAATATAAGGTTCCTTGTTTATCCTATTTTAGATTTTAAATGTACGAGAGTTCACATATTTATGCACAGAGTGTATTTTGAAAACCTCAAACAATAAACTTTCAGGATTCAAGATTTATTTTCCTATAAGAGTACGTTTAAAGGATGGGGGATGTGAATTTTCAAATAATTGTTTTCATGCTGCTTTTTGTCTTTTTTTTTCTTTGTCTTCTCAACATTAATTTTTTTTCTGAATATTTGTTTTTTTTCCCTAAATTAACAATGTGGTATGTCATACTGGCTATTTGCCTTTCTTTGTGGTCTTTTTAAACAATTCCCTTAACTTCCAGAGTCATTGATTTTTCAGAAGCTTAAAAAAAAGTCAGTACTAGAACCACTATTGAAAGAGTGTTTAGGTAACAAGTTATAGAATTTTATTTTTTTTTAAAAAATCATTTCTCCAATTTTTAAGAAAACATACATTTCTGGATGTGAGTCTGCCACCTAACTTATTTCCAAAATGATTTTTGTATGTTATAAAAATGACACCATGGTGACTAAAATCTCTTGTAGAAGTTCCATTCCAAGCAAACAGTAACATGGACCAGCAACTTTGTCAGTCTGTTCAGCTACTCAGTCATGTCTGGCTCTTTGCCACCCCACAGACTGCACCACGCCAGGCTTCCCTGCCCATCACCAACTCCAAAGCTTGCTCAAATTAATGTCCATCAGGTTGGTGATGCCATCCAACCATCTCATCCTCTGTCGTCCCCTTCCCCTCCTGCCTTCAGTCTTTCCTAGCACAGTTCAAGGCCCCGTTACAAATACACAGAATCAAAATGTGAATTTTAACCAGATTGCACATTACATTTTGGGAAACACTTGTTATCATGGAATCAAAAAATGGTAGCTAGTATTACAGTTTGAAAGCCAAATTACTGCTGTTGGAGGCAGTGGAGAAAATCATACAAATAAAAATACAACTTACAGATCCTTTAGTATCCTTTTTAGTTTTGGTAACTTTTTTTTAATTGAGAAGGTTTATATTATTTCAAGTGTTTTCTATAATGGCAGACAGAACCATTTTGATGTCACTCATTAAAATTTACGTGATTCATATTTGCGCTACAAGCTCCACACCCACACTTACCAATACCACTAAGCCCTGACCAGTGCGTTTGTACATTTAGACAATGCTCCTCCTGGGATGCCCAGGCCACATAAAATTGCAAAGAGTTCATTAGAGCAGTGTCACCAGCACAGCAATAATTAAGGCTGTATCAGCAATTTAAGGGCTTATAACTGTGCTGTAAAGTTGTACTCTGGAATGAAACTCAGCACAAAAGCTCAACCTGGGAGTAGATTATTTGCCAGATCTGGGAGGAATGTGAGGGAAAATTGATTCGTTTGTTTATGAGTCGCTATATGTCTCATCTGATTCTTGGTGGCATTTGAATTAAGATGTTTTATGGACTGGTGATCATCGTGAACTGGTATTTTCATGGATGTCTTCATAGACCTTACTCAAACTGTAAATATTACAGTAACTCAGAGGATGTCACTGTTTATATTACATAAATGGGGACAAGTATGTACAGGAATGTAGTTAAAAAAGAAAAAGGAGTAATTCTAATCAGGCAGAAATGGTAACATATTTCATTGAAGAATGATGCAGTGAATTCCTTAGTTGCCTCTATTTTTCTGCCAAGGAGACCCTAAGGCATGCTCCTATGGACTGTTCTGGGATATTTAATTGGTAAATCAACATTAATGCTTAGGAAAGTTTAGATCCAGCTTTTTTAGAAAGCTGATGCACTTTTAACTTCCTTTAGTTATAGCTACAGAAAGTGAAAGTGAAGTCGCTCAGTCGTGTCCGACTCTTTGCGACCCCATGGACTGTAGTCCGCCAGGCTCCTCCATCCATGGGATTTTCCAGGCAAGAATACTGGAGTGGGTTGCCATTTCCTTCTCCGACAGCTAGTGGCTAAAGGGAAAAACCTCACTTAAAAAAAAAAGTCCTGGGGATGGTGTGCTCCTTTAGAAGCACTTTGCTCTTTTGAAGAGAGCAACTTGACATCCTGAGACTTCTAGCTGTAGTAATCAAGAATATAATAGGAGTGCACTCTTATTATAGTCAAATTGTAATTAGATACATCGTCATCTTGGGTACAAGTTTAAATGTGGTTTTAGGCAGTTACCCAAAATGTATCCCACTCTAAAAAGGAACTCTTGATTTTCAACAAGGGACTTACTATTAATATTAATGGTGTGTGTAATAGTTACAAGCTAGAGTTCTTGAATAAGACAGAACTGGGTTCAAACACTGTTCCTGCTCTCTTCACTCTCTGTCTGGGCTTTGGGCAAGTAACTCCTTTCAACTTGTTTCTGTTTCTATAATGTGATGTTGATAAGAGTAGCTACTTCAGAGGATTGTTACAAAAGTTAACAAAATAACTCAGCCAAACAGACAGCTGCTATGTGACAGCTATTACCATGTTATGCAGCAGCTGAAACAAAAATGACTTTTCCATGTCATTTATTCATTCACTCACTCATACTTAGCAGTTTTCATTTTGTGCCAAACACTGATTAGATGCTGGTACAGTGGTGAATGGGCTTCTCGGTTGGCGCTGGTGGTAAAGAACCTACCTGCCAATGCCAATGCCGTTGACATAAGAGATGTGGGTTTGATCCCTGGGTAGGGAAGATACCCTGGAGAAGGGAATGGCACCCCACTCAACTATTCTTGCCTGGGAAATCCCATGGAGAGAGGAGCCTGGCGGGCCACAGTCCATAGGGTCACAAAGAATTGGACATGACTGAAGCAACTTACACAAAATGGTGAATAGGGTAGGCAGTGTCCCTTTTTCACTTAGCTAATAAGCTGGTGGAAAGAAGTAATCGGACAAGTAATCATGGGTTATGATAGGTGTTCAGAAACAAACAAGCAGGGGGTTAAGATGGAAATAAACAAGGGAAGAGGGGCATGATAAATAATTCAGGATTCAGAGAAGGCTTCCAGGAGGCAGAACTTATAAAGCTGATAATTGAGAGACAAAGAGTAGAAAAACTCAGAGAAAAGCATTCCTGGTGAAGGATCAACATGTGTATATGCCTTGGTATGCCCAGGGATCTGAAAGAAGACCAGTTTGCCTATGGCAGAGAAGGTAAAGCAGAATAAGATTAGCTTGGAGAAGAAACTTGGGCAAGCTAGCCCAGTTTCTTACTCATGTAAGTTTGGAAACACTAATTCAAAAAAGTACATGCACCCTAATATTCATAACAGCATTATTTAAAATTGCCAAGACATGGAAACAGCCTACACGTCCACCAAGAGATGAATGAACAAAGAAAATGTGATATTTATGTGTGTGTATACACATACACAACAAAATACCATTCATCCATAGACAAGAACAATTTTGTCATTTGCAAAAACATGGATGGTCTTGAAGGGTATTACGCTAAAGTGAAATAGATCAGATAGAGAAAGACAAAGACAATGATATCAATATTAGACGTGAAATCTAAAAATTACAACAAAGCAGTGAATATGACGAAAAGGAAAAGAGAGACGCAGATAAACAGAGAACAAACCATTGGTTACCAGTGGGGAGAGGGAAGGCAGAGAGGGTAGTGTAGGGCTAGGGGGTTAAGAAATATAAGCTATTAAATATAAAGTAAGCTACAATGATATACTACATAGGTTATACAACCAACACTTTATAGTAACTATAAATAGAGTGTGGAGAAGGAAATGGCAACCCGCTCCAGTATTCTTCCTGGGAAATCCCTTGGACAGAGAATCCTGGCAGGCTACAGTCCAAGAGGTCACAGAGTCGAATTCAACTCAGTGACTAAATATTAAATGGAGTATAACCTGTAAAAACTGAATAACTATTATTGTACACCTGTAACTTATATTGTACATCAACTGTACATCAATCATGTGTGTGTGTGTGTATTTAGAGAGAGAGAGAACCTAGTAAATCATCCTAGAAGAGGTAAGGTAATAAGGCTGACCGTGTAAGAAGATGCTTTAAGCCGCTGCCCTGTGGAGAATGGCCTGAAGAGAATCCAAGGTGTTACCCTGAGCTTCCTCCTCACTCATCAGAGGGGAAATCCTCAGCCTTCCATTGCTGGGGCTATTTTGTATCTGATGAACTGTGAGATGTTAGATATTTTCTTCATTCTGCACGTATCAGGGAGCAGAGGAGCTGGTGCTCAGAAGGCATTTATTTGCTAAGTAAAAGCAGCTTTTTATAGCAGAATCACTTGAGATTGCACTTAACTATTGTTTTGAGACTCACTTCATCACTGACAATTTCATTAGGTCATAACATATTTCCAGGAAAACTATATTACCTCTCCCCACCTTCCCTGCACAAAACATCACTTTTGGTATTTTTAAAAATTTAAAATTCAAGGACATGTACCAGATCAGCATATTTCTCTGATTGTCTCCTCTCTAGGTCAAAAATATTTTTAGGCATGTTACAACACTATAAGACTAAACGACCTTCAGAATTTAATTTGAGTGCATAAGTAACACAGAGTGAGACTGGGAGTTTATTAGAACACCTGATCTTTTTTGTTTATTTTGTTCATCTTTCCTTTTTACTCATTTCACTTTGTTTTATATTTTTAGAGAAATAGAACTTGTAAAAAACAAACAGGATTTTCCTTTTATTGTACTCTGTGTATGTTGCTTAATTATTAAGTAATAATATAATAACAAGTACTTATCTAACACTTTACTCAAGGACTTCTTACTTGCAACTTTATCCCTGAAAATGTTTTCTTTCTATAGTTTCCAGAGGAAACTTTGGAGTGAATCTGTTTCTTCTTGGTGTACCCCTGCAATGAAAAATTTTCCATTTATAAATTATCAGATAAATGAGTTGGATGATATGTTGTTCATCACTCAGTTGTGTCTGACTCTGCCACCCCATGGACGCAGCACGCCAGGTTTCTGGGTCCTTCACCAACTCCCGGAGCTTACTCAAACTCATGACCATTGAGCGGGTGATGCCATCCAACCATCTCGTCCTCTGTCATCCCCTTCTCCTCCTGCCTTCACTCTTTCCCAGCATCAGGGTCTTTTCTAATGAGTCAGCTCTTCGCGTCAGGTAGCCAAAGTATTGGAGCTTCAGCATCAGTCCTTCCCATGAATATTCAGCACCGATTTCCTTTAGAATGGACTGGTTTGATCTCCTTGCTATCCAAGGGACTCTCGAGAGTCTTCTCAAACACCACAGTTTAAAAGCATCAATTCTTTGGCACTAAGCCTTCATGATCCAACTCTCACATCCATACATGACTGCTGGAAAAACCATAGCTTTGACTATATGGACCTTTGTTGGCAAAAGTCTCTACTTTTAATATGCTGTCTAGGTTTGTCATAACTTCGCTCCCAAGGAGCAAGTGTGTTTTAATTTCATGGCTGCAGTCACCATCTGCAGTTACTTGGGAGCCCAAAAAAATAAGGTCTGTCACTGTTTCCGTTATCTCCATCTATTTGCCGTGAAGTGATGGGACCGGATGCCATGATCTTTGTTTTCTGAATAAGAGCTTTAAGCCAACTTTGTCACTCTCCTCTGTCACTTTCATCAAGAGGCTCTTTAGTTCCTCTTCACTCTCTGCCATAAGGGTGGTGTCATCTGCATATCTGAGGTTATTGATATTTCTCCTGGCAGTCTTGTTTCTAGCTTGTGCTTCTTCCAGCCCAGCGTTTCTCATGATGTACTCTGCATATAAGTTAAATAAGCAGGGTGACAATATATGCCTTGACGTACTCCTTTGCCAGTCTGGAACCAGTCAGTAGTTTCATGTCTGGTTCTAACTTTTGCTTCTTGACCTGCATACATATTTCTCAGAAGGTAAGTGAGGTGGTCTGGTATTCTCATCTGTTGAATAATTTTCCACAGTTTGTTGTGATCCACAGTTAAAGGCTTCAGCACAGACAATGAAGCAGAAGTAGATGTTTTCTGGAACTCTCTTGCTTTTTTGATCCAACAGATGTTGACAATTTGATCTCGGGTTCCTCTGCCTTTTCTAAATTCAGCTTGAACATCTGGAAGTTCTCAGTTCACATACTGTTGAAGCCTAGTTTGGAGAATTTTGAGCATTACTTTGCTAACGTGTGAAATAACTGCAATTGTGTGGTAGTTTGAACATTCTTTGGCATTGTTTTTCTTTGGGATTGGAATGAAAACTGACCTTTTCCAGTCCTGTGGCCACTGCTGAGTTTTCCAAATTTGCTGGCATATTGAGTGCAGCACTTTCACAGCATCATCTTTCAGGATTTGAAATAGCTCAACTGGAATTCTATAACCTCCACTAGCTTTGTTTATAGTGATGCTTTCTAAGGCCCATTTGACTTCGGACTCCAGGATGTCTGGCTCTAGGTGAGTGGTCACACCATCACGGTTATCTGGGTCATGTAGATCTTTTTTGTATAGTTCTTCTGTGTATTCTTGCCACCTCTTAATATCTTATGTTTCTGTTAGATCCATACCATTCCTGTCCTTTATTGTGCCCATCTTTGCATGAAATGTTCCCTTGGCATCTCTAATTTTCTTGAAGAGATCTCTAGTCTTTCCCATTCTACTGTTTTCCTCTGTTTCTTTGTGTTGATCACTTAGAAAGGCTTTCTTATCTCTCTTTGCTATTCTTTGGAACTCTCGATTCAGACGGGTGTAACTTTCCTTTTCTTTTTTGCCTTTCATTTGATGATATACCTCTGTGAAATAGAAAATAGCTTTTCTTGAATAGGATTTGAAGTCAAATAAGGTAACTCTGCTTCAATATATGCTTTTGAAATTTGGGAAAACAGCCTCCTGTGTGTTCTTCATCTACTTCACTCATTTATCTGTGTGTTAATTTGAATGTAAATAAATCATCAACCGTTATTAAGCACTATAAGCAAGTCAACCAGTGTACATGAAATTTTGACACTTGCAACGGACTCGTTCCTGCCTATAGCTGAGAACAGATATGTTACTCATAACTGTGAATCTTACGTTGAGCTGAGCAAGTGGTAAGCAGAAATGGCAGAGGAGATTGTAGCAAATAAAAGGTAAAGAATGCTGAACAAGAACATGTAGGTACTTTTTATTTGGCCAGCTCTATTGACCCAGTATTTGAAAGTCAGATGATATGAGACGGGAAGTAGTACTTATGTAGTCTCCTTAGGAAAATTAGTCAGTTGGCAAAAATGAACCTTTATTCTTGCTTGACCAACATCAGCAGGAACCGTGTAGTGTTGGCCCCTTCTAGAGGAGGCACATACCTTCTAGTTTACCATAGTCTCTGTCATTATGATTTCTCTTAGCATCTGACATGCTTTAATTATTTGTAGTATTTTACTGACCCCTGTAGCCTTGTAAGTATTGGATGATCAGAACGTAACATCACCTATAAGGTGGGCACCTTCTGAATGATCTCTACCCCACAACAATCCCCTATTCCTAGTTGTCACACTCTCGTATAATCCCTTCCCTTTGTATGTGGTCTGGACATAGTGATGGTCTTCTTTAAAGAAACTGGAATCAGTGAGAGTGATGGGATCTGTCTTCTGAGATGAATTTATGAAATGCTGTGATTTGCCTCTTGCTGTCTGTCTTGCCTTCTTAGTTTGCGTGCTTGCATGAAGTAAGTTGTGATGTTGGAGAAACACACTAAGCAGGAACTAAGGGTGACCTCTGACCAAGAGCCGATCAAGAACTCAGGCCCTCAGTCCAACAACCCACAAGGAAAAGAATCCTGCTAGCAAGCACATGAGTGAGCAGAAAAGCAGATCCTATCACAGGTCTGGCTGACACCTTGAGTGCAGCCTTGTGAGAGACCCTGAAGCAAGGGATCCAGATTCCGTTCAGTTCAGTCACTCAGTCGTGTCTGACTCTTTGCGACCCCATGAACCACAGCACTCCAGGCCTCCCTGTCCATCACCAACTCCCAGAGTTTACTCAAACTCATGTCCATTGAGTCAGTGATGCCATCCAACCATCTCATCCTCTGTCGTCCCCTTCTCCTCCTGCCCTCAATCTTTCCCAGCATCAGGGTCTTTCCAATGAGTCAGCTCTTCGCATGAGGTGGCCAACGTATTGGAGTTTCAGCTTCAGCATCAGTCCTTCCAATGAACACCCAGGACTGATCTCCTTTAGGATGGACTGGTTGGATCTCCTTGCTGTCCAAGGGGCTCTCAAGAGTCTTCTCCAACACCACAGTTCAAAAGCATCAATTCTTCAGTGCTCAGCTTTCTTCATAGTGCAGCTCTCACATCCATACATCACCCCCTGGAAAAACCATAGCCTTGACTAGACGAACCTTTGTTGGCAAAGTAATGCCTCTGTTTTTTAATATGCTCTCTAGGTTGGTCATAACTTCCCTTCAAAGGAGCAAGCATCTTTTAATTTCATGGCTGCAGTCACCATCTGCAGTGATTTTGGAGCCCAGAAAAATAGTCAGCCACTCTTTCCAATGTTTCCCCATCTATTTGCCATGAAGTAACAGGACCAGATGCCATGAACTTAGCTTGCCGAATGTTGAGTTTTAAGTTTAAGTTTAAACTTTTTGACTCTCCTCTTTCACTTTCATCAAGAGGCTTTTTAGTTCTTCTTCGCTTTCTGCCATAAGGATGGTGTCATCTGCATATCTGAGGTTATTGATATTTCTCCTGGCAATCTTGATTCCAGCTTGTGCTTCTTCCAGCCCAGTGTTTCTCATGATGTACTCTGCATATAAGTTAAATGAACAGGGTGACAATATACAGCCTTGACGTACTCCTTTTCCTATTTGGAACCAGTCTGTTGTTCCATGTCCAGTTCTAACTGTTGCTTCCTGACCTGCATACAGATTTCTCAAGAGGCAGCCCAGATTGCTGACTCACAAAATTCTCTACTGTTTTAAGCTACTCAGTTCCAGAGTAATTTGTTATGCGGTGACAGATAAATAATATTCCATATTACTTCAGAGGAAGATGGTGCGTTGACTAGCATGTGCAAAAACCTTGCCTTGAGATGATATAAATTAAGGTAGTAAGTTTCTCTATTCCCATGACAGTAGTTTCCTTGAAATGGCTGATGTTGGACACACTCAGTAACTAGGAAATGAATAAAAGGTGACCAGTGAGGACTTAAATGCTGTGAGAGACTTGCACTAAAATGTTTCTTACAGTGCTACTTTTTCAGTATTGTTTGAGTTTGTTCTTCAGGTCTCTTTGGATGTGCTTCCAAATATTCTGATGATCAAAACTGTGTGTCAGACATAAAAAGGCTGGAAAGTATTAACCACATTAAGTTTTCAGAATACGAGACTCCTATAGGAGACTACTTGAAATTATGCAGACATTTGGGTGTATAAAATAGGGTGAAATCTAAGAAAGAAGCAGAGTAAGGCTGAACACAGTCTACAAAGATCTGGATACGATTCTTTACTGATAAACTGGGTAACCCTTAGTGGGTTACTCAGTGTTACTTTGTCAATTGGAAAATAAGGTACTGTTCACTCTTGTATTTAGCAAGCTTTGTAAAAGCCCCAGTATTGTAGCAGTTATTATGCTCAGTTTGGAGAGAAAATGAATCAGATATAGAGTGCTGTGCATGATGTCTTCAGGTTCTGAGGTTGTGGTATTTGAATAAAGCCTACATACAATGCAGTAGTATTTTATTCAAAACTAATTTGACAGCAAAATGTATTTGAATATCGAGATGGGAAGAATTATTAGTGCTGGGTTGTTGCTTCAGCTTGTGTTTCTGCTAATACTTCATTCCTCTGCTCCTCTAGCAAGCTGACTTTTTTTAGATTAGCCTAAACTTCCTTTTAAAGTGCAATGATATTCATATATATAGATTTTAATGTGTGTTTTAATGTAATGTCTGGTAACTGTCAAATCATGTCTTTGTATAAACCTTGCATTTCTGTAAAACTTAGGAAAAGCCTATTGCTTTATGCATTATACACACTTCTTAGTAATTTCACCAACTGAGTTTCTTGTTTAGTAACAATGTCATGCTTTATGAACATTGTTTATATTTTATGCATTTATGTGGTAGTGATAAACATGAGTTGGATTTAGTTGAAAATAAAAAGAAGTACTATTTGTATATAAGTTCATGCAGTTCATAGATAAAATGTTAAAAACATAAATCATCAAAATCATGCTTCTATTATCATTTGGTTCTATAAAACCCTCCTAAATAATTGTACCGCCATAATATTCTTGCACTATTCAACATATTTGACCTGAGGGGTATGTATATAGTTTTATCATCAGTCACTAGCATACCCTGGCCCTTGCTTCTGGTGAAAATGGTGGTCTGACAGGGCTTTTCCTCTTCAAAAAAAAAAAAAAAAATTGTTTGACTAATCATGCCAAGTTCACCTTTTAAAGTTTTCCCGGGACCACTCATTGTCCGTTAAGTATGTGGAGCAGATCAAAGGTTAACAAGTCTTAATTGGACTTCATTAAGTGATAATATAAAATCTCGAGCTCCTCATTATGCCCCAGGATTGGACAGCAGTGTCATAACATCACGGAATAATGAACTAGAAGGCATGCATTATCATGCCTTAGAACACTCCAGCAACTTATTATGTTTCAGATGTATTGTCTCAAGTGAGGTATAAAGTGAGGTGCTTATTAACAGCTCAGTCATGTCCCCATTTTGAGAACGAACTATATCTTCAGTATAATGAAGACTTTCTGATTGGAACTGTTAGGATTTGTAAGATCCTATTGGAGCCCGTTTATCTTTCATTACTGTTTATTTGCTGCCCTCAACCTTGAGAAACAAGGTTACTTGCTCATTCCAGAGCTTGTGCAATTGACTTGAAACATAGCTTTTTGGTCATGCATCACTTTTGAATTTAGCGACTGTCCATTTCTTCATCTCCTGTGTGTTGATTCCAAACCCACTTTCATAATATAGAGGATTAAGATAGTGTATTTTCTGCTAAGCACATTCTATTTAGATCAGAGTCAGTTCTATGGTTTCCCTTTGCTCTGAGAATGGGAATCTGTGCATAGAAAGCAGTCGTAACCGTAGTTAACTTGTCAGGGAAAATGGATGCAGAAATGTGCAGTGGAGTGCCATGTGCTTCAGAGATAACCACAATGAGGGATAATGAGCTAACCTTGGCCTTTAGTAATGCAAAGCTAATATACTCAGAAAGACACTGCCCTTCATCACAGTTTAGTGTAATTGTTCCTTATCCATAACCTGAACAATAAACGCAAACATCTTATCCAAACACTAACATTAAGCTGGTTTTCCCCAGAATGTCAGTATGACATTGTGCATTCATATGCCTCAGAGAGGAAAAGGACAGCAAAAAGTACATTATGTGTTATGGTTACTCTGAACTTTTCTATGCATTTCTGTGAATAAAGAATCAAATGACTGAGTTGACAGTTACATTTATAACTCAGTTGACTGACAGAGGATGGCTTTGGTGGTGAAATAGATCACCTCCACAGGATACATTCCAGCCATCTCATCCTAAATCCTACATGAAAGCAATTATCAGATTCAATGGGCTTTGCAGGGCTGCAGGCTTAGAAAATTATTACAGTTCATATTTTGGAAACACCATGGCTAGAAGGTATACCAACATATTTTTTTTCACATTTAAGATGATAAGCTCTGTGTGTGTGTGTATGTGTATAATAAAAACAGAATGAGAGTTTTATCTTTCACAAGAATTAACATTGAACTTTAGCTCAAGAAAATAATCCAAAATGCTACAGGGTATCTTTTCTTTTATCCCTAAATTAGGTCTAGTGATGAACTCCAGTGTATACTGGGAACATAGAAGCTCCTATTTGCTAGCAAAGCAGGTATTGAATAAATATTAGGTTTGGGCAAATGAGCAAAGATTAACTACTCATTCTTGTAGTAGGAAGATTTCAAGATCTTCAAGATTTCAGGAAAAGAAAGATTTCAAGTCCAAAGTATGGGTGTTGACTGTGATATGTATAGATCTCTCACAGTGGCCTGTGGAGCACTATTTTACTTTTGAAATATTAATACATTGGTTCCTGAACATAATGTAGTGAAGTAGCTTCACAGGGACTGAAGCCTTGAAAAGGGTATTCTACACAGACACCCAGGAAATCATTGTATATGCTTTACTTGAACAACTTTTGGTATAAATTCTGTTTCTCACTTGGGATGATGTTTTTCCCTTTCAGTTCAGATTGATAAATATTTAACTCTGCTATGTGACTGTTACTCTCCCCAGAGAGTTGTCTCAAAGTCCCTGTTCCCATGAAAACCCTCAGGCTCTTAGGGAAGACAGACATCGGAACATGCAGTAAACATGCATTTGGACTAATCCCTGTTGGGACAGCAGGAAAGACAGCCCTGAAGATGACATTTCAAAGTCCCTTTAGGGATGAATAAGAGTCAGTCAAGGGAAGGAAGAGAGAGAGAAAAAGAAGGGACTTTCCCAAATAGAGAGAACTGTGTTTGTGGACCGGACCAGAGTTGATAAAACAGAGTAGATTTGAAAGATGGAAAGACGTAATAGTTGGAGAAGGGAGTGAGTGAAGTTTGGGGCTTGAGAGGGGTTGGGCAGAGGTGAAAATTACAGGATATTATAGACTTCAGTTCACTAGTGTTCGATACTTTCATATGATTTTCATGGTTTTGTCCACCAGAGTTCCACTTGTACATTTCCTTAATGGGTTGCTGTACAGCTATTTACTTCTTAAACACATTTATTCTCAAGGGAAGAAAGTGTGACATCACTGTGTATATATGACACCAGCTTCTTCTCACATAAACAGGTCACTTTTTAAAATGAAGCTGAAACAAACAGAGTTGTTAAATTGTAACTCAGCATTGTTGCTGATGGGAGATGATGAGCATGGAGCCTGCTCTTTGTCAAAAATGGAGCAAGTGTTAGGAAGGAGGTAAAGTTACCCCAGCACCAACATGAGACTTCCTCCCGGGAAAGAAAGTTAAAAACCAAGCAGCCTTCTTATTGTGAATTCATAAATACTTAATGCCTTCATCATATATCACCTCCCACCCTTAGAGGACTGTCTACTGTTAGCTTGAAGGTCTTCTGTAATACATTTCTCACTATTGGGGAATAATTATAAATCCTGTAGATTTTCAATTTTGTCCCAAAGACAATAAACTCTTCTAGGGAAGTACCCAGAACTGCCTGAAGCCAGAGAAGCAAGTTGAAATGGCTTTGAATTCTCATGCTCTCTTTTCAACATTCAAGTGTGATTTCCGGCTCTAAAGTGTAATACAGCCCCTTCTCATTACAATAATAATAGGTCATTGAGTAAAATTCATTTTACTAAGATGTGAGAGTACACTTTTTCTTTCACTGTTGTTCC
Source organism: Cervus canadensis (assembly GCF_019320065.1). Classification (NCBI taxonomy): domain Eukaryota; kingdom Metazoa; phylum Chordata; class Mammalia; order Artiodactyla; family Cervidae; genus Cervus; species Cervus canadensis. The sequence continues at coordinate 26,728,114 of NC_057407.1, forward strand.
TCTCATCACTTACACAGAGATGGGCATATAGTGATGTTCAATAAATAGATGTTAGTAAGTGGACACATTCATTGTGGCTTTTAGTGGCCTCTAAACACATGCGTTTTAAGGTTTCTCATACTGAAAGAAAATATGTTTTTGAATTGTCAGTGCATAGATATTTCTTTATCTAAAAGATGCTTCTAAGCAGTCTCTGGCATCAATTACTAAGGAAACAGGGCTCTGCCATCTCCTTACTCAGGTTTACCAACACAACTCAGCTTCTGTGTTAACACTTTGGACTGTGGGTCAGATGTCCACTGCTGGAAAGAATCTTTGTTTATCCCCACTTGGAAATGGAAATCATCATTGATTCTACTGTAGTTATCTTTGCCGCCTCTTCACCTTCCTCCTGCATCTGGCTGTCTAACCTGCCTGGTCTCTTTCCTTTCTTCTTTTCTTACTCCATCTGCCTGTCTTTTCCCCTTCCTTTTCTCCAGTTCCCTCTCTGCATTTCTTCTTGTCTCTAATTCATTCATCAAGGACTAGTGTGTGCCAGACTCGTCACTAAGTGCTCAGGATGCACTGAATTCCTTTTGGCTGCCAAGAAAGCTCAAGCTTTTGGAAATGACACATTGATCTCCTCCTTTCCAAACTTACTAGTAGCCCTCACCCACAAAGTACCCTTGTAAAAATCCTCTGTCCTCCTTCCCTCTATGGGTGATAAGTAGATCTTAGAAAACATGTAAAATTTGTGAAGACAGTGACCTAAGCCAGTTTCTTAACTGTGCATCCCATCTTTAAGTCTGCACTCTTTGTTTCAGGCCAAACTTTCATGGAAATTTGGAGTATGTTTGAAAAAATTAAGCCCTAAGTTCTATGCTAAGTCAATTTTGCCTATCATTATTTGGTACGGATAAAGAATAAAACATGGGCATTGCCATTTTTTTTCCTGCCCACATAATTTGACATTATTTTCTCTGTATAAGCAGCCTCTCAAGGTATATTTAAAATTTTAGTTTATGGAAGTATAACCACACAGGGTATAAATCATAAATATACTGTTCAATGAGCTATCCCAAGGAAAACACATAGATCTAGCAATAAAACATTATTAGCGACTTAAAGCTTTTCTCGTGTCCTCCTTGATCACCCCCAGCCAAAGGTATTATCATAACTTTTAACCCTACAAATCAGTTTTCTCTACTTTTGAACTTTATATGATGGCCTAATATATTGTGGCTCCATTGGTTCAGCAAAAGTTTTGTGAAATTGATTATCTTGAGTGATGGAGTTTATCACTGGGTGGCATGATTACATGACAGTTTCTAGATATCCTCTGTAATATTGAATTTCAGTCTGGGGCCATTACAAATAATGGTCCTGTGAACTTTATTCTGTGTATATTGGAAGCATGTATTTTTATTGGATACATACTTATGAGTGGAATTTGAGGTCATTATATACAATAAGCATTTGTTTCTTTAGTAGGAAATGGCAAGCAGTTTTCCAACATGCTCTGCAAGTTTATACTTATGCTAGAAGCAATATATGATAATTCTTTTCTCCTTAAAACCCATGTCAGCACTTGATTCTGTCTTTCTAATTTTTGCCATTTTAGGGAGTATTGAGGTGGTATTTTGGCTTTAATTTGCATTTTATTAATTATTAATGAAGTTGAGCATTTGTTGATTGACTAATTGGCCATTGGAATATTCTGTGAGACCACTGTTTAAATTTCTTGCCCACTTTCTACTGGATTGTCTAGTTTTACTGATTTTTAGAAATTCTTTTATATTCTGAGTGTAAGACCTTTGTTATCCGTGTTGCATATTCTATTCTGTGGATTATCTTTTCATTGTCTTAAGGGTATTTGCTTGCTTGCTTTGAAAATAAATGGGATTCTTTTTTAACTTTAATACAGTCAAATTTTGCAGTATTTTTTTGCATCTTCTACAGGAAATCCTGAGTTAAGATAAACTAAATTCCATGCTCCCTAACTTTTTTGGACATTGGTAAGAGCAAGTTTACAATGTTGGTTCTTCATATCCCTTACTACACTTACTACATTAATTTTTTAAATGGTTATTTGACTTTAAAAAAGAATATTGAAATAGACTATTTCCCTTTCTCCTATTCTTGCTGTTTTCTTTTTTTTTTTTTTTCTGTTTTGAAGCAATCTTTCTAAATATTTCTCAATATAGCCTTTTGAAACTAGCAGCCCTTAAATCAGTAATGTTCATAAAGGAACATCTGGCTCTTGCAAACTAGTCTTTGTGTTTCCATTAAGCAGTTTAGAAAGAAAGGATAGTAGGCTTTCTTAATTCTGAGTAGATTCCACATCCTTTTGCACTGAGGACAAAACCATAGATGGGTAGGGAAAGATGACTTTTTGACATTGACCAACATCTTGTGTGATGCTTCTTCTGGTTAATTTTTATTGTTCAAGGTAATTTTAGTCATTACACTTTTTGTGGCCTGCCATTTCTGTTTCATTAATGGATTGAACCAGGTTCATGCTGTGAGACTGGGGAGTAGGGGTAGTGACCATGCTCAAGTCTTTATAGATCCTGGCTGTAGTTGTCAGGTTTAGACAATCAGACTCTCACGTTGGATTGCCACTAGTGATTATGTACATAGAGGCTGATTTATACCAAAATCCTTTGTAAAATGATCTAAAATCTTGGAATACAAAATACTAGAAAGTTTTTTTCAATTAATTATTTTATTTGGAGGATGAAATTTTAAGAAGATGCAGTCTACATCCTATTCATCTTTATATCATCATTGGCTAGTCACATGGTAAGTACTCAGTAAATGTTAGCTCAGTGAAAGAAACAATGAATGATGTTTCTTGCATATCTGTCCCATCCTAGAGCTCTTTAACTTCAACGTACCCACATGCCAGTTGTCTGATATATGGAATCTAGCCCCAGAGAGCAACATTTGTTTTAAATGTTGCTTCATAGTGATCTTTAATAACATTCAACTCTTCCCTTGTTCTTATTGTCTGTTTCATAAATTCCTGGCTGTGTATTCCCAATTTAAATATCAGCTCTGGGGTCGGCAACCCAGTTCAGTTCATTTTTCAAACATAGCTGTTCACTCAGAGCTGTACCCAATACCCTGATTTTATGGTCTAAGTGAAAGTTTTAAAGTTCTAGAACTAGCCTTTTAGAAGTTCCCAAAATGGGTCAGTGACTGGTACTCTATTAATAAAGAAGGAGAACAAATTAAGAATTATGCAAGGTATATCCTCCTGCTGCTAAGTCACTTCAGTCGTGTCTGACTCTGTGCGACCCCATAGACGGCAGCCCACCAGGCTCTCCTGTCCCTGGGATTCTCCAGGCAAGAACACTGGAGTGGGTTGCCATTTCCTTCTCCAGTGCATGAAAGTGAAAAGTGAAAGTGAAGCCGCTTAGTCGTGTCCAACTCTTCGTGACCCTGTGGACTGCAGCCCACCAGGCTCCTCCATCCATGGGCTTTTCCAGGCAAGAGTACTGGAGTGGGGTGCCATTGCCTTCTCTGAAAGGATATCCTACATTCAGATAAAAATAGCGTGAATCACTGGCTCCACCTTATTAAATGTGACCTTCCTTCAAATTATTTAATCTCTCTGAGCCTCAGTTTCTTCAACTTTATCTTCAGGATAATAATTATACCTCCCTCATAGAAATGCTTTGAATATGAAATAAGATAATGCAGGATACAGTCCCAGAAGAAAGGGAGTTGCCATTAATATTGATTTTGTTGCTTTTGTAATTCTTATTGGCACCATTGCCACTATTAGTCATCTGCACCAGGGAATTTCTCCTGGCAGGTGAGTGAACTTTGGAGACCCAGTTACAGAGAAGATGGCTTTGAAGAGGATGGATTAGAACAAAAGAAGCTAGTGAACTTCACAGATACTTATATCAAGCTACAGTGGCTAAATGAATTGTCTTTCTCTGCTTGAAGGAGATTTTGTCAGAAGAGCTACTATTAGTCATGTGGAATCAGCCCGCTCTCTGCTTTGAACAGTGTCAGAAAGAGATACTAATGAATCCTAACATTTTGTCATTCTTTTTTTTCCCCTCAGTGTTCATTCTCAGTCACCAAAAGCTTCTTTTGTGGCTGTATTATCCTGCAGTGAAAGAAATTATTAATTAGATCACAGCTTATCTGGCATTTTCTACATTTTAGCCTGGCTGTCTTTCTGATACAAAAAGGCTGGCTACACTTTTGGATAAGCTGTAGGTGATACCAGCATGTCTTTAGGAAAACATTTCCAAATATTTCCTGAAGGTGCTTCCACACATCTGTTTGATTTCTGAGTTTTGTTTTCTGAAGAGAAAATACTGAGGTAGGAAGAGTGCCCCCTTACAGAGTCTGTGTTTTTCACAGTATGTTCTTCAGACCACCTGTCTCAAGGTCACTTGAGACATGAGTAAAAGATGAAAACACTAGGCTGTGCTCCAGTCTTCCTATTGTTGTTCTTTGTCAATAGGAGCCTTTGCATTTTTAGTGGATACTTATGTGATTCTGCTGTACATTAAATTTGAGAATCACAGCCTTACCCTGATGGTAATAAGTAAAGGTACGTGTGATGAGAGGATTTTGTGAGAATAGAATAGCTCACCACATGGGCTCTTAATATTTTTAAGTATATCCGTATGAACCAGAAGAGTGTGACTTCTTCATTTATTTCTGATTTAATATTTATCTGTTGTTTCCTCCAAGTAATATGAACTTCTAGTGACACCAGAGTATCAATGACATAAAGTATCTATACCAAGACACAATTTTAACAAATACCTCCACTTCACACTGACATCCTACCAGTTTCAATTACTAAGTATATTATGGAATTGTTATTTTAGAGACCTTAAAAACTCACCTACATAGCTAGTTGAATTCAAAGATTTGAATTCAGCTAGTCTAAGATGGAGACTTCAAACATGCCCTAAAGCAAATCCCAGTGAGTGATCTTCAAACAACCCTTAGAAAAGGGAGTAGTAAATGCTGTTCTATGATGAGTCTACAGTATGTCTATCTTGCTTTCGGGTTTTTTTTATTTTTAAATTTAGTGGCAAATACATTGTAATACATTTTATCTGTATGGTGTACTTTCTCTTCTAATATCCCTCCCATGGAATCCCAAATAACAAGGCTGAGTGTGTGCTCACAGCAGCATCTATCACCAGTTTAGAGTTTAAAAGTGTTTCCCACAAGACACATAGGGATATCATCATGGAAGCATTTATTAAACCTGCTCAAACAGTACAAAACCATCACTACAGTCAAAGTGAATCATTTTTACAGGTAAATTGAAGCTGAATCTTGTGGTACACCAAAGGTGCTATGTTGAAATTGTATCCAATTATTTTTGCCTTTTTGGTATCTCGATTGCTTCAGTTTTAGTGTAGTTACTTGTAGAACTGATGGAGTAGAATGTCTAAGGAAGTGCTTGTAGATAGGTCAAGTTCAATACTAGTAAGCTGGACTTTACTCATCAGCTCTGCTGAATTCTGTTGTCATCACGGAATGTTTTATTACAGCAAAGACAGTAGAAATCAAGGATGGGGAGAGAGGACTCACTACACAGGGCCATTACTTGACTTAAGGCCCCAACATGACAGATAAACTTTGTCATATAGATTCGGATCCATAAGGTACATGGTAATGGGCACTTGGTTTTCACTATGCCCAATTTAGGAGACCTGATTGATGTTGTCATTATACAGCATATGATTTGATGGTGTTTGCTCATCTCCACAGTGTCACAATAGCTGCTAAAGGAATTTCTCACTTTCTTTGACTCAGTCATTCTTAAGTGAATTCTCATTGTCCCTATATTGCCTCCTTTTGTATTCTGCTTCTCTACTTTTGTATTGGTTCCTCTTTCCTTCCCCAAGCCCTGCCTAAATGTATCCCTAGCTTTAATTCCTAAGTATCTGTCTTCGGAGCTACAAGGTTTATGTTCACTCTGGCACAATACTTATGTACTGAGTGACTACTATGTACCAGACTCAGGAATTATAAGGGAATAAGCAGCATGGCTTCTGTTCCCATAGGGATTACTACAATTAAAATTAAACTAATAGCCTTCAGTTATGAGTAATTCTGAGGGTCTAGTATATAGCATGGTGACTATAGCTAATAACTGTATTATATACTTGAAGTTTTGTAAAAGTAGATCTTAAACTCTTATTAAAAAGTGTAACAGTGAGGTGATAGATAACATTAATTAATTTGATTGTGGAAATCATTTTATGGTGTATACATTTCAAATCATCCTATTGTGCATTCAAATATATCAGTTTCATTTGTCAATTATACCTCAATAAAGCTGGAAAAAAGTAAACAGATGAGTTCAAATTAGAATGAGGGATTTATTAAGAAGGTAAAGGAGCCTCTGAAAGCTCATAACAAGAGGCCTTATTTAGGCTAAGCAAGTGAAAGATGTGGTTTTGGAGTGCGTGATGGATCACGTGAGACCTGAAACTTGACTATGAGTTAAGTCAGGCATGGAGGGACCTATGGTTAATAATCCAGCAGAAAGAACAGGGCATGGAAATGTGCACAATGAGATCCACAGTGGCTGAAATGCAAATAGCGTGACATATAGTAGAGAGTGTCCTGGCATGTGTCTACATGGTGGGCAGCGAAAATCATTCAGGGCTTCTTAAACTTACTGCAGATTGTTCTCTGGGGGCAGAGAATGTCAGAATAACAGGAGATTTGGAAAAGTCTTACTTTTGCACATCATGTTTTTAACTATGGCCCTTGGGGAATGGGGTCTGGTAGGAGAGAGATGGACTTCCCAGGTGGTGCTAGTGGTAAAGAAACCACCAGTCAATGCAGGAGACAAGAGACGTGGGTTCAATCCCTGGGTCAGAAGATCCTCTGGAGGAGGACATGGCAACCCGCACCAGTGTTCTTCCTGGAGAATCCCATGAATAGAGGAACCTGGTGGGCTATAATCCATGGGGTCATAAAGAGTCAGACAAAACTGAAGTGACTTAGCATGCATGAACAGGACAGAGATACCTCATTTTTATTTTAGTTACTTGTCTATCATCAAATATTTATTAGCCTTTGCATCAGGAATTTCCTTTTAACTTGAAGAAATAATGAGACATTGTGCCCTAGCTTCAACATTTTTGCCAAAAGTGTCAAGAAAGAAAGCAAGAAGTTAAATAGAGATTCACACAGAGAAAACTTGCCCCCCAAAACTTTCCTTTGAAACTTAAACAAGAAAATAAAAAGGCTATACTATATGTTCTTCCAGTGAGACTTCTTCCCTTGACAAGTTTTGATACTCACTGTTCCCCCCCTCCCGCCCCGCTCCACTGTCAAGGGCAAGGAGTTAGGCAGAGTTCTGAAGTCTGCTGCATTCTTGAGAGTATAGCTTTCATTGTTATTTCGAAGACATTTTCCCCCCAGGCAAAAACATCTCTGAAATGATTGTGAGTCAATAGGAAAACATGATGTTGTTGACAGAAATTTTGTTTTTCCCAAGTTTCTCAAGTTACTTAGGCTTTAAAACGAATTTAGGAAAGAAAACAAGAACAGATCTTCTCTGTATCTATCTTAGATGCTGGCTGTTTTAGTCAGGTTTCTGTTGCTCTAATGCTATGTAACAAGCAATCCTCTGAATCCTAGTTGCTGACAACTGTAAACATTTATTTACAGGCTCAAGGGTTTGCTGTTCTGAGACTCAGGGAAGGTTAATGTCTATCTGGGGTATGTTCTTCCTTTGGCAAAGGGCTGAATCTCAACAGGGTTAGTGGAATCTTGCAATGCATCTTAAGATTATGGCTTAAACCCATACCCACTTCTGCCCACTGGTCAACATAAGTAAAATGGCCAAGCTCAGTGTCATTAGAGATGCATACTCTGCTTCCAATAAAGGGACTCATTATTACCATGTCATGCAACAAAATCACTCAGTCATGTCTGAGTCTTTGTAATCCTATGGACTGTAACCTGCCAGTCTCCTCTGTCCATGGAATTCTCCAGGCAAGAGTGCTGGAGTGGATAGCCATGCCCTTCTCCAGGGCATTGTTCCAACCTAGGGACTAAACCCTGGTCTCCTGCATTACAAGCAGATTCTTTACCATCTGAGCCACCAGGGAAGGCCCCTTCCCTGGTGATTCAGACTCTGTGTGTGTGTGTGTGTGTGTGTGTGTGTGTGTGTGTGTGTAGGCTTCCCAGGTGTTGCTAGTGGTGAAGAACCCACCTGCCAGTGCAGGAGACATGAGACATGGGTTTGATCCCTGGGTCAGGAAGCTCCCCTGGAGGAGGGCATGGGGAAACCCACTCCAGTATTCTTGTCTGAAGAATCCCATAGATAGAGGAGCCTAGCAGGCTAGTCCATAGGGCCACAAAGAGTCAGACACAACTGAAGTGACTTAGCACACACATGTGTGTGTGTGTGTGTGTATATATATACATATATATAAGAAAAAATGTTGCTCTAGGTATTGTAGGGTGCAAGGCTCTACCAACAGCTTGGTTTCAGACTTCTAGCCTCTAGAGCTGTGAGAAAATAAATTTCTGTTGTTAGAAGCCACCCAGATGAAGGTATTTTGAAATGGTAGCTCTAGGACACATACTTCAAAGTATGAAAGCTTTGTTTTGTCTCCTTAAGATGGCAGTGGCACCAGTAGCTATCCCCTTGGGTTGGTGTAAAGTGTATATAGCATAGAGACTGGTGTATAGGGAAGTATTCATCACAGGTGAGGCTTTGCTATCATCCTTCTCCTCCTCCTCATCCTCAATCAGTAGTAGTTGTCTTCTCCTAGATTTTTCTCTGATTGCTGTTTTTGTTCAGTAGCTCAATCATGTCCAACTCTTTGTGATCCCATGGACTGCAGCACACCAGGCTTCACTGTCCATCACCATCTCCCGGAGTTTGCTCAAACTCATGTCCATTGAGTCAGTGATGCCATCCAACCATCTCATCCTCTGTCATCCCCTTCTGTTGCCACCTTCAGTCTTTTCCCAGCATCAGGGTGCTTTCCAGTGATTCAGCTCTTCCCATCAAGTGGCCAAAGTACTGGAGTTTCAGCTTCAACATCAGTCCTTCCAGTGGACACTTAGGAGTGGTCTCCTTTAGGATGGACTGGTTGGATCTCCTTGCAGTCCAAGGGACTCTCAAGAGTCTTCTCCAACACCACAGTTCAATAATCCAACTCTCACATCCATACATGACCACTGGAAAAACCATAGCTTTGATAGTCATCCTTTAGGTACAGCCACTTAATTTCCTATAAAGCTATTAAAACTGGGTGTGTCCCCTCTGTGCTCATCTATGTCTGGGTCCTCAATGTGCTTCTCTTGATGGCAGAGGAGGGTAAGTGTGTGTTTGAAGGGGTTGGGAATATAGTCAGAAATAGACCATGACATTTAGAAATGTTCTTTCAAGCTTCAACTAAATTAGATTTTATGCCATAATATATGTGCATTTACTTAAATATAAATAAGTACACTCTGAATTACTATCTAGGTTGCTTAACTTTTAAATCCTCAAATGGAGAGTTCAGGTCCTAGGAAGCTAGAATATAAGGCTTCCTGTTCCCATCCACTCCCCCTACCCCCAGTGCACTGTTGTAAACTCCTGGGCTTATCAATATCCTAGTCTGATAATGAAAGCTTGAGGATTTCTATGTAGATGGTTATGACCAAGTCTTAGCTGGAATTTCTTATTATGGCCTTTCTGTTTCTAAGCATCAGCACCTCTGGGCCAATGGCTGTGAAGTCAGGAGTGCTTGGACTCCCCAGGGGACATACGACAACACCTGGAGGCATTTTTGTCATAGCTGAAAAAGCTACCGATATCTAGTGTTTAGAGGTTGGGGATGGTGTATAAGATTCTACAGTGCCTAGGATGACCCCACAAAGCAAAAATTATCTGGCCCAAGATGTCAACAGTGCAGAGGTTGAGAAACCCTACTCTAAACCATGCCAAAGATGATAAAGTTGTGTTGGGTCGTGTCAGCCATAGAGATTTCTACTTTTCACTAGGATCATTACCAGATAATATTTAATTATTTTCCCTCTGTCTCTCCATGAAAATTCTTGTCTTAGGTGTTACTGTATCCCTTTTAGCTCCTAGCACTGATCCTGGAACAGTAGGCTTCAGTACTTGTTGATAGATGGAATCTACTACTACGAAGATGACCTGTGCCCATGTCACTTGGCCACTCACAGATAGAAAAATATTTCTCTCTTTTTATGGTTCAAATAGCATCAGAAATGCATAGAATTTCAGAGGTAACAGGGTTCTTAGAATGTGGGTCATACATCACAGAGCTGAGGTTTTAGGGAGAAAAGTAATCCTTGAACAAGGGTAGGGTGGAAGCTGCTCAGGAATCAGAGGCCTGGTTCTTCCCTTCCCATCTGCGTGTAGGCAGCTTCCCACTGGGCCCACACATCGCTCTGTTCTACATAACTTGCTATCTTCCCCTAAGCCTTCAAAGGAGTTGAGTGGTAATAATATTCTCACATCAATGGATAAGTTGTGTTTAATCGGTTGAGCTGTCCTCCTGTCCTCCAAGAAGCATTCTCAGTCTCCAGGCACAATTTCATCAGACCCCAAATCCTCAAGGTACTCTACACACTGCAGTTAAAGCTGTCATCACATTATATTAAAACACCTTTCCTGCTCCACAGAGAACCCCTAATGGGACTGTGTCTCTCTCATCTTTGTAAGTAAAGATTTTCCCCAGCACCTGGAACATGATGAGTGATCAGGGAATGCTTGAATGGATGAATGAATCTACTGGTCAATCCATAAATCAGTCCATCATTTTGGATGATACTTATGTGGGGTCTACATCTTCTGGCTCACCTGTTTGCCAGTGTATGCTCAGTGTTCTTTTGGCTGAGGAAATCAAGTTCCAGTTCAGTTCAGTTCAGTCAGTCAGTCATGTCTGACTCTTTGCAACCCTGTGAACCGCAGCATGCCAGGCCTCCCTGTCCATCACCAACTCCTGGAGTTCACCCAAACCCATGTCCATTGAGTCAGTGATGCCATCCAACTATCTTATCCTCTGTCGTCGCCTTCTCCTCCTGCCTTCAATCTTTCCCAGCATCAGGATCTTTTCAAATGAGTCAGCTCTTCGCATCAGGTGGCCAAACTATTGGAGTTTCAGCTTCAACATCAGTCCTTCCAATGAACACCCAGGACTGATCTCCTTTAGGATGGACTAGTTGGATCTCCTTGCACTCCAAGGGACTCCCAAGAGTCGTCTCCAACACCACAGTTCAAAAGCATCAATTCTTCAGTGCTCAGCTTTCTTTATAGTCCAACTCTCACATCCATACATGACCACTGGAAAAACTATAGCCTTGGGAAAAATGAAGGGAGGATTATTGCTTTGGAAATTTTGAAAGAACCGACATGTAATTGCATATGGGGAGGAAAAATGATATTGTGATATTTCTATTTCTCAATTCTCCTCCTTTCTGCTTTTCTGTGTGGTACACTGCATGTCCAACTCACTGTGGCCCTGTGGACTGTAGTCCACCAGGATTCTCTGTCCATGGGATTCTTCAGGCAAGAATACTGGAGTGGGTTGTTATTTCCTACTCCAGGGGATCTTCCCAACCCAGGGATTGAACCTGCATCTCTTACATCTCCTGCATTGGCAGGCGGGTTCTTTACCAGTAGCAGCATTATTTTATTTATAATTAGAACCAAGGTCTTAGACAGTTAGCAGTAATCCATGACCTTCGCCATCTCATAAACTGAATCTCTCAACCTAGTGAGCAGTGGGTCCCTGGTGAGGACTAATGCCCCATAACCTTTTTAGAACAGTTCTAAAAACATACAGGTCATTCACCAACAACTGAGCCAATCACGTTGGCCACAAGGATGGGATCATTTCATCAGGGCCATCCACAGAACCATCCCTCTGACTGGAGGAGGTAGAGACAGTTTCAGCCAACTGCATGGAATGGATCAGGGAAGGAAATGTATTTCATCCCCAGGAGAAAAGGCAGAAAATCACTGCTGAACAAGAGCATAGGGAATACTCAGGCTATGCGATAGCCTATCACAGCTTCAGCACGTGTCACTCTGCTGTCTTCTGCAAGGCCTAAAATCATGCTTTATATCCCAGCAGTAATTGGTGAATGTATATATAGCCACCAACTGAAGAAAATGTGTCATAATTTACTATGTAAGGTGTTGCCAACACACTGGTTTATTTAGGATGATTTGCCAGCATAGTGTATGAAAGATTTTCTAGCCCATAAATAGAACATTTATGCTCTGCTAAAATATGTCTTCCCCAGCATGCTTGCTGTCTTGCTTTTCTTAACAATAAAATGGTGAAACTGAATGTGTAAGAGAATTGGAAGTGTACAGTTTGGAGTATATGCCTTTATCAAGATCAGGAGTATCTTTTGGAATTACTTGATTTTTACCTGGTAGGTCTAGGTCTGATAACAGTTTAATCAGAACAAGCTCCTCTGTGGCTCAGGAAATGGAATATTTGTGTGTTGCAACAGGCGCCAATCGAAATTTAGGACCACAGTATCTCCATATCAGTGGCAACATCTAATTATTAAGAAGGAAAAGTCAATTTTGTTGCTTTTGACAGGGTAGCTGTATTAAATCTAACTTTGTTGACAGGGAATACTGAAGATTATCCCACAGAAATGTGCAATCAGACAAGGCATGAATAGATCTTTGTCAAAACAGCAAGCAGGGACTCATTGTTTAAAAACATAACAAATATTGTGGCATTAGGCTCTGGTGGTTAACTGGGTTCCAAATTCACTGGTGAAAGAAAAGCATTTCAAAGCTGAGATCTGTAAGTCTTAGAGTGTTACTTTGCATTCTGGATTTAATTGTTTCTGAATACAGATAGATGGATTGGGTAGTTCTGAGATGCATATTGTATATAATTAAATATAACTCTGGTCCTGCTGGAATATTAGCTCAGTAGATGTGGAGATTGTCTGTTTTGTTCAGCATTGCATCCTCAAGACAGCATGTAAAAGTCGTTCAGTACTCAGTAAATGAGTGAATGAATTGGAGTTAATGTTTTAAAATGAAAATCATGATGTGTCATTTAATATGTAGATTTAAATATTGGACATATATATATATTTCTTAGAACCATAGAATCATTCATAGCATATATTCATTTAGTGTATCAACATATATTTGACGGGCAACTATTTCACTGGAGTATTGAACTCAGTTGTAGAGAGTAAATAACATCATTTCTGAAGGTACTAATTAGAACTCAATCAGGAGCAAGTGACCAAGACACCCTTCAAATTATCTTAAGTGAGGAAGGAGGAGCTTGTGTTTTAGGAAGTCTAGAGGAAGAGAAATGACCTCAGGTATAGCTGTATCCAGAGGTCCTAATGATGTAAACTGGATTCTGCCTTTCTCATTCCATTTTTTCCTCTGGTTTAGGTTTAGTTATTGGACAGAATCTCCTGACCTAGTAGCAAAGATGGTGATGGGAAGGTCCATACTTACATTGGCTTTAGAGTTAATGATACCAGAAAAATTAGTCTAGTCCTTCATCCCATAGACCTATAGACTGACCCTCTTTTGTGACATTGCTCACCTCTGAACCAATAACTGTGGTCAGAGGAAGGGAGGGAGGAATATTTTGATAGATCAGCCTGAATCATATATCATCACTAGGACAAGGAAGGTATAACTGGGACTAGCAGCCCATGGGACTCACTGGAATGAGAGAGTAGCACTGAGATATATACATTACAATATGTCAAATAGATAGCTAGTGGGAAGTTGCTATATAACACAAGGAGTTTGACCTAGTGTGCTGTGACAACTTGGAGGGGAGAACGGGGTGGGGGGGGAGTTTCAAGAGGGAGGAGACATATGAATACTTATGCCCGATTCACAGTGTTGTACAACAGAAACCAACACAACATTGTAAATCAATTATCCTCCAATTAAAAAAAAAATTTTTTTTTAAAGAAGCAGATCCCCAAAAGTAAGGACACAGTAAAAGCAACAACCACAGATGTCCAGATGCCCACCATATTCCCTCTAACAAGCTTCCTGTGTAGAGTTTGAATTGATTTTGATGGTGAACTTTTGCACCTACCTCCCTTATGAGCAAACTCAAATTGTCAAGGCTGAAGTGGTTTGCTCAAGGTCATCCGGTAAGTTAATGACTAATCTATGAGATAACTAAGAGCTAGACTTTCCTAGTCTCGAGCCTATTCCCATTGCACTATTTGGCCTCCCAGGTGCCCTATAAACCTGCTTACCTTTTTTCCTTTCACTTGAAGCATAACTACTCCCATTTAATATATCATATCTTATTACAGAATTATAAAGTAGACTGGCCAAATTGCAGTTCCACATACAGTATAAAACTGACCTTGTATATAATGAGTTGAAATTCCATAACCTGGATAAGCCCAAGAAAATGAACCATGACTTAATAGCACTGCAGTGCAAGGATTATGTGTGGGAGGATTTCTTTTAACTTATTCTATAAGATATGGGTGGTTTTTAGACCTCACACTCGTCCTGAGATGATTTAAATCAGTTCAATAACAAGGGTTTGTGCTTTATGAGCTGAAAGTCTTAGTCGATAAACCCAATGGAAATCATTGCAAGGAACGAGGCTCCGGCTGTGTTCATTTCACAGCCCCTCTTAACAGTCTGTGTTGTCCAGCCAGTATCCATGGTAATATCCTAGACTTTGTCCTCAAAGCAAATGACTATGAGGGAGCTTGTGGAATGGAAAAGAAAATAAGGCCGGGAGTCCATCAGGACATTGTGACTCTGGGCAAGGCACATCACCTCTGAGTGTCACTTTCTTCATCTGTAAACTGTGGATATGTATCACTGCATGGCAAACGGAAGGGGAAAAGTGGAAACAGTGACAGATTTTATTTTCTTGGGTTCCAAAATCACTGTGAACAGTGGCTATAGCCATGAAAAGAAAAAATGCTTACTCTTTGGAAAGCTATGACAAACCTACACAGCACATTAAAAAGCAGAGACATCACTTTTGTCCATATAGTCAAAGTTGTGGTTTTCCCAGTAGTCATGTATGGATTTGAGAGTTGGACCTTAAAGAAGGCTGAGTGCAGAAGAATTGATGGTTTCAAACTGTGGTGCTGAAGAAGACTTTTGAAACTCCCTTGGACAGCAAGGAAATCAAACAAGTCAATCCTATAGGAAATCAACCCTGAATATTCACTGAAAGAACTGATTCTGAAGCTGAAGCTCCAATACTTTGGCCACCTGATGTGAAGAGCGGATTCATTGGAAAAGACACTGATGGTGAGAAAGACTGAGTAGAGGAGGAAAAGGGGGCAATAGAGGACAAGATGGTGAGATAGCATCAGTGACTCAGTGGGCACGGATCTGAGCAAATTCTGGGAGATAATGAAGGACAGGGAAGCCTGGTGTGCTGCAGTCCACGGGGTCGCAAGGAGTGGGACACAACTTAGCACTTGAACAACAGCAACAAGTTACTATCATCAGGCAAAGGTGAATTTAAAGATGGGAAATAATCCCTAGGTTATCTTCAGACCACTGAATATGTTTATAATTGCTGTGACTTTCCACAGAAATAGATTAAAAGTAACATAAATGATTATAAGCAGTATACCAGAAAACCAAAATGATTGTTCATATAAGGATGGATGAAGGAAAAAGAGGAATTTGTCATAAAATTGGTCCTCCTCACACTAATAAAATATATTAGGTAGCAAGATACTAACATGGAAAAAGTAAAAAATAGATAATGTACACATTTTGTCTTCAGTTGAATTGCAGTTTCAGGAAATATGCAAAAGCATTCTGAAGTTACAACACACTGGAATCCTTTGCAGTCACCCTGACATAGAAACAGTCATCTGACATGATTAAGAACATGGTCCAAAATTTTTTATTATTCCACATGTCACAGGGAAGCTGGAATGATTTTAACTATATTGTCATTCTTTGTTCTATGTATTATTTTTAAACCACAGATTTACACAGAAATGACCAACAGTCTTTGAGTGGTAAGGAAATTTGGGGTAGATTTTAAAATAGGTCTATCGGTATATGTGTTTATTAAGTAGGGAGGATAATCGCTGATTTGAATTTACTTCTCTGTCAATGCAGACAAGATTGTCTAGTGTGTCTGATTTTTCTTAAACTGCTATAAAATAGGATCAATTATGCACTGTTATTACTCATTTTATAGAAAAAATAACAATTTCTAAATGATATTATTCAGGACTCTTCCAGTTGCAGATAGAAAAATTGACTTAAACTAGCTTAAGCAGAAAATTTATTTATTGGCTCACATACATGAAAATAAATGATACCATGGTTTCAGGCATAGCTGGATCCGGTTGCTCAATGTCAGTATGAATTATGCTCCTTTCTGACGTCTGCCATCCTCTTGGTTGGTCTCGTTATCAAGTTGAGGTCTTCCTGTGTGAACACGAGAGGTATCATCAGCTCCTGATTGACGTTCTTATCATCCTAATTACCTTAAACCCAAGAGAACTTGTTTTTCAATTCTTTCCAGTCAAAGTGCTGGTGTTGCATCTCATCGAGCCGAGTTGGGCCACGTGCCTGAACCTGGACCAGTTACTGTAGTTTATAGAGTGAATCGTGCTGATCGTCCAGACTCAAGTCACGTGACGTCCACAGACCCTGGGGTCAGTCATACACAAATCATATTGACAAAGGGTGGAGATGACTTTCCCCCTCAAAGAGATGGATATGCTTTTTCTAAGAAGGTAGGCTGCTTTAACATCAATAAAATTCAGATGTTGTATGTGTGTAGCATGTGGCAAACTAAAAGGTTAATACCAAGCAGCCTGGTGAGGATTACACTGAATGTTACCAAACTGTGTGATTGATGGATTTTTAGAAAACAGCCATTTGTCAACCACAAATTGCCAAAAATTAAGAGACTCCCCTCTATTGAATAATATGGAGTGAATTCTTGGTAATCAGGATCCCTAAATTTACTTTTGTCTGAAAATTCCCTATTCTTGAGCAAGGCTTCAAAATCTAATACATTATGCTTTCCCTGTGTTTTCCAAATTAAATGATATTAAAATGTCACAGCTAATTAAAACTGGTACTGTTTCTATAGACCATCAGAAAAATTCATAAAAGTGAAAAATACCACATGTTAAAGGTTTACCTGTGCAGTGGAATATCATGATTACTGGGATTAACCTTTTCTCTTATTCCCTTGATGAAGTGACAAGCTTCACAGAATAGACAGTGATTATCACCATGTCAGGTCAGTTTTCAGGGCCACACCTCAGACTTACTGAGTCAGAAACTTTGGGAGTGGGTCTCATAGTCTGTTTAATTAAGCCCTCCAACTGATTGTAAAGTTTAAGAACCACCAACTGCTCAATGTCAAGTGTTGTTGTCAACAATTTTTTATCAGTAAAGATTCCATAAACATTTTATTCTGATAGTATTATCAGCAGTAGTAGTTGTAAGAATTAATTACTATCTCTTACTATAAGTCAGACATTGTGCATATCTCATCTATGATCATACCTGCAGATATTAGGTGCTCTTATTCCATTTTACAGAAGAGGAAATTGAGGGGGGAAATGAAGTGCTTATAAGGTCACACAGCTACTAAATAACATTAACCTTTATCATCCATCCTATTATGATTTTGTTGCTTAGAAAGCTAGTCTCCTCAGGCAGCAATAGAGCAAGGGAGTAACAATAGACTCAGACTTTTAAAGATACAAAGTAGAATAGTGAAAGACCTTTCTAGTCATGTGAATGTAAACCTTGTCCATTTTTATTTTTAGTTGAATGGGAAAATAGAAAGTAGAGTTATTTTTAAATAGTGCATTTTCCATGATAAAATGCAGTATGCCTACCATAACTGTGTGGAATATGCAGGGGTTGGGAGCTATCCTTTCCATTTGTGTGTGACCTGTGAACTAGGACCAACAGTGCCATTTTATTTCAGCAGCAACAGCAGTGCCCACCACACATGTATTGTATTAAAGGTCACTATGTTGATTGGATCAAAGGGCCAACCAAGTTCCCATTCCTTTTGGCAAGGTGGTTAAACAAGCAGAATTGGTGCAGTGGACCTCGGTGTGGCTTTTCTCTTGGTTCTGAGTCCTCTTTAGGTGCCTAGTTCCAGAAAACCCTTTCTGTGCAGATTAGGATCTTGCTAAATTTGAAGAAAAGACCCAAATCCTCTCTTCATCACTGCACCTTTTGTCATCAATCAGGAAAATCTATTCAGACAACTTGGATTCTTTCATTCAGGGAATGGCAAGCTCTTGAGGTGATCTGAACCCCCCAAATACTTCATCCTTTTTATGAGAAGAAAGCAGTGTTACTTGTCCCTGAAGAATATCTTCACCTCCATCTTTTCAGTGTCCCAAGAAGCTCATCTTCCCTAATCTCACCCCCTGGTGTGCATGCCCTAAAAGTGGAATCCCTTCCTCTTGAGTGTAGTGGGTTTTAATAATCAAGTAAACCCTGTAGAAGAGGGTCTAATGGTCATTTAGGCCACCTGATGAAAAGAGCCAACCCACTGGAAAAGACCCTCATGCTGCTAAAGATTGAAGGCAAAAGGAGAGGAGGGCAGCAGAGTATGAGATGTTCAGATTAGCATCACCAACTAAACGGACATGACTTTGAGCAAACTCTGGGAGATAGTGAAGGAC
Source organism: Cervus canadensis (assembly GCF_019320065.1). Taxonomy (NCBI): domain Eukaryota; kingdom Metazoa; phylum Chordata; class Mammalia; order Artiodactyla; family Cervidae; genus Cervus; species Cervus canadensis. The sequence continues at coordinate 26,746,753 of NC_057407.1, forward strand.
AAAGAAGCCTGGTGTCCTGTGGTCCATGGGGTCACAAAGAGTTGGATGGCTTAGCAACTAAACAACCACCACTAATGGTCAGAGACAGAAAAATCTGAGAAATTCAAAGATGCAGAGACATGCATCCTGCTACTTTACTTTTTATTAAAAAAAAAAAGAAAAGTTCCATTTAATGAATAGGGCCACATGAAAAAGACCTGAGCATGACCTCTGGGTGCTGAGGTCCCCAACCAACAGCTCACCAAAGGAAAAAAATAAATCGGGAACCTCAGTTTTACAGCTGCAAGAAGGTGAATTCTGTCAGTAAGCTGAGGGAGCTTAGAAGTACATCTTTGTCTGGTCAAGCTTCCAGATGACATGGCCAGCCAATACCTTGATATCACCTCTGTGAGACCCGGAGCAGAGTATCCAGCAGAAGCCTGCCAGATTGCTGACACACAGAACTGGGAGGTGATAAATGTGTGCTGTTTCAAACTGCTAAATTTGAGGTAATTTTTTATGCAGCAATAGAAAACTAATACAGCCCGTAACATGCTTAATCCTCTGTCTGGAATACTATATTATGCAGCGGTAATTTCTAAGATTTTTAGACCAAAACGAGATAATGCGGTTTTGTAACAAATGGAATGCAACACAGAAATGTTGTGATTCTCATGGACAATTAAGTTAAGAGGGTAGCATATTATATTATCCATTGTCCCTTCTTGCTTCTTAACCAGTTTAGTCTCCATTTCCCAACGCAGTATTATGTTATGTGTCTGTTCTCAGCAGTTTGCAATTTTCTGGCTTCCGATGTGCTTACACAGTGATTCAAAATTGCAATAGCATGTTTTGATTTTTTGAACTGTTGAAACACTAGCATTCTGTTAACAAATGCTGCAGTATCCCTAAGACTTTTTCCCTTGATATTGTTCATGTCTGCTGTGTTAGAGAACTTATATTTTTTGTTTTATAATACAGATACATCCATGATAAAAGGTACAAAAGCCAACACAATTTATATATAATTTAGTATCTCAGATTGAAATTCAAAAATACATCATCCAAATCAAAATATGTGAAACTTACACAGATTGAAATTGCAGGCTTAACTTTTGAGCTCATTAATATTAGTTTTTAATTTTTTTCTGAAACATGGTTAAACATATGAAAGCACCATACTCTATGACAAATCTTTTCTTTTTTCCTTTTTGCTGCCCCATGTTTGTAATGAGCTTGTGTTTGAGAAAAAAAGAAAGGGAGGAAATAATTGAAACTATTCTTTCTATTACAACCAACCCTGATTTCTGAAGGTTTTTTTCTATTATTTAGCATCTTCCATTTGTTTTACCTTAGAAGTGTGATTCAGTTATCAGAACCTGAGGAAACTGAAACTGACTTAGACTATTTCACCACAAACATCTCAACTCAAATCAGGAAAACTGAACTTTGTCACAAGACCTATTCGTTCAGGTCTTTTCTCTAAAATGAAAGTCTGCCTAAGTAAATGTCAATTCACAAGACCATCCTTAGAGTCTAGATATTATCACCACGATCATCAATGTTAATTCATATTAATTATGCACTTCTGTGATCAGAGATTTGCTAGGTGCTCATCCATTAATGAAATTTGAAGGTTACTGTCTTGGGATTTTTCTCCCTGGGTTATCATGCCCTATGAAATTAACTGACTAACAGAGACTGAACCATGTGAAAGTTCCAATTTGCCACCTCTATCCACAATTGACTTGGCATAACGCAAGCAACTATGGAAGCCAATTTTTATGTCCACCACACACTGTCTCTTTTGCAGGTCTGACTATAAAGGCTTAAAAGTTCTCTTTCCTACACTTGTACCCATTCTTTGCCAGTCTCATTTGGGTAGCCACCCTGTTGTCACTGCTATTTAATGCAGCAGATTCTGCTTGCTACTATTTTTTTTTAATAATATTTAATACATTCCAGATACTGCTTTAATAGTGTATTGGTCAGCTAGTGCTGCATAATAAATCACTCTGAGACTTACAGATAAAGCAACAACAAACATTTATTGTCTTATGAAGTTACTCTAGGTCACAAATTCAGGACTGGCTTAGCTGGGTGGTTCCAGGTCAGGGTGTATCTGATGAGGTGGCAGTCAAGATACAGCCTAGGGACTGCAGTTTCTGAGGAGTTGATTGGGGCTGGAGAATCCAACTCTAAGTTGACTTACTCACCTGGCTGGCAAGTAGATGGTGGTTACTAGAAAAAGCCCTTACTTCCTTACCACTCAGACCCCTCCATGGAGCGGCTAGGATCTCCTCTCAATGTGGCAGTTAGCTTCCATCAAAGCATGTCATCCAGGGAGAGCAAAGTGGTCATAGATCTGTATTTTGTAACCTAGCCTTGGAAATCATACACACCCTTTCTATACTATCTTATTGGTTATGTAGGTTAGTGCTACTCTATGCAGAAAAGAATTACACAAGGCCAAGAATACCAGGTGGCAAGAATTACGGGAGCCATCTTGAAAAGTGACTACCAGATGTGGGTAGAGTGTAGATTCTGAACATACCAATTTTAGTGCTTTCCCTTTCATGATCTTAATATCCAAATCTAGATATTTGAGAATAATTGCTGAACTATAACCGTCTGTCTCCATTCTAGGCACCAGAGATGCTGTCATGATTGAGGTAGGCAAGACACCAGCCCTCACAGAGCTTATAATTGAGGGACAAGAGACTTTGAATGAATAAATAGGGGTAATGCTGAGCATCATAATGAAAACAAATTAGTGCTGAAATAGAAAATAACTGAGAAGTGGAGGTTACCTAAGATAGGGTACCATGAATAACATTTAATCCTAGACCTCAAGCATGAGGAGCAGGGTCAAGTCAGAAGGAAAGAGCACGGGCATGTGCCTTTAGGGGAAAAAGCTTGGCCTGTTGAAGAGCTGGGGGGGGGGAGGGGGGGGGGGGGGAAAACAGCATGGCTGAGACACACTGAGGAGAGGGGAGAGGACCGATTGGAGGGGAGAGGACTGAATAGAGGGGAAAGGGATGAGAGGTGAGGATGAAGAGAAGACCAGATGTGGAGGACCCACTTCCAAGCTGGCTGCTGGCAGGAGGCTTCAGTTCCTGGCCACATGGGCCTCTCCCCGGGTGCTGCAGGTCACTTCTAAATGCAATAGGAGTCCTTCAGTTATAGTAGAGAATCAGAAGGATGTTCTTCATATTTTGGGTTCATCAGCCTTGCCACTAAGTAGAAAACAGATGGTCAGTTTCAGCTGCTTTTTTCTTCCTCTTTTTGTCCTCTTATAGGGCCAAGTGTCTTTAGCTTTAGACCTTGGAATGTGCAGTCACTCTTTTCCCCCCTACTACTAGAATATTCTTAAAACCATAAGCACTTTTTGAAAAGTCAATCACTGAATGAGCCTAGCCAAAGTGAGAAGTTGAGACAATGTTGGAACAAGGAGATAGTTGCCATGGAGATATTCATCCTTATCTAGTAAGCATCTTTGCTTGGTTCTGTGTGTGGTTTCTGAGGCACTGGGCAGCTAAATGAGATTACAACACACCCTCCAAACCACAGGGGGAGCTGTCATCTTTCCACAATCTCAGGATAATGAACCTTCCCTCAATGAGATTCCTCAGGGTGCAGCATCCTCGAGTTGCAAATGGCGGTTTTTATAAAAATATTTTAGGCAGAGGAAAAGTATGACACAAACCTAGTAATGTTACCTGTTACTCTACACTTCAGCAGAAATTGGTACTCGATTCTTGGGTGATACAATTGGGTGATACAATTAATCAGTTTTAGTATTCCTTTGCCAGTAGAAAAGAAACCAACTCCAGCTAATACATGTAGAAAGTGAATTTATCGGATGATGGCCAGGAGACTTGGGAAACTGAAGAGAATGTTGGATATAGAACTTTGTGGGAGGGGATAAAACATAAACCTAAAATCACCATCTGTCCATGAATTAAGATGTAGCATCTAGTTTAGTGTCTTCAGATTGTCAATTCTGGAATGAATGGGTTCTCCCATTCATTTATGTTGTTTATTTTCCTTTTCTGTGTAATTCTTATTCATATTAAAAATCTTAAGAGAGAGTTTTTTTAACTTAGCAGTATGTAGTTTCAGTTCAGTTCAGTCGCTCAGTCGTGTCCGACTCTTTGTGACCCCATGAACCACAGCACACCAGGACTCCCTGTCCGCCACCAACTCCCAGAGTCCACCCAAACCTATGACCATTGAGTCGGTGATGCCATCCAACCATTTTATCCTCTGTCATCCCCTTCTCCTCCTGCCCTCAATCTTTCCCAGCATCAGGGTCTTTTCAAATAAGTCAGCTCTTCACATCAGGTGGCCAAAGTATTGGAGTTTCAGCTTCGACATCAGTCCTTCCAATGAGTATTCAGGACTGATTTCCTTTAGGATGGACCAGTTGGATCTCCTTGCAGTCCTCGGGATTCTCAAGAGTCTTCTCCAATACCACAGTTCAAAAGCATCAATTCTTCTGTGCTCAACTTTCTTTATAGTCCAACTCTCACATCCATTCATGACCACTGGAAAAACCATAGCCTTGAATAGACAGACTTTTGTTGACAAAGTAATGTCTCTGCTTTTTAATATGCTGTCTAGGTTGGTCATAACTTTCCTTCCAAGGAGTAAGTGTCTTTTAATTTCATGGCTGCAATCACCATCTACAGTGATTTTGGAGTACAGAAAAATAAAGTCAGTCACTGTTTGGAGAAGTAATATTTCAGAAGAAAATCAGGGTGCTGTTACCAGAAGTGATACTTTCCCTTCTACTCTCAAATTCCTAAAGTTCAGCGAATAGTATTTTGCATGTATGAAAGATATTAAATCTTAGGAAAAATGTCACTAAGGCAGTGGATTCTACCAATACAGTCAAGAAGACATTCAACTTACATACTCAATTTGATCAGTAAACTACAGAAAATCACATGCCATGTCTTTCTATGTAATAAACCTCCAGTTTAGGAATTAGACCAATAGTAAATGCTTGAAACCAGAGGGTGTGGCCTGCTTAAATCTTCTTACCATTTGAGTTCCCTGAAAGTTCTACTTTAATCCAGAAGAGCCTTTAGCACATTCTTCCAATGTTGAATCAAATCAACTTTGATTTTAAACATACTTGACTTTTGCCTATTTTAGCCTCAGATGGGTATTGTTATTGTTTAGTCATTAAGTCATGTGTGACTCTTTGTGACTCCATGAACTTTAGCACTTTCCCTGTCCTTCACCATCTCCCGGAGTTTGCTCAAGGTCATGTCTATTGAGTCATTGATGCCTGAAGGATGTTATTATATGTAAAACACAATTATCTAAAAATGACTTAACTTCAGAGTCAGTATTATTGTTCATGTTATCATCTATATGTGTGTGTGTGTGTGTGTATGTATCTATTGTGCTATACCATTGAGTTGTATTGAAGATAATTCTCAATTGATCTGACTATCCCAGTCAAATACATTAGGATTGATTTCTTGGATTGGTTTAGAAATAGATTAGTTTCCATTAGAAAGAATGGATCATCTAGGCTATTGGTCTTGTCTTTGACATACTTTGACAACTCAGCATTCCACATCAACATCATACTGGGTGCCTTTGTCTGCCTTCTCATTCCTTCCAATTACTTAAAGAATACGGTCATTTCCTTAACCTACTTGGCATTGTTGGGATGATAATAACCTATGAATTCAATCAGGAATTAAACTCTGTCTATAGAAGCTGTGGTGCTTTGTGGCATAGGTAACACAACTTGGGTAGTCTTCCAAAATTTTCCAATTAAATTCCTTAGATGCTGTGAGATCTTTCCCCTTGTAAAAAAAAAACTTGTCATCATAAAGTTCTAGTCTTCTAATGATCTAGTCTTCCACATGATCTCCACAGGGTAGAAGAACAGTGCTTCACAGGACAGGCTCAGAGTTCAGAGAGACCAGAATTCAAATCCTTAAACCATTTTTCTGATCATGTGACTCTGAGCAGGTTACTTTATTTCTTCGGGCCTCTGTTTCCTTGCTTTCAAATAAGTATAATAATAATAAGTGAGGTTAAATAATATACATGTCAAGTTCCTGTGTTTTGCACACAGTAAAAAATCAGAAAGTGTTTTAAGTTAGCAGCCACTGCTTCACTTTGCCCTTACAAGATGCTTTGTAAGATGTTCCCAGTCTCCTCTTATACAGTCTTTGGTTATTTATTGTACTCATAAGAGAATCCATTGCCCCAGCCTTTTAAACAATGAATACCAGATGTTTTCTTCTGATGGTGACAAGGAAACAGACCCCAGGGAGCAAGTGGGGACTTTGCTACAATCTTAACTCAAGTGTCATAATAAGGAAGAAAGTTAAAGTTTTGCTTAGAGGCTGTATATACTGTCACTGATCTGTGAAATAAAGGGCACTCAGATTTCTGCATTATTTAATCATATCACTATAAAGCTCCATAAAACTACTTTAAATTCAGTGATGCATCATTCATCCAGTGTGCCAAAGAGGTTCATTTTGAATTAGCATTGTTTTAACTGAAATCAAACCTATAAGGTAATGCTTAAGAGGAATAATAATAAAAACAAAACAACAAAAATAATAAATAGATTGTACTCAGTGGGCCCAGAGTACTTTCCATGTAGCATCTCACTTACTATCGCACTAAGCAACATGGTTCTCAAAAGACATAAAAACATGCTAAGAGCATAGAAACTGAGGCTCAGGCAGTCTGAGTTGAAATTCAGGCTATGTAACATTAGCAGGTTATTCTTCATGTTATAGGAACGGGGGCCACTCCAGAGCCCCAAGAGTGAGCTCTTGTCTAACACTCAGAATAGAATTGTCTGAGGAGACACATGCTGACAAAGCAAGAGACTTTACTGGAAGAGGGCACCCAGGGGGAGAGCAGCAGGCTCAGGGAACCCAGGAGAACTTCCCTGCTGAGTGGCTCACACTCTTGGGTTTTATGTTGATGGGATTAGTTTCCGGGTTGCTTTGGCCAATCATTCTGGCTCAGAGTCCTTCCTGGTCGCTCACACATTGCTCAGCCAAGATGGATGCTAGTGAGAGGGCTTCTGGGAGGTGGATGGACACACGGTGTCTCCTTTTGACCTTTCCTGAACTCTTCCAGTTGGTGGTGGCTTATTAGTTCCGTGTTTTTTTTACCAGGACCTCCTGTTGTAAAACAACTCATGCAAATGATTCCTAGAGAGCCTGGCTAGGGTGGGCAGTTTCAGTCAGTGTGCTTCCCCTAACATTCACATTCTACTTTTGCCATCTGGAAAAAAGAATTATATAATTCCTGAAAAATTGAGGGTTGGAGAAAATCTAGGTGATGGAGTGTCTAATGGCAAGTTTTAGATAAAACACCAAAAGCATGATCCATGAAAAAAATACCATGAAAAATACTATTTACTAAAATAAAGCATCTGCTCTGTGAAACACTTTGCTAAGAGAATGGAAAGACGAACTGCAGACTTAGAGAAAATATGTGCAAAACATATATCCAATAAACCCATTAGAATGGCTGAAATCCTAGAAACTGACAACAGCAACTGCTGCCAAGTATGTGAAGCAACAGGAATTCTCTATTTACTGTTGCTGGAAATGGAAACTGGCCCAGCCACTTTGAGAAATGTTTGGCAGTTTGTTACAAAGCTAAACATTGTCTTACCATATGACCCAGCAATCATGCCCCTAGGATATATGCACAGCTGATTCTAAAGTTTATGTCCACAGTAAAACGTGCACGTAAATATTTATAGCAGCTTTATTCATAATCACTTCAAACTGGAAGATATCCTTTAACAGGTGAATGTACAAACAAAATGTGATATGTCCGTAACACAGAAGCCATAGCCATAAAGAGAAATGAGCTATCAAATCACGAAAAGATACAGAGAAAAGAAATGCATATCGCTCCATGAAAGAAAAGTTTACAGACATGATTCCAACTATATGACATTCATAAAAAGTAAAACTTTAGAGATCTTTAGAGACAGAAAACAGTTCAGTGATTGCCAGAGATAGAGAAGTTTCCAGGGTTGGATAGATAAAGCACAGGGGGGTTTTTTAATGTGATGAAACTATTCTGTATGATTCTCCAATTGTAGATACATGACACTGTGCATTTGTCAAAACTCATTGAAACTTACAAAAGAAAGACTAAATCTTAATGTTTACAAATATACAAAAGTCATTTGAGAGGTCTGGGTAATCCCAAGTGAATGCAAAAGTGATTTAAAAAACTATTTATAATAAAACATAAAATAGCTTCATTGAAAGGAGTGGGGAAAAAAACAACAGTGATAAGCAATTTTGGGCATAAATAAAGCTTGTAAAGCAAAAGGTAAAACAAGCTGTATATAAATACTGTACTCTAGCTGCTAATGATGTATCCGCAAGAGTTAAATGTGTATAAAAACATGTACATGGTAAGTGAAAAGTGTTAGTCACTCAGTCGAGTCCAACTCTTTGCGACTCCATAGACTGTAGCCCACCAGACTCCCCTGTCCATTGGTTTCTTCAGGCAAGAATACTGGAGCGGGTTGCCATTCCCCTCTCCAGGGGATCTTCCTGACCCAGGGATCAAGCTCAGGTCTCCTGCATTGCAAGCAGATTCTTTACCATCTGAGCCACCTAAACACACATGTATTTTCTTGCATGAGTGCTGAGTACATCTAATGCTCAGATCTTGGTTCCTAATACCACTATCTGATAAAAGAATCCAGGAATCTTTGAAGAAATGGCTAAATCAAGGATTGGGGCAGAAAATAAACAAGATGAGCCTAGGACATCTTACAGTGCTAGAAAGTGAGGAAGTGCACAAGAAACCAGACATCCCACACTGAGTCAAAAAAGATCATAGACACCAATTGAAAGAACTCCCAATGAGCAAAATTGGGGGAAAAAAAATTTGAGCAAGAAAATAAAGTAGTAGTGAATTGTAACCCAAAGTTAAAAATAAATTTCTGTGAGTCCACAGTGTTTCCTGTTTCTGTGGGACATACATACATGCTAAATTGCTTCAGGTATGTCTGACCCTTTGCAACCCCATGGACTGTAACCCACCAGGCTCCTCTGTCCACGGGATTCTCCAGGCAAGAATACTGGAGTTGGTTGCCATTTCCTCCTCTAGGGGATCTTCCCAACCCAGGGATGCAACCCATGTTTCTTATGCCTCTAGAATTGGCAGGTGGGTACTTTACCACTAGTGCTGCCTGGGAAGCCACTATAAACAAATAATAGAATACATAAACAACTGGGAAAGAACAGACAAATCTACTATGTAAAATAATTCCAAATAATTTATGTAGATACCCCTCCTCAAGGAGATGGGTATAAAACTCCCATGCTTTAAGTGTGGGCTGTTGATAGTGATTTCCGTCTAAAGTGAACAGTGTAGAAAAGGCCACAAGGATGAGTAACTTTACAGTGAAGAAAGAGAGCCAACATTAGCTCAGCCAGGTGACTGGGACTGACGTACGCAGTGACGCCATGTTGAGAGTGTGTCCCTTTGCTGTAAGAGATGAACAGGAAACTTGGTCTCTGTGGTTCTCCTCTTCAAAACTGGTAATCTCAGTCTTAACATTAGAAAACATCTAAATTGAGGGATATTCTGCAAATTATATGACTGGTACTCTTCAACTCTGTCAAGATAGTGAAAAAACAAGGAAAATCTGGAAAACTTACAGTCAAGGGAAACCTAAGAAGACATGATGCTTAAATGATAGGGATCCTGGATGGTGTCCTAGAACAGAAAAAGGGCATTGGGCATAAAACTAAAGAAATTTGATTAAGCTATAGTTAATAATAAAATGTCAGTATTGAATTACTAATTACAACAAATGTACCATACTAATGAAAAATAATTATATACAATAGCAAAACTGGAATGGAGGATATAGGAACTCTACTATAGTCACAGTTTTTCTGTTCAAAAAAATAAGGTTAATTTTTTTTAATGGGGAGTTGGTGTAAGTGAGATAATGTACACTCCAAATATTTTGCATGTATGGATTTATTTCCTTCTTGATAAATGCACTTAACAACTCATATAATCTTCATGATAACCCTGTGTATTGCCTAACATGTTTTAGCATGTATTATTATCATTTTTATTTTGAATGGTATTTAGATTGAAAGAAAATGAATACCCTTCACAGAAAACCTCTAAAAATAGACTAAATGGTTTGTATTTGTATGACTTTCTTGGGAGGGTCCAAAGCACTCACCATGTCTTCAGGTCTTTAAACAATATGTTCCCTGGAAGTTGATTCAGCATCCTGCAGGACATGATGTTTCAATGTTCCAGCATTAATTCAATGTGAAAAATTACAGCTTTTCAATTATAAATGTAGAAACCTAATAAAGGGTCCTAAAATTTCCATTTCCATGTATTTAAGTAGATGAAGAATTCAGGTTATCTTCTCAACATTGAATGACAAGTACCTTTAAGCTATGAATGCTGTTCTAAAGTCTCAGTTCATTCCATCATGTTTTGATGGAATGATGCATTTAGGAGAATCAAATGTGACTTCTTAATATAGAGGTTAATTATTATAGTTTTTAAAAGGGAAAAATGTACTCCTGATAATCTAGATTCTTGGTATATTGTGGTTAGTTCCCAAATTACCACACACTTGTTGGGGAATAAGTAGCAGCTGCACCTTTAGAGAACCTTCCCTGGTGGCTAAGCAGTAAAAGAATCGACCTGCAATGCAGGAGATGTGGGTTCAATCTGTGGCTCGGGAAGATCCCCTGAAGGAGGAGGTGCAACCCACTCTAGTATTCTTACCTGGAAAACCCCATGGACAGAGGAGCTTGGCAGACTACAGTCCATGGGGTTGTTGGTCTTAGAGTTATCATGTGCTCATCAGTCCCACTGTCTTGTAACTTTATGTCTGTGTGGAACTTCATGCTTGATCCTATAGGGGTCTAGTTTATGAAAGCTAATAACTCCTACCTTCAAATATTAAAATACATCCAGATAGAAGAGAGACAGAACTTATTCTCTGGAGTATTGGGGAGCAAAACTTATATAAAGGTTAACACTTACATTGACTTAAGTTTCTGCTTCATTAACCTGAGGCATGTATTGACTTATGAGGTGTAGATCTCTTCTGCCTGCAATAGCTGATGTAAAGGAGTATATGAATTTGGGGTGGACTGAATGAATGGCCCCTGAATTTCTGTCACACTTTGAAAGTGTACAGTTGTTTCTCTGGTAATGTCAGTTTCTTACCGTCCATGACTATCACAAATATAACTTCATTTCATCTTCTTTAAATGTGAAATCCTTTCGAGTGTCCTTGATACTGCTGAAGGATGTCTAAATAGTACTACTTAATTCCTAAGCATTCTTTTTTTTTTTGAAATTATTTTAAACCAAGATGTTCTCTAAAAGGATTTATAACTTACCATCAGAAATCCTCTTCATTGCATTTTAGCACTTTAGGATTTTGTTGGGATTACGAAGAGGATTTCTTTTTATCACTAGGGAAATATGGTTGCAGCTATTATATCTTAAAAGTATAAATCGTAGACATAGCTTGACAGTGAGAAATGAATTTATATTCCACACCAAACTAGGCTTCCTTATAACCCAAACACATTTTTTAAAACAATTTTAATTTCACAAGAAGTATAATAAAAGAAAATCCAGGGGAGTTCAATCCACCTGTGAATGTAGTTTACTAATATAGACATTATTGAATATCAAAATATAGTTTAGAAAGTACAGTACTTGGGAAGCAGTGATATTATAGTGCTCTGACTCTTCTCGCTCAGCTCTGTCAATAACAGTTGTACATAAATACAGGTGTCTGTATAATCACTTACTGTAGCCCTGTTTCTGCATCCAGTCCCTCCAACCTGCTTTCTTACTGACTGTCAGATAAGAGTCACTCTTTGCCCTTGGGAGGTCCCTTGTCTCACACGTGGCTGATTGCTTTCTTCTAGGCCTGCCAGAGAACGCTTCTCTTATATTTCACCTTTTAAATGGGTCATCTGATTCAGTCAGTTTCATCTCCAGGATGATCTCCCTTTTGATTAACTCAAAGTCAACCGACTAGTAATCTGTAATAGAGAATGCTATCCTATCATATTCACTGATCCTGCTCATGGTCAAGGGAAGAAATTCTACAACATGTATACACCAGGGAGCAGGAACCTTGGGGACCACCCTCAATGCTTCCTGTCTCAGATAGGTACCAGGTTGGGCTCAGCATTGGTTGTGAGTCTGGAGATTGTAGTTTAGTACCAGAACAAATAGGATACCTTGCACCTACTGGGCAAACTAAAAACAAGATCTTCAGCAGTTATCAAAGCCATAAGGAAGTTTTGTCCTCTCCAACTATTTTTGGATTTAATATGATAGTTGATAAGTTTCATATGGCACCTTCAGTTCAGTTCAGTCACTCAGTCATGTCTGACTCTTTGCGACCCCGTGAATCGCAGCACACCAGGCCTCCCTGTCCATCACCAACTCCCGGAGTTTACTCAAACTCATGCCCATTGAGTCGGTGATGCCATTAAACCATCTCATCCTCTGTCATCCCCTTCTCCTCCTGCCCACCTTGGTTATTTATTAATTGTGTTATTTACCTGTAGCTTAATTATACAAGTGACAATACAAACTGTAGTAGAGCATGAATTAGACCTTTGAAACCAACCAGTCTTAATTAGAAAAAAATGCCATTTAGCTTTTAAATTCAGTTAATGTATTAACTCAGTAAGACAAAATACTGTATGTTCACTGGGTACCCTCAAAGAGTTTTTAATTTTGTAACATAAACATGCAAATAGTACCTTCACTACAAGACTGAATGACGTCAGTGCAACATGGATGAACCTACAAATTGTCCTACTGAGTGAAGAAGTCAGAGAAAGACAAATAGCCTATATCACTTATATGTGAAATCTTTAATTTAAAAAAGGAGGGTACAAATGAACTTATCTGTAAAACAGAAGTAGAATTACAGATGTAGAAAACAAACTTATGGATACCAGGGGTAAGGAAGGGAGAGATAAGTTGGGAGATTGGGATTGACATGTACACACAACTATGCGTTAAATAGATAACTAAGAAGGACCTGTGTATTAGTGAGCATGTGGAACTCTACTCAGCGCTCTGGGGTGACCTAAAAGGGAAGGAAATTGTAAAAAGTGGGGATTTACGTATACATACAACTGACTTTGCTGCACAGCAGAAAATAACCCAGCGCTGTAAATCAACTATACTCTTTTTTTTTTTTTTTTAATAAATGAGATCTTGTGAATCTCAGATGCATGCATGCAGTCTCACTTGTGTCGACCCCATGGACTGTAGCCCGCTGGGCTCCTTTGTCCATGGAATTCTCCAGGCAAGAATACTGGAGTGAGTTGCCATTTCCTGACCCAGGGATCGAACCATGTCTCCTGCATTGGCAGGCGGATTCTTTACCACTGCGCCACCTGGCAAGTGGCTCTCAGATGAGGAAGTGCTTAATTCAAACCGAGTTCATTCCCACAGATGTGGGGGCATGTGTACCAAGGCTGGCAGCAGAACAGGGTAGCAAATGTAATACTCACTGCAGCTTGAAAGTGCAGAGAAGATGGAATTTCTTTAATTGGTTTATAATTAATATGGTGTTTTCCCTAAATCCTTTATCTACTCACTAGTGCAGTGAAGAGCAACAACTCCGGGGGAATGTCCAGTCAGGTTTTACAATTTGTCTGATCTGTTCCCACAGTCTCTTTAGGGAGATTTCAGGACCTTGTACAGAAATGACCAGGGGAAAACACATTCAGCTTCTCAGGTTTCCACCATCACCTCCAAGATATCCTCCAGGATGGTGCACATGTGGAGGAGCATGGCTCTCTCAGTCTCTTTGTGGAGATGAGCTCAGGCCCTTGGGTCATGGAGTCCTGGGCTCCTCTGTCCTCTGAGTGATAGTCCTTCTTCACTTCTTCCTTGTTTGTGCTGTTGGCTTGGGGAGTCTTGACTAGTCTCTCTTGTCTTCACTCGAGTTCATGGAGCTCCTGGCTGACCTAGCCTTACGTTGTTCCTACGGGCACTGTGGGTGCCCCTGCAGACCACCTGTGACCTCCATCAAGACTCAGCTTCCATGGTTTGCATCAGGGCCCGAGTCACAGAACTCTTCCTCCTGCTAATGCACTCCTGGCAGAGGCCCCTAGTCCCATCCTCAGCAGCCTCTAGCCCTGTCCCTACCACACAAGAATCAAGTGTGGTTCAGGGAGGCCAAGTCTGAGAGCTTCCGTCCACCCGCTCGTGTCGACCGATGTCCTCACACTGGTGTGAGAGGCGGCCCAAAGACCGTCTTGTTCCAGTACTAGATGCCAGTTTTCATTTGCTCATCTGATCACCTCCACTCACTGGGCTCTGCCTGGAGTGAACAATTAAGGCCCTAGTTTTGCTCCCTTTCTCTTCTCTGCTCTCTTTCCCATCATTTACTAGGGCCCCAAAAGGATAGGTTTGTCCCTGTTCTTCTTTTGTCTGGATATTCTTTATGTAAAACTCTAACACAAACAGACTAGGTTGCCTCCTGATATGTTAAAGAAGAAACAAAGTAATTTCAACTGTATTTTCTCAAGAAAATAGCCTGCCTTGAAAGGCAAGTTTTTGCAACAACATTTATTTTCTTTTTTAATAATAGAAGCAAAAAGCTACCTTTCTCTACCACGTCTTGCTTCTGTCCCTACACTCCTGACACCCCTCCTCTTCTACCTTGAAGCAAACGGATGCATAAACAATTAAGGAAAAAGTAAAAAAAAAAAAAAAGTCAAACTGAAAAGAGAGAAAGCACATTAATGTCCTTAAAAATTATTTCAGAGAAGGTTATGTAGTATTTCAACAAGCTGAGTATTTAGGTAGAGAGAAGAGAATGAGGAAATACACAGTGGGGACTTTTTCAGTGAATAGAATACCCAATAAATAGGATGTGACTGTGCATTCTGATTCTTCTAACCTCTTAAGATGCTCCACTAAAAATCATAATAATTTGCCATATAAGCTGAACACAAAAATTGCTCCTGATTTGTGTAGTAGAATGAGAATTCATGGTGTGTTTGTTGAACACAGAAATATAATAGGGAATGACACCTGGAGGTTGCTTTGGGGCCAATTGTCGAGAGCTGATTCCCTCAAGATGAATAATGGTTGGTCCTGAGCAAGCCAAAAATCCTCTGACTTTTTATTTTCATGATTTTATTGAGGGTGAGAAGAATGCAAGAGAAAGCCTGACTTATTTAAGCTTGTGCTTCTGATTTACAAGTGAAAAGTTCACACATGCAGCACCATGCATTTTCAGAAGAACTGCAGGGAGCTCACGGAATAAAGGCTGACGGGGTTCATCTTGTCCTTCAGGGCAGACTTTATCTGATGTCATTGAGAAAGAAATCTGCTGTTAGATAATTGTTCTTTTCATAAGATAAATTTCATGCCAGAGAGGAAAGCACTATATTGTCCTTCCCATCTCCTCTTCTGATAGATCTTTATTTGCAGAGTTTAAAGTAAGGCAGTTAGAGTTGGTCTTTACCTCATTGTCTCCTTCTCTGATGGCTTCTGAGGTCTTTGATGAGTAGGGCTACTTTTCTCTGTATTTCCTTGCCTTCTCAACCCTGCTGTTTCTAGCCTAGTTTTTCTTTTTTTTTTTTTTTTCTCACCTAGAGGGTATTCAGTATCTATTTGATCCATTAATGTTGTTGAATTTATTTTCTTGAGTTTATTTGTACAGCATCATTTTCTCTTACAATCTTAATTCCTGACAGATGATTACTCCAATTCATACCTTAAGACTTTTTTTTTGAACAATGAGGAGTAGTTTTTTTTAATATAACTCAGATTCTACTGAGCATCCTTAATGATCATATTCATTTTTATCCTTAAGGCTTGATTTCCCCTTGGGAAAAAATCAAGACTTTTAGACCCAAGTTTGGTGATTACTGTAGGTGATCGGAATGCGTGGTCCTCTTTCTAGCTAAGATAATCATGGTGATTTCCTTGAAGCCCTATGAGATAATTTTTAAAATGCATTTCCAAAATACTTAAGGGTGAGATAGCTTACCAAGGCTTTCAAAATTTTCACAAACACTTGGAAGGAAATCTCTGCCAAACAGCAAGCTGGAGTTTCCACGCAAACTGTTTTTTTAAGAAGGGAGCACTCACTATGTCCCAGACACTATGCTAAGCACTTTATACACATTGTGTTATTCAATACAGTCAACCAGTATTTACAACCAAGATAACTGAGCCATAGAGATAAAGCAACTTTAAAACCATTACTTATTGTGTTCAAGGGGTAAGTATTTGTATACACATATTGGACTTGCCTACTGGCTTAGATGGTAAAGAATCTGCCATCAGAGCCGGAGACCTGGGTTTGGTCCCTGAGTCAGGGTGGTTCCATAGAGAAGGGAATGGCAACCCACTCCAGTATTCTTGCCTGGAGAATTCCATGGACAGAGGAGGGTAAGCTAAAGTTCATTGGGTTGCAAGGAGTCGGACACGACTGAGTGATTAACACATACACACATATATACACATAAGACTCTCATGCTCATTTCATATCATAGCCATGCCCTTGTAATAAAAATCTGGCTTTGCAGACTTTCATCTACAAAGAGGTAGAGAGCATGCAAGCTGTCCCCCAAGCTTCCTAAGTGATGTCCCAAACATTTAGCCATTCAAGAGTTTTTTCTCCATGCCCACTGACAGGATGAGGAAGTTTAAAAAATGGCAGGATTGTATCAGTAATGATTATTGATCTGGGGCCATGATGAATGCCAGGAAAACAATTCATGACACAACCCAAGTTATTAGCAGCCTTGGGCTGAAATTTATGATGGATCAAAGCTCTCTGGGTTTCAAACTGATTTATTTTAATATCTGTATTTAAAATTGAGTACAAGGCAGTATGGTCATGTTTCTGTGAATGCCTCAACATTAAATAATTTGATTAAACCTTAATCCATTGTTTTCTTTTCCAGAATGTAGTTAATGAGAGTAAAATTTATTGAGCACCAATTTTATGGCCATTAACTATGTGAGCCTTGACAAACTGCTAGTATTTTAGAGTGTTTTATATCTCCCTTCTTGACCAATGTTTTCTGGTTGGCTGCTCACATTTGACATAAAGTCTAGAACACTTTAGAGAGATTTAAATGCATGTCCAAATCGCATTCAGTAAATAAAGGTAGGTGTAGACAAATTTAAGACAAGCTTACACAAAAGAATTAAGATTAATACTAGCACTGGTTCTTCTTCGAGTGGGTTTCTTCCTTCCCAGTGCCCTGACCCCCAGCTTATTAAGTTTAAGTTCAAACACAAGAGATTACACTGATTCTTTAGGGTTACACCTCTGACAAAGGAAATCATGTCATTTAAATAAATTTTAATTCTTCTATTTTTAAAAATTGTGTCATCTAAGCTAAAGGGTTGCTAATTTAATTTTAGTTTCTGTGGCTAATCCTTGGGCATTTTAGAAATCCAGACTTAGAGATGTGTGTTGTTTTTTGAGTGTGTGTTGTTTCTTGACAAACTTTGTGGCCTGTGGCTTTCATTCCCAGGTAGGGCACACACTTGGTAACAGAGCATCACGCGGAAAGACTGGCCACCAGTCACCCTTGTGCTGAGGTTCACAAGCTCTCATTTTTAACAATGCCTTTCATTGCTCCATGCCTCAGTCTCCCTGTCTTTGAAATGAGCCTTTTATCCTGAATGATTCCTGAAAGGCCTTGAACTTGTATTCATAGTCAGTAGTAAAGAGGAGACTTTAGATTTATAATGGGGCAGGTGGTGGAAGACGGGGTGAATGGGCCTGTAATTACGTGCCTTGGTGTTTCACATTTTAGAAATCTCTGGGTTCTGACAGTTTCTTTTTTGGGTGACAGTTATATTGCTGGCTTCAACTTACATAGTCTTATGTGTGTGGGGGGATGCAAGTAGGAGTTTTCATTACAATCTGTAATTTCTAATCAGGATCTTATGCTCATGTATTTATAGTGACTATTACAGGATCATCTCTTTAAATTGACCTCCACCAAACAAATCCATGAGAGCAACAGTCAAAATAGATCACCTTATAGTTCCTGCCTGTGGTGGCAATATGGTACCACGGAAGGAGGGCCAGCTGGTGACCTTGAAAAGGTCACATCTCCTCTCAATGTGTTTGCCCTCTCTGCCTCAGGGCATGGTTGCCAATAGTGGTAAGAAATGCATATTCCCGGAGCGCCTGCCACATGCCAGGCGCTGTATCAGGCATCCATCATGCACAGTAGATGGCAGTGTGGTAAGAGAGGAGATCAGGGAGTCAGTCTCTTAGTTTAAGTCTTGCCTCTGCTACCGACTGTGAGACCTCAAGTAGGCTATTTCATTTCTCTAAGCTTGACTTTCCACATCTTAAATTCTTTTTTCTCTTTGTTCTTACTGGGCAACCTGTGGAATCGTGAACAAGTTTTCTAATGTTGCTGAGCCTCTGATAACCCATCTCTGAAAGGGAAACAGTAATAATACCTGCATTTCAGGGTGGCCATGAACCAAATCAAATAAACATAACTCATATGAAAATTCTCTGGAAACCATCCGGCAAAATGGAGAGAAAAGATATTGTCACATGTCAGTTGACAGCATAGAGTGGTGATATGACTGAAAAAATAGTTTCACCAAAAGGAGTAGTTATATCAAAACACTCCCTTGGCATGTGGTCATTAAAAAGAATGAAAATTCGAGTTTTATTTTTAGAGTTTAATTTACTTACATTCAAAGACAGACAGACAGATGGATGGAAACATACTGTGACGTTTCCCACTTTTCCACACTGTTCCTTAGCATTTCTTGATTAGACAATTAAAAGTAAGGAGTCAGGTTATAGCTCAAAATGAAATGATTTCATGCCATGTACAAATGCTTTCCACTCCTCAGCAGACTGATAAGCTCAGAAGTGTTTGACACTCTGTCATGTTCATTAACGGAGAAACAGGACCAACCATGTTATCAGAACGACAGGATTCCGGTTCCTGTGTCACTTGTTCAGAGGAATGGCTCTTATGCTTCTGAGGGACGAAGTTTGATATGGGCATATGAATTATCACTTCAAAATATTTCCTCGCCCTCCTCCTTCTCACCGCTTACTCCCATCTCTGTCATTCTTTCTGTGAGGTTCCAACAGAGGAGAGACACACGTGTTTAGTCACTAAGTCATGTCCAACTCTTTGCAACCACATGGACTGTAGCCTGCCAGGCTCCTTTGTCCATTGGCATTTCCAGGCAAGAATGCTGTAGTGGGTTGCCATTCTCATCTCCAGAGGATCTTCCCTCCCCA
Source organism: Cervus canadensis (assembly GCF_019320065.1). Classification (NCBI taxonomy): domain Eukaryota; kingdom Metazoa; phylum Chordata; class Mammalia; order Artiodactyla; family Cervidae; genus Cervus; species Cervus canadensis. The sequence goes on from NC_057407.1 coordinate 26,766,050, forward strand.
GGGATGGAACCCTGCATCTCCTGCATTGAAAGGTGAATTGTTTACCACTGAGCCACCGGCATTAAGAAAAATAAAACCTGCGATATATTATTCTTCACCACAAGAAGCTTGTAATTTAAATGGGAGAGGAGATCTTAATCATTCCTTCCTATCTCCTTGGCCTTCTTCATTTTAGCTTCCACTGTAGAGCACATTTGACAAGATACTTCAGTGTATACTTATTTCACTTAACACTCTGGACTTCCTGAGATGAAGACAGAGCATGAATTATTTTCATTGTTTTGAAGTCTGAAAAATCTTGGGTTTTGGCCCAAGTCACAGATCCAGTAATTCTCAGAGACTGGTCACTTCCAACTCAGCCCCTCCTGATGCCAGCGCTTCCTCATTCTACCAACCCATCATGCCTATTCTTTGGAAAACAGTTCTTAGGAGATACAATGACCACCAAGGAGTGCCATCAGGAAGCCAACTAGGAGTTTGGAGGAGCAAAGTGTCCCAATCTGTCCTAGTGATTGTGGGTCACACGATAGGCGCTAATGCGTCCTCTGTCATTTAGAGAATTATTGTTGGGATGAAGTAGCCAAGATGCAAATGAATGGAACACTGAGTTGCCATGAATCTGGAGTCAAGTGGTCATTGTTACTGGTGTCATTTAGTCTTTGAATATTTCAAGATTTTTTTGGGGGGTGGGCAAGAGGCAAATATCTAGTAAATCTGACATATTCAAATATTGCATGCCATGTAATATATAATCATATATAATGTATCATATAATTTTTAGTTACTTGCAAAATTAATATATTTCCTAAGAAAAAATGTTTTTTAAAGGTAGATTAGCTTGTATCCTAGCAATATCTGTTTTGGTTTCATATAACAGTAGTAGAACTAAAAATAAGTCATGTCATTAGATAATCTCTCAATACATCCATTAATTTCCCTTTCTGCTAAAAAGCAATGAAATTGTGGTTTAAGCTGCTTTAAAAACATTACATGAAAAATGAGGAGCGGGGATGAAGACAGATTAGAACATAATTATGGGGGCTGGCACTCAGCCAGGTCCTTTTATGCCTTGCCAAGTTGTAGACAGCCAACCTCCAGGTGAACTTGGAAGATGAGTACTTCAAACTCAAAATGCCACCTCCCACATAGCAAGACTCCATGAGCCAACTGGGGGAAATACTGACTCATAAAAGACCATCAAAGGACAAAACTAACTGTAAGACTGAATGGAAAATGGAAAAAAAAAAAAAAAACACAATACGGATCACTTCTGTATTATAGCAGAGAGTGTTATATTTTTTCCCCAACTTTGGTCAGAGATATTAACTTTCTCTCTGCAGATCTGGCTTAAATCCTTGGTGAATTCCCAAACAGGGTGTGAATTTATCACTCAATATTGGGAGCATCTGGGGTTTTTCATTTTATTAAAATGATTCTTTTTTTTCCCACCACAGATGCTCCATGGAGCAAGGTCTGTACATTATAAGTGAAAAGTGATTCCCCAGAAGGAAATCTTTTATCTCAAGCTGTAACTTAAAGTTGAGCCTGTACTTTATTTTGGAAGCTGCTTTGTGAAGGAAACAGCAAAAGGCTGAATGTAGAGACAGGTTGACAAATGCATTAGTATCTAGTTTGCAACTGGGTCTCCAGGATGGCAAGACAGACCACAGCCAATTCAGTGGGTATATTTGAGGTTCACTCATGTGTAAAGATAGAAAAAAATAAAAGTAGTGACCTGGTTAGGTAATTGTGGAAATAAAACGGGATCATTCATGTAAAGAATCATCATGTCATCTGACATGGTGTGAACCCCTGATAAATATTAACTAATAGAGTATCAAGGTAGCCTGATAACTAGACTTAAAAATATTTCTATGGAAAATAAATATGTTATCACCATACAGTTTCTGTTCTGTATAGTGGTACCATATGGCTCTGTACTTCTACTTGTTTCCTTTGCTCTGGTTCAACTGACTGGAATTTGTTTACCCACCCATCTCCCCTATTATTCTATGAATGTTTCAAGAACTAGATTTATTCTTATTGTCTACCACTGGCTCAACATTATTAGTTCTCAGTAGATACAGGTTTAATTGACTTGAAAGCAACAGTTCTTTGTTTCTTAGGGAAATATACCAAGACTGAAATAAAACCATCTGATCTGATGCTTACCTGGCAAGGGAAACAGACCAGGATGGCACCCTTCTTCCACCTGCATTGGGTTTCAGACCCAGTGCAGCTCTGTGGCTAAGTGAAGGTTGAAGGAAGGAGAAAAATTGGGAGAAATAAGGAGAAAGGGAACACTGTGGGGGACTGTGTGCCAAAGGATTGCCCCAGGAGAATGCATTTTGCCTGAGACAGTTTCCAACTCACTTTTCCTCCTCTAACCCCATGGCCGCCTACCCTCTGCCCCCTCCCAATTTGGCATCTGACTCAACTTTGGAAAACCAGATGGCTTGATATTCATCAAAGTTGAGAAATCTTAGCTACTGACTTTATATTTTTGAATCAAATAAGCACAAGAGTCTAGGCAACGTTTTGTGTTGCAGTAGATTTGAAAGTCATACTGAATGTTTCTTCACTGATTTTCTTTATTGGCAGTCAGGCATGTAACTAGGATTTTCTATTGCTCTTTCTTGTTTTTTTCAGTGTTCAAAAAAAAAAAACAAAACCAAGTTTTACCTCTGTGAAATAAACATGTATAAGATATCCTTAAATGCTAGCTGGAAAAATATGTAAATTCTTGGTAGGATGTCTAACTCTAAAACAGAAAATATACCCGTGGCTCTCCAGTCTAAAACACTGTCTCTTCACCATTCATTTATAATTGAAATAAGGGCAAGTACCCCTACAGTAACCAAAGTAGTAACACCCCAGTGTTGCAAACTACTTTGCAAATGTGGAAATATAGACTGAAATACAGCATGGCCAAACTCATTGTAATACAGTGACAAGGTTTTGTTTTTTTTTTTCCAAATTATCAATCTTACTTTTTGGTGGATGGGGTAAAAAGAAAACCAATAAAGTTGAGATCATAGTCATGATTTTAGCAGCTGCTAATAATGTGCATCTATTAGACCAAAGTTGTGCTGTTAATTCTTTCAAGTCAGATCTATTTTAGATGATAACTCCTCCACTTATACATGCATTTAAAACTCCTTAATCCTCAGCTTCTTCATCTGTATCATGGAGATATTTATAGTGCCTGCCTCAAACAGCTATTTATGACAACTAATGTGATAATGTATGTAAAATCCTTAGAACAGCAAATATATGGCAGTTTCTTCGTATCTTTCAGTCTTTCTCTACTGAGTACCATCCCTAACCTCAAGAATCTTATCATATATACTGTATTTTTCTCAGACAGTAAAGATGTTTTTGCCTACATATTTGTTTATTTAAATATATGCATGTATTTGTGTATTTATGCAGAGATATAAAAAGTGGAAGGTCTAATCCTTTCCAACAAGTGCACAGACACCAATTTTTGTAATATACTTTCCTGATATTTTATTATAAACATGTCAAATATGCATAAAAATATAAAAATTATACAATAAACACCCATTACCAACATGTAGCTCATGCACTTAACATTTTATTATATTTGCTTTACCACATTTCAGTCAGTCTATCCACCCCTCAATCATTTTTATTTTTGCTAACAGCTTTATTGAGATACTGTTTATCCACCATCAAATCGACTTGTTTTCAATGTGCAATTTAATTATTTTTAGCACATTTACAAAGTGCATAGCATCACCACTCTCCAATTTTAGAACATTCCCATCTTCCCAAAGAGATTCTTCATACCTATTTGCAAATTCTACTTGTTCTCGCCTTAGCCCCCCGCAATTGTTAAGCTACTTTCTGTCAGTATAGATCTGAACAGCCATAAGTTTTAACCAACATCACAAAGATTCATGGGGATGCTCCTGTCCTATGACTTTTGGGATTAAAAGATCTCAAAGAAACTGTCTGTAACCAGAGGGACCTGATATTTTTCACAAAGCAGAGCTTATGTGCAGAAAAATCTCCCTGCAGTTTATGATGACCCTGATTCCTTATTCCCAGAGCACTAAATCACTCCTGTTTTACTGATGAGGAAATATAAGGCAGGAAAGAAGGGTCAGAAACACTGAAAGTGTCCAGAAAGCTATGACAGTGGTAGAAACAAGTCAGGGGCCCACTCTGCTCACTGCTCCGAAGCTGGCTTTGTTATCACTGTACCTCTATGATTCAAATGGCACTGGATGAAGGAATATATACAGATTACCCAGCAGCTGATCTTTCTGTGGGTTATCGGCCAGGATGGTGATTGTGTGAACAGATTCCCCATTGTGTGAACAGATTCCCCAGGATGGCATTTGAGAGTGAAATCAAAGAACAGTGATGGCAGATGTTTGGAAACCACGTTTGGAATTGGCCTCCGACAGAAAGGAGCTGGATGCTGATTTGGTGGGTGATGAGCGATGTCCATGGTCTTCTCAGAGGGGAGTTGCTTCTCTGGCAGGATTTCAGTCAAACAGATTTAGGTTTCTTTTACATTAAAATCCCCTGAAGATATATATGGGGATAGGAGGGAGCTAGAGGAATGCCAACATCACGTGTTGAGTATCTATTCTTTCAGAGATAAAATTGTCAGTGCTAACCCAAAGGAGAGTATTTAGGATTTATCAACTCCTTTTGCTGTTGTTTGGTCGCTAAGTTGTGTCTGACTCTTTAGCGACCACATGGACTGTAGCCCACCAGGCTCCTCTGTCCTTGGGATTTTCTGGGTAAGATTACTGGAGTGGGTTGCTATTTCCTTCTCCAGGGGAACTTCTCGACCCAGGGATCAAACCCATATCTCCTGCAATGGCAGGCGGATCCTTTATCAGTGAGCCACCTGGGTGCAATTAAAATATTTAAAAAAGTCCCAGTTCTTCTGCCCTACTGTGCTGCCACAGTTTCCATTTTTCTGTTTACAAAAGACTGGCTCTTAACTCAAGTGATCCTGCCCTGGGTTCCCTCTTACCACTGTCACCGGGCCCATCAAAGCTCTGCTCATACTTCTGAAGTGGAGTCATCTCTGCCCACATTTGTCACTAACAGGTTAATTTCTTTATATTTTATTTTCAGCCTTGGGAAGCTAAAAAAAAAAAAAAAACCTACAAAACAAAAATTAGCATTTATGGCGGTTGTGATAAATGTACTTAGATTTACTCAGACTACTCAGTCTCTGAAAATGTCAAGGTGAAAACCCAAGTGGCAGACAGGTCACTTTTAATTCAAGCAATGTAGCTTTAGTGCCTATTTGGAGCAATTTGCTTTGAATTTCTGGCATACTGGCCACGCTCAGTAAATACCTGTGAAAGGAGTCAATGAGACACACAAATGAACATTTAAGGTCTTTATTAAATACTTGAATCATTCATTCCTGGCTCCTTGTCCCATACATATGTGTGCACACAGAACACACACACACACACACACACACACACACACACACACACACACACACACACACACACACACACCTCCCTCTCCCTCCCCCTCCCCCTCCCCCTCCCCCTCTCCCTCTCCCTCTCCCTCGAGTTTGAACCATTTAGCTCTTAAAGGCCAATAGGCATTTTCATCTTAGTTCAAGGTAAAGGAGCTATTTGTTGTTTCTGTATAGGTCATAAGGACTTGAATGCCTCAAATATGACAACTCTGTACAGAAACTTTGAGTTCAGTTTGGTAGTGTTAATTTATTTAAATTAATATGAGTGATTTACTTTTAGTTAAACACCTTTCCATCCCATATGGTACCACGCTAGCTGCGGAAAGCATTTTGGAGATGAAGCCCTTATGACCTGTTTTCTTTGTCTCTGTCATGTTGGTAGCATCTCTATCATGTAACTGTGAATTCTGGATATGATTTTGAAATGTTTTTGGAGCAAGAACAGTTTCATCCTGAAACCACATATAATAATCCTTAAAAAAAATAGGTGGTATTATGAGGATTAAATGTCACCTTCTAAGTCGGTACCTAGTTAAAATAAATTACGACTGGCAGAAAGCTGAGAACTTTATGTCTGTAAAACACCTACTTCCATTTTTCCCAAAGAGTGGGTAGACCTTATGATCTGATTGGTGCCAGTCCTACTCACTCAGTATCAAGTGTGCCTGGCCAATCAAATCTTCTTGTGGCCCATAGTACGCAGTGAGACTCAGACCTGGGACCTACCTAGATGATTGGCAAAAGGAAACTGTCTTTCTGTTAGGCTGAAACTGGCAGAGCATATACCTGGAGCTTCCTAGAACAACAATAGGCATTGAAACTTCTTCAGGGTGAAGACAAAGAACAAAAATAGGGCTGATATATAGCAAAGAGAAGGGGCTTCCCAGGTGGCACTAGTGGTAAAGAACCCACCTGTCAATGCAGAAGACTTTAGAGATGCGGGTTCGATCCCTGTGTTGGGAAGATCCCCTGCAGGAGGGCATGGCAATGCACCCTAGCATTCTTGTCTGGAGAATCCCGTGGACTGAGGAGCCTGGTGGGCTACAGTCCATAGGGTCCAAAGAGTCAGAGATGACTGAAGCAGCTTAGCACACATGCATGGCAAAGAGAAAAATGGATTCCTTATCATGGGGGTTGAGTATCTTATTGTCACCTATGAAACTAGATCTGTTCTAGAATTTTCCCATTAGATGACTATAAGTTTCCCTTATTTGGTTGAATTGGTCTTTGTTGGATTTTTGACATCTGCAGCTGGGAGCCTTAATTAATGAACTGCTATATATATTAGCAGTGAAACTGCCACAGCATCCCAGTCCTCTCTCAGTTTAATAAAATCTGATCATCTGAAAGCTCATAGTTAAGCTGAGTAGAACCAAGGAAAATGATCACGTTATTTCAAAAAGTTGGGAATTCTGAAGCTATTTAATTATTTGTACCTGTAATTCCTTAGGGCATATTGGATAACACTCTAAATTTTGGGGGAAAAAATTGGGAAGATTGTTTTGGTCATAGGTGATTTCAGTAGTTTATACTTTAAAAAATATATATTTCCATAAACTAGCCTACTTAGAGTAAAATTATAATTACTATTATTACTAAAATTAGGAAGTATCATTCTTTCTTTTAACCACTCCATGAAACAGGCAGGATCTTAGTTCCCTGACCAGCGATCGAACCCATACCCCTTGCCTTGGGAGCAGAGTCAACCTCTGGACCAACAGGTAAACCCCAGAAATGACTTCCTTACATAGCAAAATACAGAGTTGAGGCTAAAGTCACCCCCTTTCATTTTTCTGATACTGTACTCTGTGGCAGAGTTACAGTAACAATAAGATGGGCTGAAAGGAGATATTAATGGACTCAACCTACTCAGGAGACTGATATTACCTAACAAAATACATAATGGGAAAAAATGATAGAGCTGTTGAAAGCCTCTGTATTGGACCAAATGTTTTAATTGCGGTTTTTCATATTCAAGAGAGTTAATGTCATTCATGGGAAAATGTACATCTTAAAGTGCATTTTAATTATTCCTCCATTAGACTCTCTCTGTCTGGTTACATAATTGTGGTTTCATGGAAGGACATCAACATTTAAACTGCTTCTTTGAACCTCTGAGCTGAGTAATGTAAAAAGCAGCAGCACCTTCTCATGGGATCATGGTCATGGAATCCTTTATGGAGGATCATTGAGACTGGGTCAATAGGAGCTCATAAAACGTGTGCTGGAATTAATGGGGCCTCAGTAGGAATCTCAGTGATGAATTAGATGCTAGGGCATCTAATTTATTTGATTAGAATCAAAATTAGATTGTGTTCACTAAACAGTAAGCCAATGAATAACATCGCTAGCATATGTTAGTATTGTAGTACAAGTTAGACAATAAAGACTATTAATCTTTAAGCAGTTAAGTAACCAAGTTGGTTTGTTTTAAATGCTACCCACACATCAGGTGCATGTGGATAACTAGGCATGTATGTATGAATTGATATATTTTTGAAAGTAATTCATGAAATACTGGTGAATGACACACCTTAGACGTAGGTGATCTCATCATATACTTATTATTAAAATCTGTACTTTTCTTACCTTCCCATTTTTTTTTTTGCTTTAAAACTTCTTTGTTGGTTTTTGTTCAATTTCAAATATATCCTCACTCATTATAAAAAAGTAAAAGTATACCCAAAGATGTTGAATTAGTAGGGGTCCAATTAGAAAAGAGAAAATCCACATAGTAATTGAAACAGGAAGTTTAATATAAAAATTGTGAATTGTAATAGGAGATAGGAATATCAAGGGATTTGTTACTAGAAATTAAAAGAGAACCCTAATTAATATCAGAATAGCAAATATAAGAAACAGTCACTACCCTTAGGGCTGAAATGGAGCACTCTAGAAAAATTTTCCTCCCCTAGGCGGAGACCTAGACCTTGTTGCCTTTCATGAGCCTCGTTAATTTCAGCAGCTAATTTTACCTTACTGGTTACATGCACTGGATAGAGAAGAAATTCAGGATTTTTCTCTGTGAGGGATTGGCCACTTGATGCTAAATGTCATGACAGGCAGCAAGATTCTCTACACCAATTAATGCATCTCCTGCAGGTGAATTGTCCAGAAATGAAGCTCTTGTGTTGCATTCATAATACATTATACTACCCCTAATTCAGCTAATTTTTGAAAAAAAATTTTTTTTGGATGTTTTGATGATGACAACTTGGTAGAAGTTTAAATGAGATTGTGACAAAATGAGATGCTGGCAGAAAGTGACAAAGTACCAAAGGGAAGAGTGGAATTCTTTTGTTAATTCTTTCCTTTGCCAAAAAGATGGCTGATGATTAAATGTTTGATAATACTTTAATGGGTTTCCCTAGTGGGTCAGCGGTAAAGAATCTGCCTGCCAATATGAGAGATGCAGGTTCAGCCCCTGCGCTGGGAAGATCCCCTGGAGAAGGAACTGGCAACCCACTCCAGAACTCTTACCTGGGAAATCCCATGGACAGAGGAGCCTGGTGGGCTCCAGTCCATGGGGTCGCAAAGAGTCAGACACAGCTTAGTAACTAGACAACAGCAACAACAATTTCTTAATAGAAACATGGCCATTTCAAACAAGTGTTCTTTTTTGGCATTTTATTTTAAATAAAGCAGTGTGTATGAGTCATTCCCAAACTCCCAACCTATCCCCTGCCAACCCTCCTTCCCTGTGTAACCGTAAGTTCTCTAAGTCTGTGAGTCAATTTCTGTTTTGTAAATACGTTCATAGACACATGTAATACTAAATCCATATTTTGGTCTCTTTTCTGTCCATGGCTCCTATCAATGCATACCTAATTTTATAAGAGAAAATTTACATCCAAGGGAATGTTACCTTCTTAATGACTATATAAGTCTATAGATTAAACTTAGTTTGCCTTGAAATATGTGAAAATTAATGGTCTGTGGAGTTCTTTTGGAATGAAGCTTTAAGACATTTCCCACTTTTTGCTTCTTTATGGATTGATTTAAGCTAATCCTCTGGTCAGTCAGTCAGTTCAGTTCAGTCACTCAGTCGTATCTGACTCTTTGTGACCCCATGAATCGCAGCACGCCAGGCCTCCCTGTCCATCACCAACTCCCGGAATTTACTCAAACTCATGTCCATCGAGTCGGTGATGCCATCCAACTATCTCGTCCTCTGTCATCCCCTTCTCCTCCTGCCCCCAATCCCTCCCAGCCTCAGGGTCTTTTCCAATGAGTCAACTCTTCTCATGAGGTGGCCGAAGTACTGGAGTTTCAGCTTCAACATCAGTCCTTCCAATGAACACTCAGGACTGATCTCCTTTAGGATGGACTGGTTGGATCTCCTTGCAGTCCAAGGGACTCTCAAGAGTCTTCTCCAACACCATAGTTCAAAAGCATCAATTTTTCAGCACTCAGCTTTCTTCACAGGTAGCTTTTCCAGGATGGAAATACTTAATTTAAATATTGCTTTTTGCACATAAAATTTTTACAAGAGTGTGATTTTGTGAGGCACATACTTGAATTATGGTAGAGATACATACTTATCTGGACAAAAATTACCTTTAATGGATACCTTAATCAAATGAGAAATAACAAGTCTTGTTAGTTTTCCATCTCTCTCCTTTATCTCATTTTGTATTTGTTAAGAATTTATTATTAATAAATGTAACAAACAGGAAAGTAATGTCCAGGAATAAATTTAGTGCTGACTTAAGCTGATATTAGAAAGGTTATCAGGAGATTATTGGAGCTTAGGGGTCCTGAATGGATAATATATACAGAGTATGTCCCAGACTCTGACTCACTGACTGTGTATCAGTCCTTTGGTAAAGAGCAAGACAGGCAGGGAATAAGGTGAGGAAAAGACTTGCTTCTCATGACTCCAATTTTGTGATACAACTGTGTGTTTTCTAGAGGAAAACATATCAAATATTCAGGGACTTTCCCCATAGATTTTCTTTTTTTTTTTTTTTTTTACTTTTTCATTCCACTCTTTGTATTTCTTAACACAAATTGTGCTTATGAGATTGGAAAAATACACAGGTGTTTCGTGGGGGAAAAAAAAAAACTCAGTTGTATCCTTACATTAGAGTTCAACACATTTTCTGAAGCTGCCGTGCATTTTTACAAAGCCTGTTTTTTTTCTTTTTTCAAAGAACTCATGGACTGTCCTTTATTAATGTGTCTGTCCTGGGGAGAAAAATAAAGCAGATATGCCTCTAAGTCTAGGCTTTGTGGCAGAGAGGGAAATAAACTTAACCGTGGACACATAATTATAAAAAGCATTAAATAATTGTGAGTTTTGGCCTCATTTATCTCTGCCAAAGAAAGCTTTGAGGCTATGAAATGAGCTCTGGTGTGGATATTCTCATATTTTTTCCTTTGATTGAGTGGGGAAACAAGATCTCCACTGACATAAACCATCATATAATATTTTTGTCTTGCCTTTTTAAGACTAAAGTATGAAATTTTTACATCTTCACCATGGTTAGGTCAGTTATCAAAGATCTAAGGGAAAAGTTGAAATTACAAAATAATACTTTTTTTCATAAAATCACTATTTCATATAAAACTGTGCTGCTTGATCCTATTGAAAAGAGCAGGAAATGAGTTATGCCTATTTATTACAGATTTAAACAGAAGAAAAATAGTACAGTGGTTGTTTGGTGATCTTCTGTGTTATTTTTTCCATATACCCTGAGTTGGCACAAGTATCTTCTGAAGATATTCCTGGACAAATAATTTCCAGTGATATTTTATTTTTAAGGCTTTCTGGACTCAATATGTAATGGAAGAAACTATGCTGAGAAGTCCATCTCTTCATGACTTTTAAACAACTTGTTTTCAGCTACGAATGAATTAGCGCCAAGGATAGTAGCACGTTGGGGAAAACAGCACGACTCTAACCTCAAAATTAATGTCCTTTTCCAAGGATATAAATAGTCTTTTCCACAAATGGCTTTAGTGGCACTTGTTGAGCTGTTGTATCTTAGTTCTCTGTGAACTGACCATTATACTTTCATATGACTCCTTTTTAGGAAAATGACCCAACTTTGCTTCTCTTTGGGGTGCAATAGGTAGGTGAATATGTGACTGGATAGAGGAAAGCATGTGGCAGGCACTTGGTCATCACACTCAACTTCATGCTTGTTTCAGAGGTTTTATTTTTCTTCCCCAGCAGAACAAAAACTCGCAGAAGTCCAACTAACTTCAGAGCCAAAGCCCGAAGCAGAACCAACAGGAGGCATAGGATGTTAGAAACACATTAAAAAATCAGTTTTTTGAATATCCTGCAACTTTGCAAATTATCTGAGGAAGGCCACATATCAGATACAAATTTGGATCCAGAGATTTTGTGTTGCCATTTTGTTGTGTTAATTTTTTTTTAATCCTATCAACCTTGAGTTTGGCCTGACTGACCTCTTGTTCTGCCTAAAGTTGCAGTAAAAGAGTCTAAGGTGCTGTTAACTGACTGGCAAGCTGGAGATGATTTCAGAGTAAAGGATTCCCTTGGCATGAATGAGTTTAGGGGAATCCCTTATGAAGGTTTGTTCCCTGTCTTTGTACTATCCTACGTCCCCCTACGACATGATGAATAAATAAGAAAGGTTTCTAATAACCCCTCCATTCTTGTACACACAAGAATTTCTAAAGTGTTCATTGAGTCTTTATAAATTTGCTGTATTTAAATATTCTTCTCAGATACTTCTCTGCACAATTTACTTAGATAGTAAATCTGTCTTTTCTTAAATATTAGAAATAATGATATGGGTAACATCCACCATAAGCTGTTACAAGTTCTAAATTAGTAGCGTCTACATTAATGAGGTTTTACTGTACATTAAGTATACTACATCTCTAGTACTGTGACTAATGAATTTCACTCCTAGTAATTAGGTGCTGTTTAATTATGGTTAGAATCTTTCATATCACCTAGGTTAATCACCATATTAAAGATTATTTGAGGGCTGAAGTCATTTGCTGATCATCACAGATTTAGTTACAGAACTAAAAATGTGGTTTCTTTTCCCTACTTCAGTGTTACTGATGAGAATTAAGTGCAGGCATATATTTTCCTATAAACTGTAACTTTGATGTAGACTACATAAAATCTCACTCTACACATTATTTGTAACACTGAGCATATGGTGATTCCTAAGCAATGATGCAAGGTGTGGAGACGTGTGTGAATGTGCGCTGGAAGATGTGATGAAATGAACTCCGTTTTCCTTTTCTTATTTCCCAGGAAGCATTTTGATATTTATTCTCCTGGATAACTCAGGCAGCACTGAGCTTTATGAGATTTCATCCTGAAATCATATGTTTAATCCTTAAATCTTTGAAATCAGCATAATTTTTTAAACTCCCTATGTTGAAATCATAACAGAGTCATAGCAATTTGCATCTAAATGTCCAGAGATGTCACATGTACCCTTCACCCAGTTTCCCTCAATGATCACATGCTGCATAATTATAGTTTATCAATAATTATGCTAGGAAATTGGCACTGGCATAATCCACAGAATTTATTCAGATTTCACTATTTCTAGGTGTACTCGTGCGTGTGTGTGTGTGTAGATCAATGCAATTTCATCACATATGTAGCTTCACTCACAACCACTTCCACAATGTGTGTGAGTCTCCCAGGCATGTCCAACTCTTTGTGACCCCGTGGACTGTAGTTGACCAGGCCATTCTGTCCATGGGATTCTCCAGGCAAGAATACTGGAGTGGGTTGCCATTTCCTTTTCCAGGGGGTCTTCCCAACCCAGAGACTAAAACTGGATCTCCTCCATTGCAGGCAGATTCTTTACTGTCTGAGCCACTTCCACAATGAATATGCTTAATTACACTGTCCCCATAAGGTTGCCTTTATGTAACACTATAACACTACCCCTTTATAGCCACACCTACCCCTCTTGCCACCCCAGCTCCTCACAACTGCTGATCTTTTCTCTATTTCTATGACTATGTTATTCCACAAATACTGCATAAGTGAAATCATACCATATGTAACTTGTTGAAATTGACTGTTTTCCATTCTTTGAAGTTTATCCAGGATGTTGTGTGTATCCAAGTTCATTCTTTTTTAAAATTCTTGGGATATAGTTGTTTACAATATTGTTTCTGCTATACAACAAAGTGAATCAGCTATATGTATAGACACAAATCCCCTCCCTCTTGAGCCTTCCTCCCACCCTGCCCCCCTCCCACCTCTCTAGGTCACCACAGAGGATCAAGCTGAGCTCCCTGTGCTATACACCAGGTTCCTACTAGCTATTTTACATCCGATAGTGTATATACATCATGAGCTTAGTCAATCAGTCGTGTCTGACTTGTTGTAATCCCACAGACTGTAGCCCGCCAGGCTCCTCTGTCCATGGGTTTCTCCAGGCAAGAATACTGGAGTGGGTTGCCATGCCCTTCTCCAGGGGATCTTCCCAACCCAGAGATCAAACCCAGGTCTCCCACACTGCAGGCAGAATCTTTACCAGCTGAGCTGCCACATATAGATATACATATATACAGATATAGTGTATATACATCATAGTTCATTCTTTTTTTACTTGTGAGTAACATTCCAGGTTATGGATGTGCCACAATTTGAAGGACATTTGGGTAGCTTCCAGTTACTGTTTATTAGGAATAAAGACGCTATGAACATTCTGAAAAAAATATAGTTTTTCAGTTTTCTGAAGAAAATACCCAAGTGTGCAATTTCTAGATCATATGGTAAGTCCACTTTTAGCTTTTAAAGGAATTGCCAATCTACTTTCCAGAGTGGTTGTATCATTTTCATTCCCAACAGTAATGTTTGAGCGAGCAAGTTTCTCTGAGTCCTCACCAACATTAGGTTGATCACTAGTTTTTACATTTTAGCTATGCCAGTGGATGTGTAGTGATACCTCACTGTGGTTTTAGTTTGCATTTTTCTAATGACTAATAATGTTGAACATCTTTTTGTGTGCTTATGTATCATTTTACTGACAGAGCTATCCTTCTCTTCCATGAAATAACTGTTTTATCCATTTTCTAATTAGATTGTTCTTCAATGGTGAGTTTTAAACAAGTCCATTGTTAAACATGTGAATTGCAAAATGAGTCCTTTTGCTTTCTATTTTGTCTTTTCATTCCCTACAGGGGTATTTTTACAAAGCATAAGCTTTAAATTTTGATATTTTTCTTTAATTGATCTTTTGCTGTCGAGTCTCAGTATTCTTCGCCTAGTCCTACCTAGATCCTGAAGATTTTCTTTTGCTTTTTTTCCTAGAGATTTGAATGATATATATTTTACATTTAAGCCCATCCTCCATTTTCAGTCATTTTTAAAGATACAGTAGGAGGTTTATGCTTATTTCTTTTGCTTGTGATGTCTAATTACTCCAACACCATTTGTTGAAAGGTTATTCCTCCATTGAATTGCAGCATATTTTTTTAAGATGTATAGCTCTTAAATAAGTTACATGTGCTACATAATAATAAACAGAAATGCTGAAGCACCTACTCAGTGCCAGATATTTTAACTGCGCAGTCTCTTTACCTGCATTATTAACCATATCTTATTTGCAGGGAAAAAATGTGGGCAGTATTACTATCTTCACTTTAGAGATATGGAAGCTAAGATTTGGAAAACATTGTGACATGCTCAAGGACATGAAGGTGATACAATATAAAGGTAGAATTAGAAGTCAGATCTGTGTGATTTGATAGCACATATCATGCTTAATACTAAAATGTTTTACCATCAAAGGAAACTCAGAGTCAAAGCTTTTCATCTTTCAAGCTGTTATTATGTTGTATAGTAAGAACTGATGACTTCTTTGGCAGGCACTTAAAAATATTTCTTTAGCTTGAGAAATCAGCTCTGAGTTTGGAGTCTGGCTCTGGAATTTGACTAGGCTTTTGCCATATTAAATATAACCATTTTAGAAAATGAAATGGTCCCTTCATCTAGTATCAGTTTTTAACAGTACTCTGCTATGATCACTGGGAGATGGTGAAGGACAGAGGCGTGCTGTAGTCCATGGGGTCACAAAGAGTCAGACATGACTTAACAACTGAACAACAACATGCCAATAGTAACAGCCAGAGCATCTAACATGTTTTGGCCTCTTTTCATTCAGCTTGTAATTTAACAGAACTTCTTCCAGAGCCCTTTACTTTTTCCACAAAGGTCATGTAACTAAGGGTGACTTTCCCTATTAATTGAGTCTCTAATTCTTTTTAAAAATCTTGAGAGACGATTTTTCCGGACATAAACCTGTAGTAATGATTTCTATGTGATTTACATGTTACACCCTCAATTTACATACATTTCCGATGTGCTACTTTTCATTTCATGGAGGCTTGCTTAGATGTTGCATATTAAAGCAAAATGAACAAGAGTCATCTA
Organism: Cervus canadensis; assembly: GCF_019320065.1. Taxonomy (NCBI): domain Eukaryota; kingdom Metazoa; phylum Chordata; class Mammalia; order Artiodactyla; family Cervidae; genus Cervus; species Cervus canadensis. The sequence goes on from NC_057407.1 coordinate 26,781,925, forward strand.
GTGCCATATGTTACCCGGAAGATGATTAGCAGGGTTTTTTGTTGTTGTTTTTAAATCATAGTTCTCCTTTTGTTCTTAAACATTTGGTACTTGGTCACCTGTTGCAAATAGGAAAGCTCTTGGTTAAAACAAAAATCAGAAAATGAGTTGCCTTGCTTCCTCTACTGATTACTTGTTGTGTGACCTTGAGTAGCCTCCCATTCTGAACCTTCCATCTTGCTGGTGGGAATCAAAAAGAAAATAAATGCTTTACCCTTGAGAGTTAGCTTTTATTGTTTTCTTGTTTTGTGTTATGTATGAGCTAGCCTTTCAGAAGCAAGAGTACGTAAGTTAGGGCGTATTTTACAGGAGCCACAAGAAGGGCTTATCTAGGGCAGTAAGCAAGACTTAGGCATGAGTAAAAGTTAACTGTGGTACAGAACAGTCTCCAGCAACAGAAGCTCATTGATAAAAAAATAAATAAATTTTAAAAATAGAAGAAGCAGCTCACTGAGGACAGGAGATCTGTGTGTTTGGCTCCCTGTTCTATCTCCAGAGTTAACAACATCAGGCACTCCCCACAGTCAGCTATTTCACTTCCTATTTCCCCATCTGCACGGAGAGCTTGTAAGGTAGTAAAACTAGCCACATATGCCTTGGAACTCCATGCTCCATCCTAAAGCAATGCTCCAATTCCCTGGGTATCTATTGCTTGCACTATGCCCTCCAGAAAAGCTTCCCAAGCTGTCCTCATCTTCCTGGGGGAAAAAAGTAAACCAAGAAAAAGGAGTGCTGGATGATCTCAGTCAGTCAGTTTTCCCTCCTATGGTTTCAGTGTTCTGTCTGTAGAGTGAGGAAATGATTCCGGACTTCACTGTTCTATTGAAAGTACGAAATGTATGTATGAGACTGTATAGTGACTGGATTTCCCAAATGGCAAGGCATGATACCCAATTCTAAACAGGACTGTCACTGTTACAACAGTGAAGTAATACCATGGCTCTGTTACTGCTCAAAGCTTAGTTATAACGCCAGTATTAAAATACACTGTAAATGGGCACAGTCTCATTTTTAATGTATGTAACATGGGGGTAAGATTGGGTAAATCAGAGTATTCAAAGGATGATAAAATGAGAACATGGGATCGAGCTGCTTGGGTTCAGATGTCAGCCCTGATGCTTACTGAACTTCTTCTTGCCTCTGTTTCTCCATCAAGAAACTGCCATACAGTCATGATTGTTCATGAGGTTGACTTGAGAATGAAATGAAATGATATAAAATGATTAGCAATAGCCTTGGCACATAATAAATTTCCATAAGCATGAGTTATGATATTGCCTTGATTAAGACCCCTAGTACCCAACCAGTTCTCTCTCCTTCCTCCCTCTCCTTATCTGGGACCTGGAAAAATGGGTGTGATTCGAAACACAAAGAATTCTGTCCTGTATCATCCTGAAGACAATCCACCTAGAATGTTCACTCAGAAACTAAATATCTTTCTTTTGAATGTTTTCTTTGAAAGATATTCTTTCTCTTATTATGAAAACTTCTCTAATTTTTTCTGCTTTTAAAGAAAAACCTACAAAGACCAAACAAAGTCACATGCACAGATTCTTTTTTTTCCTTTACCCCAAAGCATCACCAGAGCTCACGTCTGTCCTATTTCCAGCTCTTGTGTCCTGGGGAGGACTTCCTCAGAGGGGCTGCATTTGAAAGTTTGTCAATTTTACAGTGCTTTTTTGCATGAAGCCGTCTGAAATCCTTCTTTCTCTGGATTTTTGCTGAGGGGCTTGGCAGTGATGGGTTGGTCAGGATCCACACACGCTGGGACCAGGTTCTGCAGAACTGTAAGGTTGGGTATGTTTTACTCTCTCCCCACCTCCACCATTTATACATACACTTTCTGAATTCTTTCCATTTTCACAAGTTCCTTTTAACCAATATCTGAGTGCAGCCCTATGGGAGAAAGGAATATCATAAGCATGATTTTTTTTTTTAAATAGCAACATAGCTGTGACTTTACAACAGAATGGGAAGAGGAAAAAAATCTCTCTCTCTTAATCAGATGATTAAATCAATGTCTGCAGGGCATCTTGAGCTCTGAGCTCTCTGCAATGTCCTGTGCTAAACCTACATCAATTAGTCTGATCACTCTTTCTCTTCATTTGTGTGGAAATGAGTTGAAATTCTGTCCTTATTAATAATGTAAGTAACTTTGGAAAGGTGACTTAAATTTTCAGGCTGTGGTTTATAGTCCTTATAAACTGAAGCCAATTTGAGTATCAAACCACTATTAGCTAAAGGGCAGAATTACGGATGAGTAATTCTGGAGTATTGAGTTGCAAAACTGTTGGGAGAAAAATTTCATTTTAAGGGGAGGAGGGATAAATTAGAAGATTGGAATTAACATAATCACACTACTATATATAGATATATAAATTTGTACATAAATAGATAACTAATAAGGAACTCTACTCAAAACTCTGCAATGGCCTATATGGGAAAAGAATCTTTAAAAAGTGTAGGTATATGTATTCGTTTAACAGATTCATTTTGCTATACACCTGAAATGAACACAACATTGCAAATTAACTATACCCTAATAAAAAGTTTTTTTAAAAAGTCTTTTAATATCATCTTAACATCTGGACACTGAAAATAGGGTGACTGTGAATCTTTAGAACATAACTGATTTCTAATGGATGATTGTAAGAAAATGATTTATCATATTAATTTCTAACACTAAAAATATTCATTATATTTCTAACAAAAAATATGCAGTGAAAATATCACATCAAAATTTATTTGTAAAGTCAGAAATTTTATAAAACTAAGAAATTCCCAGTTCTGTTCATTCAAAACCCTAATAAGAACCATTAAGTGGAAACACTTCATAAAGTTATGTAACTTTAGATCATTAGTAGAGAAGAGACTTCAGTTTTCCTTAGGCTTGACATTTCTAGCAATTAAATTATTGAGAAAAGATTAAGAATGAGAAAGAAAAAAACTTTGAAAGAATAAAATTCATAAAATGACTGAAAGGAGACATCAAAGTAAACATCTTTTTAAAGTTGGCATGACTAGTCAGACAGTAACCCACACACAAGCCACCCGTCTTCGAAAACCCAATTGAAATTGGCTAAGCGCCAAAAGAAATGTAGTAGCTGAAGTGAGTAAAATAATCCAGAAATGAAACCAAACCTAGGAACTAGATGACGGCATCAGGATTTGATCTCTCCTCGTCCCTAACTCTGTCTTCCTTATGTGGATTTCCCTACCAGGGAGGACCTTCCTTTTAAATCAGGATATTTGAGGAGTTCTCCCAAATGTGCATTGTTGTTGTTGTCTGACTCGCAACCCCATGGACTGCAGCATGCCAGGCTTCCCTGTCCTTCACCAACTCCTGGAGCTTGCTCCAACTCAAGTCCATTGAGATGCATATTGAGACGGCTTTACTACTGTTAAAACATACAAGAAATGCATTCTATGGAAAAAATACTTCAGTGAATAACTACATTCTCATCGCCTCTAGTCATATTCCTGCCTCATTGTCTGGTGTAATGATTCTGCTTCAAACTTCTCCACCCGCTAAATGTATCACCCTTAAGAAATCTCAGTGTGCTGATCTGTCCAATGGGGATAATAATAATAATACCTTCTGCAGAGGTTAGCTATCATGGTGCCTGACAGAGGGTAATCATAGGTTGGCTGAAATTATTGTTGAGGCACTTCAGTTTCATTTGGAAATGGTCTCAGAACTAATCAGACGTACTTGCTTAGAGTATTCCAAGAACATATAAAATATACTGATGCACAGTGTTAGGGTACTGGAAACTTCACCAGGAGTTATACTACTCCTAGCTCAACATGGCCCCTGGTACCTAGTTTATCCAAGGATTGCCCTTACCTTGTCTTTCTAGCCCTCTGAGGAATAGCCAGTGATATTTCCTAGTTTCAAGAGACTAGTTTTCTTTGCAAAACATTTATGTACTCAGTCATCTTGCATACTTTGAAGTTCTTACCTATTATTCCTTTTTCAGGCAACCAGCCCTTAAGGCAAAGTGAAAATTGCTTGAGTGGGAATTTGGAGGAGAAAGGCAGATTTTTAGTGAAATTGAGCAAGCCTAAGTGATCCTTTAGTCATTTTTCTAGCAATTTCCTTCTTCTCTGGAGCCTGACCCTGTAGGACAAGGAACTAGCTCAAGTCAATTACTATTCATAAAGGGCATAATTACATAAAAATCAGAAAAGGAACCCAATTTCTCTTATTATGGTAATGTAATGGTAATTTTTGAAAGAACTACAAAGCATATGATAGAAATGACATTTGCTTCCTTTGGATTTCTCGTTGCTTTTAGTTTAATATTACCATTTTGTTCCCAAATCTCTAATTTATCAGCAAAACAGCAGTAAGTGGCAGTTTGTAGGTTATCTTTAAGCAAGAAAGCAAAACAAAACAAATGATTGGTTAACAGCACACCATTGTGGCTAATACACTTCTCACTGGACGACATTCAAAAATCTCCCCCAAAATTCAGAGGATAGGCCCTTGAGAGTTTGGGTGATGACAGCAGATCCAGATTTAGCTGCCCAGAAAGCTGTTCACAGTCTTAGACTCCAAGCTCCACGGCTTGCCTCCAGTTACCTGCCCCCATCTTGTCATTTCCTATTCTTTTCAACTACTTTAAAAAACTCTTCTCTGGCAACTTGATGAGTGCTTTACACATGTTCTTTCATTTAATCTACATACTACTTACATACTACTCTACATACCACTCATGTCCATCACTGACTCAATGGATATGAGTTTGAGCAAGCTCCGGGAGTTGGTGACAGACAGGAAGGACTGGTGTACTGCAGTCTGTGGGGTCACAAAGAGTCGGAAACAACTGAGTGACTCAACTGGCATACTACTTCTCTGTTAGGATTTCTATTATTCCCTTTTTTGGCATTTTCCTTCCATTCATTCATACACATCAATGAATATTCATTGAATGTCAGGCTACACGCTAGGTGCTATGGATATAGCAATGTGAATGAAAACTTGCATTCTAATTGAAAAGAAAGATAGTAAATGGAAGGTGAAGAAGAAAGTGGAGAAAGAAGGAGGAGAAAGCTCCACGGAGATGATATTTGAGCAGAGACCTAAATGGAGCCTTGACGTGAGCTCAGGATGGAAAGTATTCCAGGCAGAGGAACCATCATGTACAAAGGTCCTGTGGCAGAGATAGGGTTTGTAAGAACAGACCAACACCTCTGCAGGTAGGAGGGACATGGGCTGGAGAAGAGCCCAGGACCTCCTAGGCCAGGTAAACACTCTGGATTTCTTTTTGACCATCAAGAGAAGCCATACATGACTAATGGCAAGGGAATGACATGATTTATGTGCAAGGAAACAGAAACTAAAGAGATGTTAAATAATTCATTAATATCACACATCTGGGAAACCCAGAGTCAGGACAGGGTCTATTCGATTCCCAAGCCTTAATCATTTATAATCACAGCACTGCTTTTCAGTTATTCAGTAGATAATTCTTTGTATATATGCTCTGTTTCTGCCTTAAAAATAAGCTTATAAAAATAAGCTCAACCCTTGAAACTAACTACTTTCTTCTATTGATACTCCCTCACTCAAAATCTCAACTGACATCTTATTACTTAACTTTCACCAAGTCCGCCCTTCCAATCACAGAATCAATTATTTGTTTCTTATTAAAGTCATAAGATGTACCTTTCCCGTTCCGCTGGCCCTAGTACTACTAGAGCTTTAGCCATGTGTATTCCATCTTCTCAAGATTTCTGAATACTCAACAATTTGGTACCAGTGTACCTTTTCAATCTCACCCCTCCTTATTCCCTTATATCTCTTATTGGTCACCTATCTGCAGGTTATATTTAGACCATACGGTCTTTTTAAAAATGCATACAAAATTAGGTTACTGAATTCTCTTAAAAAAAAAACAACACACTGGGGGCATATTCCCACAAGGCTGAAATTGAGCAGCATCCACCAATTTTATATGGGCCATAAACTCTCAAGTTCTCCGCAGTGTCCATGGTCAGACATCCACAGGCATCACTTGTAGCCTGTCTGATCCTTGGAAGCATTCTCACATATTTTGGCAATAGTTACGAATGGTGGCTGCAAGTACTTTCTGGAGCTGGACTACCTGGGTTCAAATTCCAGCTTTAACACTTACTAATCTTCCTAACTTGACTGGTGAATTAAGCTTTCTGTGGCAGCCCTGTAAAATATAGGTAATACGATACCTACCTCATATCTCTGGTGTGATTAAATGAATTAATACATACACAAACATTTAGAACAATGGATGGTCATAGAAAGCAGTCAATAAGTTGCTGCTTATAATTCCTGCTGTTTATCAATAAAGTTGGTATCCTTGGCAATTGAACATACCTTTTGCAATCCTATCTCTCTACTCTTCTGTGCCTTAATCTTCTGTCTCAAATAGCCTATCCAATCTTCTATGATTACTGAATTCTATCCATCTCTTAAAATCTTCAAGCTTTCCCCTTTATGAAGACTTCGCCAACTTACTTTAGCTGCTTATTGTTTCTCACTGCTCTCCATTCCTCTAACTCAGATTTTTTGTGCTACCCATTGTGTACTCATCTCTTCCTTTGCATTGGCATTTAACTGTCTTGTGTTGATGTTTTCTCTCTCTAATCAAATTGGAGCATCCTAATGGAGATGTATGACAGGTGACGATTGGGTCTTGTTTCAACTTGCTGGCAGATAGTTGGCACCAATGTTACAGAGTACAAAATTTATTTTCTGAAATCTCATGAGGGAAATTTTTATCATGACATTTTTCTTGGCTAACAAAACTAAGTTAGAAGGTCAGGTTTCTGTCTAATCAGTGAAACAGGGATAGAGCCAGTTATGAATAACACAGTTAGAGCTTTGAAATGGCTTTTTCACCCCTTCTAATATAGGTTGATGTGGACTGAAGGTCATTACTGTGTAACAGTACTTCCAAATTGAAGGTCATTATCATGTGGCAACTGTGTTATGATTTATTTCCTTCCTACCTTATAGAAGCTAGAAATCTAATTGGAAAATCTGTAAAAATAACCAGGGGATCAGTTTCTTTGGAGTTTGGCCTTGGTCTTCAACATGGATAAAAGACCAAGGATGAGAATCCAACATATAATAGGTTATGTAATGGAGATGATGAAATTAGTTACTGGGAAAGTGTGAAAACCAATTATATATATCAAGATTGAACCTAACGAGATGTTTGTTAGTGGGGATGGGAGGTTCAGAAGTATTCTTTTTCACTAATGTCAGAGAATGCTTCCTAAAATTCAGCCAAACAGAAGAATTACTTAAACCTGAAAGGAAAATACATGTCATTTTTTGCTTAAGTCTCTGAAATGAAATACTTTTCCATATGCCATCATGGTGTGGACTGAGCTATAATTACTGAGACTACTTTATAAATACTACTGCTGGAATTTATCTATATGGGAACCAAAGAGATCCTGTGATAGATAGTTATTACCTCTATGAAGAAATATATAGGAATATTACAAATAACCTTGACTTCGCTAATGGCTCAGATGGTAAAGCATCTGCCTACAATGCAGGAGACCTGGGTTCAATCCCTGGGTAGGGAAGATCCCCTGGAGAAGGAAATGGCAACCCACTCCAGTACTCTTTCCTGGAAAATCCCATGGACGGTGGGGCCTGGTAGGCTGCAGTCTGTAGGGTCACAAAGACTTGGATACGACTGAGCAACTTCACTTCACAAACAACCTTAGGTTTTAGCACTGGATCTGCCACAATTAAGTCCCAGTTTTCCGAATCTGACCTTCTAGAGTGTTCATGTCTGACTCTATCAAAGGTCATGACCCCATACAGGGAGAAGGGAGTAATGAAATTGATTAACTAGAGAAAACCCAATTAATCCTGCTGGAAGCAAACCAAACCCACAGTGCCAGCTTATATAGCACAATAAATAGATAAGGTAATTTGCTACTCTGGTTAAAACTAGCTCTGGAAGTGACAGCCACTTGGCCCCATTGAAAAGATAAGGAGAAAATGAACTTTGTAATAAATTACTTGTCACTCAAGAGATCTTTGATTTGCAATAGGAAACATAACACCTCAAAAGAGAGATGATTTTGCAAAAACAACAACAACAAAGAAATAAATAAGTGCTAGTGAAACAGATGAAGAATATTCATTCATGTTTAGGTCATCTACAACCCCAACCTATTAAAGTAGAATTATCCAATTCGAGAAGTGTGGCTAGGTAAAGAAGGAATAAAGAGAACACTGTAGTTCTTAAATAACTGTCTATTAAATATTATTGTTTTTCATTTATTAGGTTTGTCTTAAATATCTATATTTTACAAATCTGGTTTGTGTACAATTTAAAGAAATGTAATCTATTTACGTTTATTGGTTTGGTTCTGATGCAGGTAATCATGGAATCTAGATAGATTAGGATATTGGCCCATTATTCAGTGTACCAAAGAAATGTGAATTGAGGACTTCAAGGTCTTGAAATGTAATCAGCAGTCATCAGCATTATTTCTTAAATGTGATACCAGTTGGAAAGAAACCTGTATATCCCACTTTACTTCTGGTATCATAAGCTGACTGTTGTCTATAGGTCCATTTAGAGGTTACTAGAATCAATGGCCACTGCACAGGAAATCACTACAGAAATGGAAAACCCATGCTAGAGATTTTTATAGTTTGTTTTGTGAGGGATAGATAGCGACTTCTTTAAGGGTTCCTGAGCTTCACAGGATTTGTGTTTGTCTAATATGTCTGCAGAGTAATGGCTGTAGGCAGGCTGATAGAAATTGAAACACTAGTTCATTTTCTCTGGCTGACAACAGCAGTTAAATTTCTTTTAAAAAATGGAGATTTCAGCTTCACCAAATATATTTTTAATTACTAGAGAAGGGTCTAACAAATCACTTTGTAAATGACTTTATTTACTAATATGGCTCTCTTTCAGAACCCTATCTCTGCTACAATACATACTATTTATCAAAGCCCCAAAATGGCGTTAAAACATTTTCCAAATACTATAGTTTAAAATCAGACCAGATGGCTACTCCTACTGCTTTTAAGTTGGAATATTACAACAATCCTTTCAGGTGTGGAGTAGAATAAAATAATTTTTAGTACAGGGATGACTTCCAGCAGGAGGTAATACTGCTCACTGACTAAACAGTTCCCACATTTTCTAAATACACTTTGTCACCTCAAAATGTCTCCCTTAAGCCACAGTGAATTGCCAGGGTTTCTCTTAAACTAAAATTCCATTAGCACTGAGTTACATCATACTGGTTCAGAGCAAATAGACAGGCTGTGAGATCAAGACATTGATTAAGTTCCTTCCCATGACTGTCTCTACACTTCTCTAAAGTGGGGATAATAATTGTACCTATCTCTTCACATGGTAGTATAAAGTCACATTTAAAATAGGGCTTGCTCTGTGGTGTTATTTATGTGCTGTTACTGTCTTTTGGGGAGAATAATTACTTTGTTGAGATGATGAGTTGTATTCTTTGTTAAAAGTCACAAGTGTGGAGAAGGAAATGGCAACCCACTCCAGTATTCCTGCCTGGGGAATCCCAGGGACGGGGGAGCCTGGTGGGCTGCCGTCTATGGGGTCGCACAGAGTCGGACACGACTGAAGCGACTTAGCAGCAGCAGCAGTATGGCTAGTTCTCCACTTAGATATTTGGCTAAAATGACTTGGATTTTTTTAATTGAATACTTTCAAACTGCTAAATTCTGTTCTGTAGGAGGGGGGAAAGTGTAACTTTAAAAATATACAAGTAGCCCCACTGACACATCTGGTGAAAGCTGAATATCTGAAGGAGTCATAGTTCAAATTAACTTAGAGAAAATAGGCATTTAGGGGGCGAGGTCCCATTTATACTCAGTTGAAAAGACTGAATTAATTGTATGTTGAAGACAACAAAATATTCACTGGAACCCAATACTTCTAAAATTAATTTGAAAGCAATAAAAGAGTTCTTCATATTTTTTCTGTCAAGACATCAGTGATACTCCTATTTCAGACCTTACTTTTTCCAGCCTAGCACTCACAGGGCTACATGTCCTCTCATCTGCTCCCAAGTGAGCAGAGAACTGAATCCACTATACTGGAGGGGGTCCCCCCGAAAAAAGATCTAGATTTCGAAGTTTGTGAATGGCTGGGATAAATAAAGCCTAACAGACTTTTTTTTTCCCCTACAGAACTTCTCAGAATCTTTAATATATAAATGTGGTATGTGAATCTTGAGGCAGGGAGAGGTATTATTCGTAAAAAGAATTTCCAAGCTTGTTTTCCCACAGAACTAATCCTTATCTGGAGGACCAGGGTTGATCCAAAAATAATCTGAAGTGAGATCAGAAAACAGATCCATTGTCACACCCATCTTACCTATTAGGAGACTAAACCCCAGAAAGTTTTAGTCTTGACTTGGTTAACTGAGCAGAAATTTTACTATTTTTGCCTATTCACCCTACAAAATAAAACTCTGCTAAAATAGTTGATTCATTAATACTGAACACTCTGAGAAATAAGACAGCCGTATTAAAAAAAAAAAAGAAAGACAGCCGTATTGACTATGCATGAGACAGGGTGCTCGGGGCTGGTGCACTGGGATGGCCCAGAGGGATGGGATGGGGAGGGGGTGGGGAGGGGGGTTCAGGATGGGGAACACATGTACACCCGTGGCGGATCCATGTCAGTGTATGGCAAAACCACTACAGTATTGTAATTAGCCTCCAATTAAAATGAATAAATTTATATTAAAAAAATTAAAATTAAAAAAAAAAAAAAAGTCACAAGTGTCTAAGAGATAAGGATGTCATGTAAAGCATCCTATTTATAAAATGATTTTTTAATTGTTTAGTGTACATAGTCTTGTGTCTAGTTTAATGGAGACAGCCTTGACTTTGTGAAGAATGTTATTTGGGAACTGTGGGACAGGAGGACAGCAAATTCAACCGTAGGGTTTTAAGCCCAGAGTGTTAATTATAACATAAATCAGACTAGGTGATTGGGGAAAAGAACACTGAAAGAGCTTGGTGTATATTTATGTTTATCAACTGGTACATTCGCTTCCCCCCTCCCCTCTCCCACCACCTTCTCTCCCCTGAGTTTTTGTTGTAGCCACAAAAGTTACATCTCCTCCTCTACCCTGTGTCCTACAATGCAGCCTGTGTGATTTCTTATGATTTTCTTCCATGTCACATCATCCCCCTGCTTAGCATCGCATGTCAGTTTGACTTTGGATAAATAGGAAGCATCAAGCTTCTGCTTCCCTCTCTAGCTTTGTCTCCTCACAGAGTGCTCTCACTCTGCTCTCCTTCTCCCTGGTCCTTGAAGCATTTCCAGCTTCAGCACGTGAGCATGTGCTGTTCTACGTGGACATCTTCCAGTCCCACTTTCTTTCCTACTCACCCTTCAGACCACAGCTAAACATAACTTTCTTAGCAAACAGTTCTTTGAAACCTAGCCCACCCCCATCATAATGCTAATTTTCAGCAATAGCATACTGACCTTTTTCTTTGTATAACCTATTCCAATATGTAGTGCTATGTTTTTCTATGTGTTTGTTTGAAGCATCCATCTTCTGCAATAGACAGTTAACTCCATAAGGGCGAAGACTGTCTTTTTTGAACCCTGTATCCTGACTCCCATGGTAATACCTCAGACATGGTTGGTAGTTAATGAGTAGGTGATGAGTCAGTGAATGCATGGATAAGTGAATGCTTCCTGTGTGTCAAACACTAGGTCAATATTCATGATTTTGTTTCATCCACAGAATAACATTTTGAGTTAATTACCATGAAAATCCCCATTTTACAAATGAGAATATAGTGGACCTAGAAAGGGCTGTTAGATCTCTCTAAAGATCTGGACTATGGGCTGAACTTAGTGATTTGCTTCCAAAGAAGAGAGAAAGGAAAGGAAAATTAAAAAAAAATAATAATAATGATAACTTCTTAGTAGATAAACCTGGAAGACGCTGCCTGAACCAAGTGATAAAGTTTAATAAGTGGTTGATATCATGTACCCCCTGATATTGGTGTGATAAGGAAGGCACTTCACTTGCTTGATATCCTCCCCCCAACTTCATAATCCAGTTTATTCATGAGGAAAATCAGAAAACTCCAGTTAGAGTGACATTCTATCAAATACCTCTTCCAAACTCTCAAAATCATGAAAAAATTGGAAAGACAGGGAAACAGAGATCCAAAGAAAGCAGAGAGACATTGGCACTAAATACTACTTTGAGTGATCCTAGAACAGGACAGAAGTGAGAAAACATATAATTCAGATTAAGTCTATAGGTTAGTTACTATCAAAAGTTAATTTCTTAGTTCTGATAAATGCACTGTGATGTATAAGATGTTAATATTACAGCAAACTGAGTAAAGGGTATACAAGAGCTCTTTGTAGTAGCTTTCTGTAAATCTAAAATTATTCCAATATAAGAAAATTTATTTAAAATAGCTAAACTGGGTTAGAAACCAGTGGTGGCCTCTGGTTAGTATACACTAGTTGTTTACCGCCACCATGACTTAAGTTGATGTTACATGTCAGTTTTGATTAATCAGGATCGTATGGTGGCATTGACTCTTTTGAATATTACAAGTATGCTCCACTTTCTCCGTCTCTTTCAGAAAATGTGTAATCAACTTTCTATTTACTCTGGAGAATTTTCTTTAAAAGACTTTTTTCAGAATAATAAACTGTTATATAACTTTACTCATTTTGCTTAAGAGTGACTGTCGTGGTGAATTCACATGTTCAAGGACTATTCTCAAATTAAAATATCAGATAAAGTTAATGCCAAGGCACAAGAAAAGCCAGCTGCTGATGATGTTGTTTTGAATCATATAAAAACTATACAAATTTATGCCTAACAGGGGAAGCCTTCACCTCCAGCATCATGTCGGGCATGTTTTGCTAAAAATATTATCAAAGATACCCTAGCATCTGTCCATTCCACATGCAGTACAGAGTCCAACAGCAGCACCTGGGAGCTTTCTGGAAATTAAGAAACTCCAGGCTCAACCCACAGTCATCGAGTTGGAATCTGCAGGTTATTAATAACATCTTTGGATCTACCATATAACATGGAGACCATAGTTGATAACTCTGTATTGTGTACTTGAAATGTGCTGAAATAGTAGAACCTAAATATTCTCTCATATGCACAAAAAGAGATAAATATGTACAATGATGGATGTGTTAAATAACTTGATGAGAGAGTCCTTTCACAGTTTATACATATATCAAATCATGCTGTACATTTTAAATATCTTACCATTTTATTTGTCAATTATATGTCAACAATGCTGGGGGAAAAGATGCAGAGTTTGATAATTATTAAAATCTGCTATAATAGAGTATGTCCCCCCATATAAAATTAGCATATTTATATGAAAATGTACACAAAAAATTGGAGCATTTTTTAAATAAAATATTGAAGTAAGAGATTAACATGCTGTTTAGCTGGCAATGCAAGAATTATGTTCAATCTAGGATAATTTATGTCTTCCCAATTTTGATTGTCATCTCATTGTAGTTCTGTTAAATTTGGAACCTCTTTTTAAAAGAGTCTCATCAAAAACCCTTTCTGAGGCTCTGATCACTTAGATCTCTGTTTAATTTTCCTCAGTCATCATTAACATGTGTTGATTTCATTTTCTTTGTCTTAATCATTTCTTGCTAGGAATTCTAACCATGGCATTCTCGCTGTGTATCCCAAAGGGGCCCTGGCCCTGCTGCTTTCAACATCAACCTAATTTGAGAGGTCCTTTTATGTGAAAATGACTCATCATCATCAAGGGCAACCCTTCCTTTAATTAAAGATGATTATGCACAGCCGCCCAGCATCCTATCAGGACAATCCAACTGACTTTTCGGCCACGTCACAGTTTACATCCCCAGTGGGAATTTCTATGAATTCTGAAGTCTCTGAAAGATGTTTTGATCTCTCCCTCTAGGGAGAGGAAGTTTTCTAGGACAGAGATGCTATGTGAAGATTGAACTAACTGAGTTCATCTCCAGACCCGAGAAAGAGCACATGAACGGAAAAGCATAGCTTTGCAGCCAGTTTAAAGGAGAGTCTCTGCAAGGCTTGTTAAGGAACTGGCACCTAACACCCAAGTCCCTTCATGCCCTTGGCCTGTGAGCACTGCCGAGTGCCAGGGAGGCTAACTCAGCCCTCTAGAAAGGTCTAGTCTGCATGACTGGGACATGGGTAAAGAAAGTGCCAGGCCTGAGTAGTACTGGGCTCTTTTTCTCCAGGTTACTTCACAGCTCTCGTGTGTCATGTTAAAGGATTTATACCTGAAAGTAGAAGCTGTGAATATGGAGAAGAAAAAAATTGAGACTGTAAGTGGAATGCTAACATCTTGAGTTTCTAAATTGAAAGCATACTTAGATTAGGTTCCCCAGACACAGTCATCAAGTGTTTATTCTTTTTACATGGGCCTGGTTGTTGCCCTTAAGGCCATACAACATTTCCTTCCTAAGGAAAAAAAGTGAAAACATTAGTCTCTCAGTCCCATCCTACTCTTTGTGACCCCATGGACTATAACCCGCCAGGCTCCTCTAGCCATGGGATTCTTCAGGCAAGAATACTGGAGTGGGTTGCCATTTCCTTCTCCAGGGGATCTTCCCAACCCAGGGATCGAACCCAGGTCTCCCACGTTGCAGGCAGATTCTTTGGCATTGGAGCTACCAGGGAAAGAAAGCATCTACAATAAGGACAGCATTTTTTAAAAGTGGTCAGCATCGGGACTGAATTGAGACAGAAGTGGAATGTCATCTTTTTCACATAGTGCAATTTAATCTACAGCCAGGTTGATACTTAAACTTTTATACTCTGTAATGAAGTTATCCCTGCAGTTGGTGGAGAAGTAAGTTGTGAAGCTGAGAGTTTAATAAGACATAGAACTACTGTCTTGACCTTAAAGTAAACCTAAGTTACCTTAAGTGTTGATAACTCTGTGTCCCACTTTCATGTCATCATTAATGATCTGACATTTGGTTTGCTTTTTATGGTTTATAGAGAGCTTTCACACACAGAAACTTGCTTAATTTTTGCCTCTCTGGTGTACACAGTATTGTTATTCTCTCTTTACCAAGATTTGTTTCAGGTTTGAAATTCTGCATTTCTAGAACTGCACTTCTTCTAGTAGGGCTGCAAACTATTTTATGTGGAATGGGAGCCTGGGACATTCCAGAAGACAAAGAAAGGGGTCCCTGGCAAGAGCTGGGAAAAACACAGTTCCTAGATGCGTGGGGTTGTGCAGAGTGGGGAAAGGAATGCCAAAGCATCTGGCTGCCGTGTTTGGCTGTGGTTCTGCCTTCCAGAACCTTCCTCTCCAGGGAATGCTGCCCAGCTCCCAGGAATAAGTGTGTGATTTTAATTGGCTTGTTACCATAATTTGAAGCTACATGGCCTGCCTGACTGGTATTTAATGAGGCACATCCACTCTTGGGCTCAGTCAAGCAAAAGAGGCTTCCTTGGATTAATGTACTCGAGTTTCTCCTGTGAATCTTGCCCAAGGAGCAAGGGGTTTTGGGTTCCACTAGAAATAGATTTTCCACTGTTAGACTTCCTGCATGCAAATGGTCCTCGTTCCCAGGGGGTACTTCAGCAAGACAAAACTGAGTCTCTGTTCTCAATTATCCAGATTTATTCCCACCCCTTGGTGTAAACTGGTTCATCAGAACACGTAGTTAAAGTCTTCTGAACCCATACTTCGAGGAAACCAAGCTTGAAAACCCCAAGTAGCTCATACAAGTTACACAGAAAATGCTGTATGAAGTCAGACCTTGAAGTGCAGCTGGGGAACCTTGGTGCCTGTGGACCTGGTGGTCACAGGAATGACCCCACCTAGGGATGGAGAGCTCTCTATCACCACCTTGACTTAAGTGAGTTTGTAGAGTATATGTATGTGTGTGGACTTTCCTGCCTGAACAGATAATTGATTCTGTCAAGATTGCTCTCCTGAGTTCTGTAAATTTTCTTCTATCCTGCACATGTTGTTTGAAAGATTTTATTTTTAATATTTAAGGGGTGGGAGTGGGGAGCTCTAAGCCTTACATTACTCTGTCTCTGTAACTTTTCAAGCCTGCCTTTTATAATCCTGAGTGCTTTTTCAGTGACTCCTTTCCTCACAGAAGAAGTCAGCAATGACAACACCACTAGCACGCGATAAATCTCTGCTAGACAATTGGAAGATATTATTAAGGTTGCTAGGTGACGCTATGCATATGAACTGGCAAAGAGGACTTAGTTTTGGAGTTGTTCATAGTCATGAGCTCATTAAAAGAGCTGTAGTCCCTTGCCAGTGGCAGTCCAGACAATTCATTTTATTTTTTCTTTGTGTTGGAATTTTCAGACTCTGTTGAAAAGGTGTTAAAAGGTGAGGCATATTTTGAGAATCATTCTGTGCCTCTCTTTTATAACACCAGCTCCAAAAATAAAGTTCTTAGGTATTTGACTGCCATTATGAGTCCTTCTTATTGTGAAAAGATATCTAAAGTTTTGGCTCCAAAAGATAATATTGTAAAAAAAAAAAAGGACAAGCCAGGTCAAGATAGAAGAAGATAAGAGAGAGAGCACCATTTCAGTTTCAATGAAGAAAGATATATTTTCATGTGTTGCCTAAAGTTTGACATTTTAAGGGTTAGCAGATCCAAACCAGAGACCAAAAAGACACTTGGCCCCCTGACTCAATGCACTGTGTGTGCTGAGAAGGGGAGGGGGTGGGCAGGCAGTTCAATTGTCAGCTAAATATGAGTCCTTGAGGTATTTTCTTTCTGTGATATTTGACCTCTCTTTCATGGGCATTATCATCATTTTTCCTGACTGGGAGAAAAAAACAGTGAAGGAAATGAAAGGTGAAAGCAATAGAAAAGAAGAGGATGGATGAAGAAGAGGTAGAGGCCAGACACCCTGACCCCAGGAGAGAAGGGTCAAAGGAAGCCCTTTGGTTTTCTTCTAGAAACTTAAAAATATCCACTACTTGACTGATTGACGTTTCCAATCTGCTTTCCTTACTACATGCTAAAGGGCCTAAACTCACTTGTTCCCTGCAGTTTTCCTGCCGTTTGAAAGAAACCAGTCAGTTGGGTAATCATGATAATTAAAAAAGATGTAAACTTTCAGAGTGGCTGACACTAACTCATTACACTAAGCTTCCTTGCTTGACTGAACTAACACTAATTCCAATATCCCGTTACATCAGGCACATCAGAGTTGCCAGCCAGTGGAGATATTTCTTCCTTCCTTCCCTTTCTTACCTGGATATTCCTTCCCTGCTTCCTTCTCTCCCTTCTTTCCTCCCTCCGTCATTCTCTCCATCCCTCCATCCTTTCCTCCCTTCCTTTCTTCCTCATTCTTAATGAGGAAGACATTCCTCATGTCTCCCATTTATGTTGATGCCACCGGTCCAAGGGCCACTTAGACCACATGTTTCAGACAAGCCTGTTCTCATTTTGAATGAGCCTGTGAATTACCTTGAGGTCTCAGTTCACTTCAGTTCAGTCACTCCGACTCTCTGAGACCCCATCAACTGCAGCACACCAGTCTTCCCTGTCCAAAACCACCTCCCAGAGCTTACTCAAACTCATGTCCATTGAGTCGGTGATGCCATCCAACCATCTCATCCTCTGTCGTCCCCTTCTCCTCCTGCCCTCAATCTTTCCCAGCATCAGGGTCTTTTCTAATGAGTCAGTTCCTTGCATCAGGTGGCCAAAGTATTGGATTTTCAGCATCAGGCCTTCCAGTGAATATTCAGGACTGATCTCCTTTAGAATGGACTGGTTGGATCTCCTTGCAGTCCAAGGGACTCTCAAGAGTCTTCTCCAACACCACAGTTCAAAAGCATCAATTCTTCAGTGCTCAGCCTTTTTTTATAGTCCAACTCTCACATTCATACATGACTACTGGAAAAACCATAGCTTTGGGTAGACGGACCTTTGTTGGCAAAGTAATGTCTCTGCTTTTTAATATGCTGTCTAGGTTGGTCATAATTTTTCTTCCAAGGAGCAAGCATCTTTTAATTTCATGGCTGCAGTCACCATCTGCAGTGATTTTGGAGCCCAAAAAATAAAGTCTGTCACTATTTCCATTGTTTCCCCATCTATTTGCCATGGAGTGATGGGACTGGATGCCATGATCTTAGTTTTCTGAATGTTGAGCTTTAAGTCAACTTTTTCACTCTCCTCTTTGACTTTCATCAAGAGGTTCTTTAGTTCTTCACTTTCTGCCACAAGGATGGTGTCATCTGCATATCTGAGGTTATTGATATTTCTCCCAGCAATCTTGATCCCAGCTTGAGCTTCATCCAGCCCAGGGTTTCTCATTATGTACTCTGCATATAAGTTAAATGAGCAGGATGACAATATACAGCCTTGATGTACTCCTTTTCCTATTTGGAACCAGTCTGTTGTTCCATGTCTGGTTCTAACTGTTGCTTCCTGACCTGCATACAGATTTCTTAGGAGGCAGATAAGGCGGTCTGGTATTCCCATCTATTTAGGAATTTTCCACAGTTTTTTTGTGAACCACACAGTCAAAGGCTTTGATGTGGTCAATAAAGCAGAAGTAGATGTTTTTCTGGAACTCTTGCTTTTTTGATGATCCAGTGGATATTTGCAATTTGATCTCTGGTTCCTCTGCCTTTTCTAAATCCAACTTGAACATATGGAAGTTCATGGTTCATATACTGTTGAAGCCTGGTTTGGAGAATTTTGAGCATTACTTTGCTAGTGTGTGAGATGAGTGCAGTTGTGCGGTAGTTTGAACATTCTTTGACATTGCCTTTCTTTGGGATTGGAATGAAAACTGACCTTTTCTAGTCCTGTGGCCACTGCTGAGTTTTCCAAATTTGCTGGCATGTTGAGTAAAGCACTTTCACAGCATCATCTTTTAGGATTTGAAATAGATCAACTGGAATTCCATCACCTCCACTAGCTTTGTTTGTAGTGATGCTTCCTAAGGCCCACTTGACTTCACATTCCAGGATGTTTGGCTCTAAGTGAGTGATCACACCATCGTGGTTATCTGGGTCATGAAGATCTTTTTTCTTCTGTGTATTCTTGGCACCTCTTTTTAATATCTTCTCTCCTGTTAGGTCCATACCATTTCTGTCCTTTATTGTGCCCATCGTTCCATGAAATGTTTCCTTGGTATCTCTAATTAGAGATCTTGATGAGATCTCTAGAATTTACCATTCTATTATTTTCCTATATTTCTTTACATTGATCACTGAGGAAGGCTTTCTTATCTCTACTTGATATTCTTTGGAACTCTGCTTTCAAATAGGTATATCTTTCCTTTTTTCCTTTGCCATTAGCTTCTCTTCTTTACTCAGCTGTTTGTAAGGCCTCCCCAGACAACCATTTTTCCTTTTTGCATTTCTTTTTCTTGGGGATGGTCTTGATCACTGCCTCCTGTACAGTGTCACGAACCTCTGTCCGTAGTTCATCAGGCACTCTGTCTATCAGATCTAATCTCTTGAATCCATTTGTCACTTCCAGTGTATAATTGTAAGGGATTTGATTTAGGTCACTCCTGAATGGTCTAGTGGTTTTCCCTACTTTCTTCAATTTAAGTCTGAATTTGGAAATAAGGTGTTGATGATCTGAGCCACAGTCAGGTCCTTGCCTTGTTTTTGCTGGCTGTATAGAGCTTCTCCCTCTCTGACTGCAAAGAATATAATCAATCAGTATTGACTATGTGCTGATGTCCATGTGTGGAGTCTTCTCTTAGGTTGTTGGAAGACTCATCTTGTGTTGTTGTGGATCTCATTGTACAGCAGATTCTGATGCAGTAGGTCTAGAGTGGGTCCTGAAGAGTCTGCCTTTTTACCCATAGTCTTTTAGAAAGCCCTGACGATGATGATGATGATGATCCCTGACACTATACTTTGAGAAACTTTAAGACAATGGCCCACTCATTTCTAGTTCTGTTGTGCATGCATGCTAAGTTGCTTCAGCTCTATCTGACTCTTTGCAACCCTGTGCCAGCCTCCTCTGTCCATGGGTTTCTCCAGGCAAGAATACTGGAGTAGCTTGCCATGTCCTCCTCCAGGGGATCTTCCCAACCCAGGGATCGAACCCAATCTCTTAGCTCTCCTGCAGTGGCAAGCTGTTTTGTTTTTGTTTTGTTTTTTTTTACCACTAGTGCTGCCTACTTCTGTTAGAGATAACCAATTTTAAGCCAATCAAACACTGCCAGAACCCATTGCTTACATTTTCATCTGGTGAAAGAATTCTCACACCAACCTGGCAAATCTGTGCCTCTTTTGTCCAGTGCTGAGGACAGGCTGCAGGGACCCACACTGATGGGTTGTGTCCTTCCCTCTTCTGTGCTGCAGAACTTAGGTGGCTGAGACCTCTAGATTCAGGCAGAAGGGGCTTTGAATCTCCAGTTATCACCTTCTTACTTAATCTCTCTATGTCCTTATTTGCAATGAGGATGAAAATAGTAATTACCTAATAAGGTGGTGAAAGGCCTTCAGTGAAGGGTTAACAATCATCAGAAATCAAAAATGCATGTTGTTAATATTTTGAGGTGAGCTTTGTCACAATTGGTATATTTTGTGTCTAGTAAGACAACTAGCTCCAATACATTGGCACCTGATGTGAAGAGACAACTTATTGGAAAAGACCCTGATGCTGGGAAAGACTGAAGGCAGGAGGAGAAGAGACTGGCAGAGGATGAGATGCTTGGATAGCATCAGTGAGTCAATGGTCATGTGTTTGATCAAACTCCAGGCAATGGTGAAGGACAGGGAAGCCCGGCCTGCTGCAGTCCATGGGGTTGCAAAGAGTCAGACACGATTGAGTGACTGAACAACAACAACAATATGATTAGAGAACATTCCAAAATCCTTCATGTTGATTCTGCTTAGAGTTAGAAAATATCCAGTGTTACCTTATATGGACCAAAAGCTTGACAATTCTCAATGTATTCTTAAGTCTCCTGATGCTTGTGCATGATCGATTACTTGAGAGTACAATTATTTGGAATTTGCTTAACATAGATATAAAAAATTTTATCAAGAAGACCAGGTTATCTGTGGACCAAGTACAAAAGTATAACCTGAGACTATCAAAAGGCTTTCTCAAAAATATCTTCCCTCTTCTCCTGAAGGTTCCATCATCAGAGCTGATCCTTTAGATAAAGGCATCAGAAGAAAGGTCAAAAATAACTTCATTTCTTGAGAACTATGGTAGACTAATTTATCAGCAATTATAGGGCATATTATGGATTAAACAGAAATTTTAATAATTTAAAATTTGTTAGGGAAGCACATGGGAGCCATTTAGCATATATAGCTTTTTAGAAAATGAACTCGGGGGGGGGGGAATAACAGCATTTATTATTTCTATTGAAAATGTCTTTAAAATATTGTTTATCAATCGGTATTAATCAAGAATTTCTGTTGAAAATTATAGAAACCCTAGCAAGCCAAACTGCTAAGGCAAAAAAAAAAAAAATAGGTAAAAAGAAGGAGGTAGTTTGTTGTGGTTAAAAAGTAAGTTTGCAAGAATGCAGCCTATTTGGACAGGCAGGTTGAAAGGAGTTAAACAATGTAATTTTCCACCCACACTACACACACACAAACACACACACTCTCTCTCTCTCCCCCTCTCCCCCTCTCCCCCTCTCCCCTCCCCTCTCCCCTCTTCCCCCTCTCCCCCTCCCCCCTCTCCCCCTCTCCCCCTCTCCCCCTCTCCCCCTCTCTCCCTCTCCCTCTCTCCCTCAGCTTCTCCATCTCTTGCATTGGTTTCAGTTTTGGGAATGATCTCTCTACACAGTGGCAAGGATGGCCATTAGCCAATCAAGATCTGTTTCCCATGAGGTTGTAAAATTCCAATGAATCACAGAACAACTGCTTCCCAAGAGGGCCCATAGAAGTCCAGAGTTCAATTTTGTAAGCCTGGCTTTGTCACAGGCTCATCTGTGAATGAATTATGTGGTTCAAAATATGAAATTATTTCCCTCTGTTTTCCAAGATAGAAAAGTGAGTCAAGGTGATAAATTCCTTTAAAGAACTTGGTCAAGAGAGACAGATTCCAAAAGAAACATGAGTATACACACACACACACAAAAGAGATTGAAAGGCTTTTCAATAAAGAGGATAAGTGTAATTTTCTGATACCTATCACAAACAAGGTGTTGTTAGCAAATACTTTACTGTTTACAAAGGGTTAAAGCTCAGGTGCTGAGCATGGGGGAAATACTTGGGTAATAGCTACCTGTATTTCATCTGTCAGTTTCAATACCAGGGTTTACTCACAGGCTTACGTGTGTGTGTGTGTGTGTGTGTATATACACACACATATATATATTTATGTGTGTGTGTACATGCACACCTGCATGCTTACTTGCTCAGTTGCGTCTCTTTGTGAACACACAGACTATATATAGCCCGCCAGGCTCCCCTGTCCATGAGATTCTCCAGGCAAGAATACTGGGGTGGGTTGCCATGTCCTCCTCCAGGGGATCTTCCCGACCCAGGGATCAAACCAGGTCTCCTGCATTGCAAGCAAATTCTTTACTATCTGAGCCATCAGGGAAGCTTTTATATATATACATATATACACACATATATGTATAGTAAGTGTATATATAAGTATATATACTTATATATAGTAAGTGTGTGTATATATATATATATATATATAGTAAATATACAAATATAATGTTAGAGTTCAGTCATATCTGCCTCTTTGCAACCCCATGATCTTCCCAACTCAAGGATTGAACCTAGGTCTCCTGCGTTGCAGGCAGATTCTTTACCATCTGAGCCAACAGGGAAGCCCCCCCCCCCAAACACACACATTTATTTAATGTATACAATGAACTTATTCACCTCAGAAATGGGGATGTGATGCCAGCCAGAGGATTTTACTCAAATGATTGAAATGTGGTTAAGTGATTTTCAAGTATATAGCGATTTGCACTATGTAACTATAAATAGGTGCTCTGGGAAAATACTCTTTCCCCAATCCTATTGACTTATGGAGATATATGAGGAGATCTGAGCTCTGAGCAGAGTGAAATATGATTTTGTACTAGAGTTTCTTTCTGCCAAAGATAAAAATCACTTTACATAAAAAGAGCCTTATTCTCACCAGGTGACAAGCTGCTCTTTCATAATAAAGCACAGTACTCTGGTAAAACACATCAGCTCCTGGGCACCATTGGAATACCATTCAGGGAGGCAGACAGCAGGGAGCTCAAAACCATTGGCTTTGTTACCAATTTGCCCTTCTCACCTGGGTGACCTGCTCAACTTACTAATGATAGGTTTCCTCATCTCTTTAATAACTGTAATCAAGCTATCCAAAGCAAAAGGAATCATGAGGACAGAAAGGATAAAACCTATTACATGAGACCTCGCATATTATGCAGTCACTAATAATTGTTAACGGGCGAGGATCCCCTGGAGGAAGAAATGGCAACCCACTCTGGTATTCTTGCCTGGAGAATCCCATAGACAGAGGAGCCTGGCAGGCTATAGTCCATAGGGTCACAAAGAGTCAGACTCCACTGAAGTGACTTAGCGTGCATGCATGTGGCAATGCCCCTCCAGTGGCTCAAGCAGTGATGAATCCACCTACAATGTAGGAGACACAGGAGACATGGGTTCAGTCCCTGATCTGGGAATATCCCCTGGAGCAGGAAGTGGCAACTCATCCCAGTATTCTTGCCTACAAAACCTAGTGAACAAAGGGACCTGGTGGGCTACTGTCCATGAGGTCACTAAGAGTTGGACACAACTAAGCATGTATGCATATCTTGTCTTATCTCTCATGTGGCACTTAGGTACACGAGAATGCAGCAGGTGGACTATAATAGTTCATTGCACATTAGGTAAAATAGTAATTTTAGCCTATTTTTTTAGAAACTGACTGGATTAAAAAAATCAATCAGTGTTAGATTAAGAGAGTATTAAGATTTTGTGATACTTATAATTCATCCCTTTGGGCTGTAATTTCCTCATCTATGAAATGAGAGATTCAAATACAACTTTTTAGGATCCTCTCAGACTTTACAACTCTAAAATCCTCAGGAGAACATTTTGATACCTTTAGTTTTTGAGCATTGTAATAACATACTGAATGTTTTCAAAATAGAGCTAACTTTTATGTTAGGCTAAGCAATGATTTAATAGTGACTGGAACTGCTGAAATATAAAAACATTTCTTTCAATGCATTCACGTTCATACAGTGGGGCATGGGAGGCCAGAGCTTTGAATTCAACTCACATTCATTCCTTTATTCTATAAAAGTAAACTGAGGGCCCCTCCATCCCTCATCCATGATAAGCACAGGACTTATATTTTAACTGGGAGGAGGGGGTAAAAACATGCAACAGAAAATACATTTATAAATCACGTCACAAGTTAGGAAGAAAAGAAAGTAAACAAGAGAAAATTATTACCAATGCGGGCAGCCTCGTTTTCATTTAGCAAGCTCTCTAAAAGGAGGTGACACTTAAGCTAAGATATTAAGTAAAAGAAATCCAAACGTGCAAAGGAGGGAAAGAAGAACATTCCAAGCAAAGGGGAAAGCAAGTGCAAAGGCCCTGGGCTAAGAAAGATAAGTATATAATTGAAGAATTGAACAAAAAGCCTGGCTGCAGCATAATTGGATGGGGAGAGAAAGTAATATGATATGTGATTGGAGAAAGGAAGGAGCCAGATCAATGAACTTGTGTTGTTGCCAAGACCTTGCATTGTTTTATTTGTGCATTGAAATACTGTTGAAAGGGTTTAGAATGATTAAAGTTATAATTTAAAACCACTCTTGCTACTGTAGAGAAACACAGGCAGGTATTAAAAAATGGAAACAGGGAGACCAGTTAGAAAGCTATCAGAGAAATTCAGAGAACAGAGGTTAGTGACCTATGTCAGATGGTGACAGTACAATCTAGAGGAAGAAATGCTTCCACCTTACCTCTATCTGTGTTAATTTGACATCATTTCTTTTCATCTCTGGGACTCCATTTCACTGTAAGATAAGCACGTAGAATGCAGTCTCTAAGGACTCTTCTAGATCAGCATTTGGTTCCAGCTCACAAATATCCTAAGCCAGACCAACCTGTCCATAAAGTCCGTTTGACTTTAGTAGGACTCAGTGATTTGCTGTGACCAGTTCTCAGCCATTCCCCCAAGGCAGAGATGTGAGAATATTGACCAACCAAAGATGTAAGAAATTAGTCTATGTCTTTTTGAGAGCTGTGGCAGTTGGCCAGCCTTAAAATGGTGCTATATTCTCTGTTACCCTTGGAATGACTTCACAATGGTTCACTCAGGTCCACAAATGAATTTCCACTTCCAAATTCAGACTGTAAGTTTCATATGTCCAGATTATGAATGTTAAATCTCACTCCACGGTGTTTAGGGTGATGCTTTTCATGAAGAAGTGCAAAAGATGAAAAACAGCTGTGATGAAAGTTTCATAAAATGAGGAATTCAAAAGAGAAAATTCTCCAAAACTCCTCCAACATTTTTCTTTCCAGTGTTCAGATAAAAATGGTAAATTAACAGAAGAGCAAAACAGTATGGGATGCCAATACATTCAAGAAAAAGCCAAAGTTCATTTCTGCCTGCAGATTCAAACACTTGTCGGCAGATCAATAGGAGCTTCTCAGTTTGCTCTGCAAAAATCGTTCTGCAACTAATACCTCAAGGACAAGACTTGTCCTGCTTTGGCTACTGCAGACTTTTGCCTGGATTGCTATGGGGAGTGATATTTTCCACTGGGAGGACTTTGAGGGAACGTATAGTTTACTCCATTCATTAATCATCAAACCTCAAAAACGTAGTGAAAGATATGGTGTTTGCATGTTTCTTTCACATAAAACTGTGTGTGTGTTTCTGTATGTATGTGGAGGGTGTTTGTGTGTGTGTGTGTGTGTTCCTAGTCTTAGACAGAAGTTCAATTATATGCTTCTTCTTCAATTTAATTAGATTATGACTATGTATATACGCCCTCTTTCTCTCTCTCTCGTTTAGTTATACTCTCTAGAAGATCTTCTGTTAGCTAAGGACCTTGTTTGCATTTTTGTTGTTGCTGGAAAATTAATATTTAGTTTACATGCAGTTTGCAGAAGCACAGTAGAGGTGGGTTTATAAAGTTAATATTTCTTGAGAAAAACAAATAAAAGTTACTTAATGTTTTATTAGATTTTATTTTTAAAAATCAGTCTCAGATCAGCAGGATGGAGTAATTTAAGCAGTATATATTTGTGGAGTGTGTATCATAAGGAAGGAATCAGGGTGGACATGGGGGTGGCAACAGTGGACCGGAAGACAAGGGTCTTGCCTTCACTGGGCTTCTAGCCATAAGCGAAGGCAGGCAAGGGGACCAACAATTAAAATGCAGTAAGGGATGTTTGGGAGCAAGGCAGAGGGCAATCTTTGTGGATAGTGGAAGAAATCATGCTTAAAGACGATTGCTGAAGGATGAATGGTTACTAGTCAGACAATGAGGAGAGAGTTTTAGTAGGAGCAGAGACATGTCCAAAGGATCAGAGGCTGCATGTTCTGATGAAGAAGCTGAACAAGACCAGTGTGGCTGAAAACGAGAGAGAGGGGGAGGGCAGGAGAGCTTCAGGTAAGACCACTCACATCCTCAGACTTGACATCTTCCAGGGCCTTGAAGGGTTGGGGCACATTTTCCCAAAAGTCATTGTTGAAGAGACAAACACTAAACAAGGAAGCAAGATGATTATAGGTGAAGAGTATGAAACAGGGGGTGGGACAGAGAAAGCTTAGAAGACACAATAGCTAGGATGAACAGGAATGTCCTCTCTGAGGGGGAGACATTTGAGTAGAGACCTGAATGGCACAAAAGAAACAATAGAGAAGAGATTTGAAGAAAGGGTAATGCAAGCAGATGAGTGAACAGGGCAGACACAAAAGAAGCAGGACTGGGCTATGTGTTAATAAACAGAAATTAGGAAATGGTTGACTGGAATTTGGGCCTGGGCCCTGAGTCCACAACCAGAGTTCATGTCACTACTTTCAAATGCCATCCCCTCTCTGGGTCCCCTGCCCCCCAGGATTTAAGAGAATTTTCTCTCTCTTGGCACGGTAAATATGTGGGCATTGGCCATGTCTGCCCACTTACACCTGTACTCTCACTGTCTGGACACTGGCAAGTCCTTACTAGATACTGAGTAAAAACTTGTTGTGTGAAGGGATCTCTAAGAAAAAGTGGTCACATGCCTAATGTTGGGATTCTAAGACTGGGAAAGAAAACACTTTCCCAGTGTATGTTGAAAACTAATTAGTAATTTAATAACCCAATAAGAAATCCAGAACTTAAAGCAGTCAAATTACCCATACCAGTAGATACAGCCTAAATAACAAGATAGGGAATCTATGTGTGTGTATATATGTGTGTGTGTATTTATTTATTTATGGGGCTTCCCAGGTGGTGCTAATGGTAAAGGACCCTCCTGCCACTGCAGGAGATACAAGAGACCTGGGTTCGATCCCTGGGTCAGGAAGATCCCCTGGAGAAGGCCATGGCAACCCACTCCAGTATTCTTACCTGGAGAATCCCATGGGCAGAGGAGCCTGATGGGCTATGCTCAATAGATCACAAAGAGTCAGACACAACTGAAGCAACTTAGCACACACATATTCACACACACACACATATAATACACACATACACACACATATGTATACATGCACACACATATATATTCTCAGCCTCAGTACTGTGAACATTTTGCATTGAATAACTCTGTGTCATGGAAGTTATCCTGTGTAGTATTTAGCAGCATTACTGCCCACTGCCCATGAGGTACCAATATCATCCCCTCAGTGGTAGCAACCCCAAATGTCTCTAGATACTGCCTTATGGTCCAGAGGAGACCACTAGTATAAAACTATTCATGACATGATGCTTTAAAAAAAATGTTGCAAAAATTGTTGCACCACCCAGAGGGGTTTCAGTTGATTTGTCTGCAAAGTTTTATGGAGAGGTATGATAAATGTGCCCCCTGAATTGAAATACTGTACATCATACATACATTTGTAGCAGCAGAAAACAAAGATGCTTAATTTTTTATTATTTCTTATGGTGAGTGTTCAGACATCCATCAATGTAAAACAAACCATTTTTAAAATTTTTCTTTATAAATATGTAATATAATTGTAAAGTAAAACTACTCTATCATTCTGGTGGGGAAACAGGCAAACACTCATCTTATATATCGAGCTTCATCAGGATCTCATTCTATTTTTTTTTCAGTGGAGAGAGGGAGGCGAGGAAAGGTTAGATTTGCAATATGTTGAAATCTATGGAATAACATAGTTTCACTTTATCATTAAGCCCTACCACACAGCTTACTTACACAACTTTAATAATTTTTAAGAATAGCTTTTTTTTTTTTATTACTGATTTTAAATATTCAGAAAATACAGGCAAGTATACAAAAGGAAATTAAAATCATCCATAATCTCACCATCTAGAGATAACTGTGTACATTACTCTTTTATAGATTCCCTTGCTCTTTCATTAAATTATGTACCAGCATTTTGCTAAGGCTGAGAGTTTATGGTGGACCAGATGTACATCTTTAGATGAAACTGATCTGCACATATATTAGTATTTATATATCTGATCTCCACTTATGCTAGATCCCTGGCTAGTTAAATAATGCTTGGGTGGAAAATTATTTGGCTGTAAGTGACAGAAGTCTAAAGAATATGAACAAATCAATGGCTTTATCTTATTTATATAATGCAGAGTTTGAAAAAAAAACATTCAGGTCTGATTCATTCCATATTTGCTTTGGGAACCCAGGCTCCTTTTAGTTTTCCATTGTGCCATCTCTAAAATCACGGGTCCATTACCCCAGTGCTTGCAAAATAGCTTCTCTTTTTCAGGTATTCATCTAGTTTCCAAGCTAGAAGGAAGGGGAAGGGCAAAGAACAAACTGTAGGGGCCCCCTGAATTTGGCCCTATCAACCAGCTTTCTCAAAATTTAAAAGAGTTTTCCCTGTGACACCCATTTATATCTCATGGGCAGGAACACTGTCACATGGACCAAGGTACAAAAAGGATAATAGTGCAAAATTATACAAAATTGAAAGTGATAGACTTCCTCCTCAAAATAAACATATTCCTCCCCCAAGTAACCATTAACTGTTCAGTATTAGACTTCCAGATATTGTCTATGTTCATACAAAGAGAGCCATACACATAAACATTAGGAGTTTTTCTTCCCACTGAAAGGCATAATAGACATTTTTATCTTCTCAGTGATATATTATTGGCAGTCTCCTAGATCAGTACATTTAGATGTATCTTTAGAAATAATAATTGTACAATAGACCTCATTATGAACATGTTTCATCTTTATAGATATGTAGACTCCAAGTTACTTCTTGTTATTACAAGTAAAGCCACAGTCATCTTCTTTGTATTGTATCCATACACAAATGGCTGAGTTCTTCTGTAGATAAGCTTTCTAAAAATAGTTAATGGATCATATATGTGAAACATTTTTAAACAGTCTAGCATTTACTGTCAAATTATCTTCCAAAAGTCATTAACTACTTATACTGCTACTATCAGTGTATTAGTTTGCTTTTCTCATACTTTCATTAGCAATGGATATTATCCATCTTTTAATGTTTTCTAACTACATAGGCAATAATGTATCTCTGGATGCATTTATTTTTCAGCTTTTTATTATGAAGAATTTCACGTATACTCAAAAGTAGAAGAAATAGTATAATATATTCTCATTACTCATCATCCAACTTCAACAATTACTAATAGAAGTCTACACTTGTTTTATCTGCATGAGGTTTAATCTTTTTAATTTTCCTGCCATAGTCTTTTTCATTTTTTGTTTGTTCATCTTTCACTCCTCATCCTAGTACTAGTTCTGTTTTGAAGCATAATACCTGTGAGTCAAGTTTTCCATCTAGAGCAGAAATAATATATGTATAGCATGAGTGTTATCACCTCCCCCTCTGCACCTGGGTAGGTATCATGAACCAATGAATGCATCAGTTTGCCGGAAGCCCAGCCTATTATGCAACCCTTTTTAACACAGGGCTTTAGACCAATAGGTCTCAAACTTTCCCATGCTTAAGCATCACCTGGAGAGCTTGTTAAAACACAGTCTTGGGACTTCCCTGGGGGTACAGTGGATAAGAATCTGCCTACCAATGCGAGGGAAATGGGTTGAATCCCTAGTCCAGGAAGATCCTACATGCTGCAGAGCAACTGAGCCTGTGCTCTGAACCCCCTGTGCCACAGCTACTAAGCCTGTGTGCTGCAACTGCTGAAGCCTGGGCACCCAAGAGCCTATGTTCCACAACAAGAGAAGCCACTGCAGTGAGAAACCCACACACTGCAACAAAGAGTAGCCCCCACTCGCAGCAACAGAGAAAGATCATGCCCAGCAATAAAGACCCAGCACAACCGAAAAGAAAAATTTATGAAAAATTAAAAAGTATTAAGAAAAACACAGTCTTGGATCCCTTCCCCATAGATTCTCATTCAGTTAGGTCTGAGATGGAGCCTCAGATTCTGCATTTCAAACAACCTGACTGGTAACGTTGATAGTGCCTGTCTACATGTCACATTCTGTTAACATTACTCTAGGCCATGTCCAACTCTTACAACCCCATGGACTGTAGCCTGCCAGGCTCCTCTGCGTGGGATTCTCCAGGCAAGAATACTGGAGTGGGTTGCCATTTCCTTCTCTGGGAAATGCAGGTTTTTATTTATTTATTTTTAAATCAGGGGGTTTGCTGCAGACCTTGCAGTTCAGCTTTTCTAACAAGCTTCCGGGGACACTGCTGTTCTAGAGCCCAGTTTTGAGCATCTAGGTCCTCAGTGACCACTGCCAGAAATGGTGTATCAGGTGAATCAATTGCCTATGCCTGACCAAGACAAAAGGGCTTCCTTTATCTCAAAGAGTCCTAAATATGACTCTACAAACCAGAACCAAACTGGCTACAAAATATGCAACTTAGAAACTTGTATTGAAATTTAGATTCCAGGGCCCTTCAATAAGAACTTCTGATTCAGTAAGTTTGAAGTGGGGCCTTGGAGTCTCGTTTCCTTTAGTCAATCTTGGGGCACAGGTAAGTGTTTGGGCCACTAGGTTGCATGTCACAGATGATGATGCCTAGGTAGGTGTTCTTTCTTGGATGTATCTGGTCCCTCTCCAAACCATCCATCTTATCAAGACACTTGTATTTGCATTGACTGTGTATTATACATGACTATGCTGAATGTTGGGAGCCATGCAAAAATGAAGCAGGAGTTGAATCAGAGGTGCTCCTACTTCTCTAGACCTGACAATATGGTGAAATGTAGAGAGACACAAGAATACATAACCAACGCATATAGGAAATCAGAGAAGAAAAAAAAAAAAATTCTTCCTTGTTTCCTCCTTTTTGAAAGTTCAGTACACTTAATAGGAATTTTTTCCATTTCAGAAAGAACTATCACAAAAGCATAGAAATGCCAGGGTGATAGTTTTTTCATGTAACATTAAGCCATAATATGGGCTTTGCACATGGATTGTATTCCTGACTATTAGCTAGGCTTGAAAGTATAACACATGTTGTTCATTACTGGTACATACTACAGTGGGGAAATGAACACCACCTAGAGAACCATAGCTTCCTTCATTCCTTGACTCAGGGAGAATTTTAATCTGTAATCTTAATAATGTACAACGGTAGTTTTTGCATTTTAAATAATGTGCCAGTTGCAGTCTTGCATACCATTCTGAGTCTCCCAAAAATCTCGTTTTACAAAGCTTCCTATGCAGGGTGTAAAAATCAAAAACTGCTAATAACATAAATGATATGGTACCATCTGCTGGATAATGCTATTTGCTGTCACTGAGATACTGATAGAACCACTTGAGAAAATGGAATAATGGAGAGGGAAAAGAATGGTAATCAAAAACATCACAGGACTTTTCAAAGGGGGAACTGAGACATCTTTCAGCAGTGACCTTTATATCACTGCTATTGGACTGGGACTGTGATTGTCCGTCATTCTCTTCAGTGGTCAATATTCCACTCGCCACAACTCATTCTTTCGATACCATTGATCCCTTTAACAACATTGGCTTGCAATCACTCTTTGTAAGTTACAAAGTTAGTGGCATTCCTTCTGCCGTGCTTTTCAGTTCACTGTTAGGCAGTCTCAACATTCTGTCTTGATGAATGCAGCCTGGTAAGGGAATTAGGAAATCCCTCAAGTGGTAGTATAGAGTGACTTTTAGACAGGTCATCATTGTGGTTAAAGGGAAGCATGTGTATCAACTGACAGCCTCCCATCATCATTAAATAATCCTACCTCCACTTTTAGAGGAGTTGCTCTAGCTTTGAGCAGGTCCTGATTTAATTGTCTTTTCTGCACCGCGGGATAGTTAGAAAGATTTTGATCTTGTGTGTACTTATTTCTTAACATTTTGGAATATTCTTATGGAATGAAAAATCCATACATTTCTAATAAACTATTTTATAAGATGTTACCAATTTAAAGTTTATACACAAGTCAATTTTTATGACAGCCCTATTTAATAGGCATGATACATGTTTTAATTGGGGTTTTACAACTGAGTAAATTAAGGCTCAGGTAAGGTAAAGAATGGTTGTGAACTGGCAGCCTTATACACTACAGAACAACTTAAAGTTCAACAAAAAGAAATGATGTTATGTGGCTAAAACCCTCATTTTCTGACTCAAAGCTTTTTCCACTTTATCATTTTGCCCTTAGGGTTATCTTTCTAACATATTAAGATTTTATTTTTAGTGTTTTTCAAATCAGACATGCTGAATACATGCTGTGACATCAAGCCCTAGAATCAGTTATTTAAGATGTTTTGGTTTTGCTGGGCACCAATTTCCACATTAACCATTCTAAATGAAGCATAAAGCTACTGTGGGAAAGGAAGACCAGGGGAATGCAATTAGGATACTTAGTTGTATTCTATACATAGCACCATAGTGATACAAATGAACCCACTTTGCATTCATTTTCACATTTTCCAGTCATCTGGACCATTGATCACAAACATCTGTCATTAGCTCTGAAATTCAATTAAAGGCATGAGGACTTTGTGGTTGATGCAATAGCTTTGTTGGCGTAGATGAATTTGTATTTTTCTTCCATGGAAAGTTTCTATATTTCTCAAGATACTTACAAGAGTGGATTTGTGGCACCATTGTTCTACCACTTTGATTTTCATTAAAATAAATTATCAGTATTATTTCTGATCCACAGAAGGGAGTGAGATGGCTTTGCTTTTATTACTATTCCTGATTGTGACAATCATGAACAACAGGTGATGAGAACTTATCAGGCACTTTTCTGAGTTCAGTTCACTTCAGTCTCTCAATTGTGTCTGACTCTCTGTGACCCCATGGATTGCATGCAGCATGCCAGGCGTCCGTGTCCATCACCAACTCCCAGAGTTTACCCAAACTCATGTCCACTGAGTTGGTGATGCCATCCAGCCATCTCGTTCTCTGTCATCCCTTTCTCCTCTCACTTTCAATCTTTCCCAGGGCCGTTTCCAATGAGTCAGTTCTTTGCATCAGGTGGCGAAAGTATTGGAGTTTCAGCTTCAACATCAGTCCTTCCAGTGAACACTTAGGACTGATCTCCTTTAGGATGGGCTGGTTGGATCTCCTTGCAGTCTAAGGGACTCTCAAGAGTCTTCTCCCACACCACAGTTCAAAAGCATCAATTCTTCAGTGCTCAACTTTCTTTACAGTCCAACTCTCACATCCATACACAACCCCTGACTAGACAGGGGTCTAGACAGACCTTTGTTAGTAAAGTAATGTCTCTGCTTTTTAATATGCTGTCTAGGTTGGTCATAATTTTTCTTCCAAGGGGCAAGCGTCTTTTAATTTCATGACTGCAGTCACCATCTACAGTGATTTTGAAGCCCAAGAAAATAAAGCCTGTCACTGTTTTCATTGTTTCTTCATCTATTTGCCATGAAGTGATGGGACCAGATGCCATGATCTTAGTTTTCTGAATGTTGAGTTTTAAGGAACTTTCTCACTCTCCTCTTGCACTTTCATCCAAGAGGCTCTTTAGTTCTACTTCTCTTTCTGCCATAAGGTGGTGTCATCTGCATGCTTGAGGTTATTGATATTTCTCCCGGCAATCTTGATCATAGCTTGTGCTTAATCCAGTCTAGCATTTCTCATGGTGTACTCTGCATATAAGTTAAATAAGCAGGATGACAAGATACAGCTTTAACATACTCCTTTCCCGATTTGGAACCAGTCTGTTGTTCCATGTCCAGTTCTAACTGTTGCTACCTGACCTGCATACAGATTTCTCAGGAGGCAGGTAAGGTGGTCTGGTATCCCGATCTTTTTAAGAATTTTCCACAGTTTGTTGTGATCCACACCGTCAAAGGTTTGGCATAGTCAATAAAGCAGAAGTAGATGTTTTTCTGGAACTCTCTTGCTTTTTCAATGATCCAGCAGATGTTGGCAATTTGATCTCTGGTTCCTCTGCCTTTTCTAAAACCAGCTTGAACATCTGGAATTTCACAGTTCACCTACTGTTGAAGCCTTTCTTGGAGAATTTTGAGCATTACTTTACTAGTGTGTGAGATGTGTGTGATTTTGTAGTAGTTTGAGCATTCTTTGGCACTGTCTTTCTTTGGGATTGGAATGAAAACTGACCTTTTCCAGTCCTGTGGCCACTGCTGAGTTTTCCAAGTTTGCTGGCATACTGAGTGCAGCACTGTCACAGCATCATCTTTTAGGATTTGAAATAGCTCAACTGGAATTCCATCAACTCCACTAGCTTTGTTTGTAGTGATGCTTCCTAAGGCCCACTTGACTTCACATTCCAGGATGTTTGGCTCTAAGTGAGTGATCACACCATCATGGTTATCTGGGTCATGAAGATCTTTTTTGTATAATTCTGTGTATTCTTGGCACCTCTTCTTAATATCTTCTCTTCTGTTAGGTCCATACCGTTTCTGCCGTTTATTGAGCTCATCTTTCCACGAATTGTTCCCTTGGTATCTCTAAGTTTCTTGAGGAGGTCTCTAGTCTTTGCCATTCTATTGTTTTCCTCTATTTCTCTGCATTGATCACTGAGGAAGGCTTTCTTATCTCTCCTTGCTATTCTTTGGAACTCTGCATTCAAATGGGTTTCTCTTTCCTTTTCCCCTTTGCCTTTCATTTCTCTTCTTTTCACAGCTATTTTTTATGCCTCCTCAGACAACCATTTCGCCTGAGTATATTTCTGCCTATGTGTTTATTTGTGTCTAATCCTCCCAACTACTCTCTGGGGGTAGTTATAGTTAGCATCCGCATTTTATAGAGGAGGAAACTGAGACTAAAGGATAGTTAGTGACTTGTCCAAGTTTACACAGCTGGTAAACAGTAGTACTGACATTTATACCCTATTTTCAAAGTCCAGCACCCATTGTCTTATAGACTGGATTTATTCTGTCTCTCCTGATAGAAAACAAAACTGTGGGCCTCTCCTATTACTAACAGAAGAAATCTCTTCTGACCTTGGTATCCCATGTGCTCCTATAGTCATATATCTGACCTCCCTCTTGTCAAAGTCATTTTCTTCATACATCAGGAAAATGAAAACTATTTTAAGATCCTTTTCAATGTATAAGCTCTCTTTCAGGCTGAAGGTAGCTGTTTCTTTTAAAGGTAAAGTGGCAGGTCCTCTTCCCCATTAATTCTCCAATTGTTTTTGCCCATGCTCCATTTTCTTACTCATCACCTTGAACACTTACTATGTGCTAAGTGTATGTTATATTATTTTATATTATCTAAGCACATTATGTATATGTTCAGTCTTCACCATAGTCTTAGGAAGTAGGCATGAGTGTATCCTCATTTTAGAGATGAGGAAACCATGACTTAGTTGAATTGAGTCATCAATGTCTAATAACAGAACTGAAATTTCACCAAAGAGTCTGAGCTTATTCTCTCTTCCTTAACTTTTCCTCAGAAGATTCGTGTTTGTCCAAATAAAGTCCACATAAGAGTAGCATTCTCATAGGAATGGATGCCACATTTGATAAAACTAGGGGTTGTTGTCCTCCTCTAAGTTATGGATGTATTAACAAAAAAATCTCTAAGACTATCATTTGTGGATGACTCACTGCTTACTAGAAAACTGAGAACTTTAAAGGTTCCTTAGATAATTTTTAACTCCTTGCAGTCTGCTATGCTCTCGTGAGTATGACAGAAATAGGTGTAGCTACAGCAGGCTCATGGAGCCTACAACCCAGGGAGCATGTCCTCTTCCCTGAAGACCACCATCCATTACAAGGTTCATAGCAAAACCAAGGCTGGGAAGAACTGCCAAAGCATCTCACCTGTGTAAGCAATGATTGGTCGTCTTCTCCAGTGAGTCACGTATTTTCCCAATGTGCTCAGTCATTTCATGGGTAAACTTTCCCACCTTTTTTTCAATGAGACATTTTGAAGTCTATAAAATTCCAAGTTTTGTTGTTGTTCAGTCACCCAGTTGTGTCCAACTCTTTTCAACACCATGGACTGCAGCACACCAGGCCTCCCTGTCCCTCACCATCTCCCAGAGTTTGCCCAAGTTCATGTTCATTGCATCAGTGATGCTGTCCAGCCATCTCATCCTATGACACCCTCTTCTCCTTCTGCCCTTGATCTTTCCCAGCATGAGGGACTTTTCCAATGAGTTGTCTGTTCATATCAGATGAACAAAATATTGGAGCTTCAGTTTCAGCATCAGTCCTTCCAGTGAAAATTCAGGGTTGATCTCCCTTAGGATTGACTGGTTTGATCTCCTTGCTGTCTAAGGGATTTTCAGGAGTCTTCTACAGCACCACAGTTCAAAAGCATCAAATCATAGGAGTTCTGTCCTCTCTACGGCCCAGCTCTCACAATTGTATGTGACCACTGGGAAGACCATAGCCTTGACTATATGGATCTTTCTTGGCAGAGTAATGTTTCTGCTTTTCAACACACCATCTAGATTTGTCATCACTTTCCCCCAAGAAGCAATTGTCTTCTTATTTGATGGCTGCAGTCACAGTCCACAGTGATTTTGGAGCCCAAGAAGAAGAAATCTATCACTACTTCCACATTTTCCCCTTCTATTTGCCATGAAATAATGGGGCCACATGCCATGATCTTAGTTTATTTAATATTTAGTCTTAAGCTGGCTCTTTCACTCTCCTCTTTCACCCTCATCAAGAGGCTCTTTAGTTCCTCTTTGCTTTCTGCCATTAGAGTGGTATTATCTGCATATCTGAGGTTGTTGATGTTTCTCCCACCTATATACTTGCCATGAGAACCTCATGAATTGTATAAAATTCCAAGTTTTCTGGTAGCTAAATCCTTGGCCTGATTCCTGGAATGGGTCTTCTACTTTCAGCTTAAAACAGATGAACTAGAATCATTTTCCGTCCAGCATATACTATAGCTCTGGGCACATATCTTAAATCTGTCTAAACTCCAGTTTTACTCATAGTACAATAGGAATACTATTGTGTCCACATTTTACCTTTTGGTTGATTATGGAATATAACCTTTTTCTTTGCAGCTGTAATTACACTGTATTGTAAAATTCTCAGAATAACAGATGTAATAGATGTAATGTGTTTTATGATTATAAAGGATCAGTACTTAAACCAAACAAGTAAACTATGTACACAAGGAAGAATGCTTGAGACTGTCCTGTCATACCTGTTCACCACTAGAGATTTCATAAGTCCTGTAAAATGCTAAGAGGAACAGAGCCCTGAATCTGCATATATCATCTTACGTTCTTTCTTTTAGTCTAACTTACTGATTCTCAAGCTTTAGCATGCTTAAGTATTACTCTTTCAGGTTATATACACCAAGCCACTCTGCCCTACTGTGTAGACAATTCAAGAATTTTTAAGAATAACTTTTGCATAATTTTCTTATTATCTCTAACTTTAACATAAATCATCCTCCTTGTAAGAGAAAACTCTGTGGCATTACTGCTTATATTCCTGGGTGTATTCTGGTCCAAGCACTTACAGTGAAAGCTCCTAAATGTTTCTGAGCCTCAGTTTCCTTCCTAGTAAAATGTAGTGATAAAACCCACCTTAAAGATTTTAGTGAGGACCTAATTCAAGACTAGGTACAGAAAATTCTGTGTGTAATGGGTGGCACATTGTATCTGCTTAGTAAATATTTCCTTTCCCATCTTAGGTTCCCTACAGCCCATCCCATGCTGAAAATCAGAAATGGGTGGTCATTCCCGGGTTCAAAACCATGCAACTGTTTTCTGTTGTCCTTAATTTGCTTTCATACATTGAATAACTGCATAAACTCCAGAATACTCATGGATGAGTAGCATTCTTTTGGATAAATGGTTATGCAGTTTTGCATGTCTTGTCAAGTTAGGTGAGTAAAAGGATGGGTACATCAACTTTAACCAGAAGCTAAGACCTGAGATTTCCCTAGAAAACCTGCTGCTCTATATGATCTTACAGAGGTTGACAGGCTTTTGATATTGAATCTGCTTAAATGCCCACTTCAGCCAAAGAGTTTTAAAAGAGGGAAGAATTAGATGAGATTTGAGTCTTCCCGTGTGTTTCAGTCTCAGCAAACTTAATTGCATTTTTACTGATATTAGACAACACCACGTGAAAGAGCATGTTCCTAGTAAAGTCTCCACACTTGTGAAAGTTGTTGGCTTATTCTAAATTTGGGGTGCATTTGGGAGTTAAACATAAATGCTGGCACTGCTCGTCCATCAATCAGTGCACACCCTACAGGGTGACCAATATTTGAAAGATTGATAATATAAAATTAAGTACTGGTGAGGGTATAGAATAACTGGAAATTTCATACTTCGCTGGTAAGAATGTCAAGTGCTAAATCACTTCAGACAACTAGCAGTCTGTAACAAAATATTTGCTTGCTTCCTCTATAACCAAGCAATCCTACTCCTAACATATGTCCACAAGATATTAAACAATTATGTCTTTAAAAAGATCATATATGCTTTTAGCAGCTATATTAGCAACAGACAATATCTGTCCGTAGGAGAATGGTAAATGAATCATGATGTGTTCATAAAATTACACAGCAATAAAAAAGAACCAACTACACATACATTCAGCACATGGATGAAACTCAAAAATTTTATGTTGAATGAAATAAGCAAGTAATAATACAAAAGAGTTCATAAGGTGTAATTCCATTAAATGACATGCACAAATAGGCAAAAATAATCTATGCTCTTGGCAGTCAGAATAGTATCTGTATTTACCTGTGGTGGGTAGCTGATGACTGGAAAGGGGCACATTTACATCTTTTTGTGGGATGAAAATGTTCTGAATATTGATATGGATAATTTCAATATATAAAAATTTATGTGCTTTAAAGATTTGTAGATTTCACTGCATCCGTATTATACTTGACATTCCAAATAACCTATATATTGCCGTGGAAGAGATTTATTAGCATAAGATATATCACAGGAAATTAGTGACTTTATATGAAAAACTTTCTGAATATCCAGTTTCTCCAACAAATACGTAGGATTGAAAAAAGGGGATAGAAAACTGCTATTAAAGGTTTAAAATTATTTAATAAATAATAAACATCAGTCAAATGCAATTTGTGTGAACTTTCTTTGGGTTCTAATTTATTTTTAACTTAAGCTTATTTTTGAGTTATTTGGGGGAAAATTGAATGTGGACTGGTTGCTAAATTATATTAAGGGTATATTACTAATTTTATTAGATGTGATGATGCTATTGTGACTCAAAGTGAAATGAGAGTGTTTCTGGGATTTTCATTATATATTTCAACCAATACAGTGAGAGCAGAGAGGTGAAACAAGAAAGGCTAAGTGTTACTCAGGAGTAAAGCTGGTTTTATGACTTGGGTGACTAAAATATAACAAAAATAATAAAGCAATATCAGAATGACATGAGGGTATGAGTAATGAGTCCAGGTGTTGATGTTTCCAGTGAACCATTCAAGAGGAGATTGTTGGCTAAGTGGCCAGGAGCTCATCACTTAGTTCTGGACTGGAGAGGAAGAGGGAAGGAGTTACCAATCCTTCAAATAGCAGCTCTGAGTTTTGTGGGGGTATTTTCTGCATTGATTCTTTTAAAAAATTTTTATTTTACATGGAGTATGGTTGCTTTACAATGTTGTGTTAGTTTCAGGTCTACGGCAAAGTGATTCTGTTATGCATATATCTATTCTTTTTCAGAATTTTTTTTCCCATTTAGGGTATTATAGAATATTGAGTCGAGCTTCCTGTGCTATATAGTAGGTTCTTGTTGGTTATCTATTTATATATAGTAGTGTGTATATGTTAATTCCAATTTATCCCCTCCCCCCCTCCCCCACCCGCACACATTTCCAGTTTGGTACACATTTCTATATGTTGGTTTTCTCTGTAAGTCTTTCTGTTTCATAAAAAAGTTTATTTGGATAAATTTTTAAGTTCCACAGATAAGTCGTATCATACAATATTTATCTTTGAATTATTTGTTTAGAATGATTATCTCTAGGTTCACCCGTGTTGCTGCAAATAGCATTATTTCATTCATTTTGTGGCTGAGTAATATTCCATCATATGTATGTACATCTTCTTTAACTTCTCATCTACAGATGGATATTTTGGTTGCTTCTATGTCTTGGCTGTTGTGAATAGTGCTGCTATGAACATTGGGGTGCATGTATCTTTCAGAATTATGCCTTTCTCCAAATATATGTCAAGTTGCAGCTCTGAGTTTGAAAGACAGAAGATGAATAGAACAGAAGGGGTAGCAGAAGCTGAAGTCCCTCAACCCTCAAAGAGTAGACAATGGAAGTAGAGACCCTCAAGGATGCTAAGAAGGATCAATGAGGGAGAACTGGGAGGAAAATAAAAAGCAGTAAGCCCAGGAAAGTTGGAAATAGCAAAAAGTATCTTTTGAATATCACTCAGCAAATATTTTCTGAGCACCTGCTATCCAGGCACTGGGGTTGGGCTGTTGACAGATCACTGATGACACCTTCCTGGCGCTGTCCCAGTGAGCTGCCTGGGGACAAGCACGAGGTGGCAGTAATGGAGAGCAATCAAGACATTGAGTGGTTGGTTACCCTTACCAGAATGGTAGGAGAGAAAGCAGAGTGAGCTGGTGATGGAAATTTGAAAATGCTCTCTCCTCCTAGAGCTGATGCAGCAGAGGATTATCTTCCTGCGAGAGCCAAGCCCCTTGACACTGCTCTCATCATAGGCCCATCCTTGGTGGGATACAATTGGAATCGAGATTCATTGCATTTCAAGCAAGGGAGCTCAGCATAGGGCCCTGCAGTCAACCACACTGCAAAAAAAAAAAAAAAAAAAAAGAAGCCAGAAAACAGTAATCTCTCCAGCAGAGAATTAAAGATGACCTACTTTTAGACTTTTGGGCTTAGCATGCCCGAGTAGAGACCCTATTTGCCAAGTCTCGGCCCATGGTTAATTTACTTTCGTTTTATTTTTCCTACTCCTGGATTGAATTATCATCACCTTCCCGAAAAGCTGTGTGTGTAATGGAAAAGCTGACACCAGCCAAAGTGGATTGTAGCAGCCCAAATGAGTCTCCTATTATCGCCCTATTACATGAGGAACAGCCTTCTCTTTGCCTGTCATTCATCACCTGCTAACTATGAAAACCTAATCAAGCCACTGTGTTTTAATGGCAGAAGTTCTGCTCCCTGACCTGTGCTGCCCAACCCACCACTCCCAGCCCCAGCCCCAATTCCAGGAGCAGACGGATGAGTTCCATTTGGAGCTGAAATTATTGTGTGAGAAGATCACAGTTAGGGGCAAGGAGATTTTTTTCCTTGGCCTCCATGGGACAGGAAGCATTAAAGTCCAAAACAGATTCACACACTCAGACCAGAGGACTTCAGCTTTGGCTTGTGCCCCCTGCTGAAGGCTTTCAAGATCCCTCCTGATGTTTTCATAAGCATTTTCAGGGTATTAAAAATATAACCTAGGAAATTATTTTAATTGTGAGTATTTCCTGGCCTGTGTCACACACTATATACACTTAGGACAATTTATCCACCCCCCTCCACCATGCCCATGCAAGGCGCATTTGTGGAATCTAATTATATCTGTTT
This sequence comes from Cervus canadensis, assembly GCF_019320065.1. NCBI lineage: Eukaryota > Metazoa > Chordata > Mammalia > Artiodactyla > Cervidae > Cervus > Cervus canadensis. The sequence continues at coordinate 26,824,083 of NC_057407.1, forward strand.
CTTTCTTTAAAAAGGACATTTTTAGATCTTTCACCAGGCACACTTCTCATGCTTGGAAGATTTTTGTTTGATTTATTTTTTCCCCTTGAGTGTGGATTATATTTATTTATTTATTTACTTGAGAGCTCCCAAATGATTGGAGGTCTGATATTTGTTTATTTTAACACCAATTTCCACAAGACACTGTAGGAGACGATATAAACTTTCTTTAGTGAAGCACTTGAGTTCTGAAAGCTTCTTGGCTGTCGCTTAACATTACTTTTTTTTATTTTTATTAGTCATGGGTGATCTCTCCTCTCCTTGCAGGACTGAGAGTTCATGAGAGTTCATGGCTGTTTCTAACTCGGAATTTGCAGAAATAGAAAAATATGCTCCTCAAGATCATCATTCTCTCCTATTTGCAGCTGCTCACCGTCACAAGGGCTTCCCTGGTAGATCCGCTGGTTAAGAGTCCACCTGCAATGCAGGAGACCCCAATTCTATTCCTGGGTTGGGAAGATCCCCTGGAGAAGGAATAGACTATCCACTCCCTTCCTCTGGAGAAAAGATAGGCTACCACTCCAGTGTTCTTGGGCTTCCCCAGTGGCTCAGCCAGCCGCCTGCAATGTGGGAGACCTGGGTTCAATCCCTGGGTTGGGAAGATCCCCTGGAGGAGGAAACAGCTACCCATTCCAGTATTCTGGCCTGGAGAATTCCATGGACTGTATAGTCCGTGGGGTCCCAAAGAGTCAAACACAGCTAAGTGAATTCTCACTTTCACCAATTATAGGGCAAAACACAACTTGGTTCCAGACCCCCGAGTGATCCCTGCCATTGTCACAGGCACAAAAAGAATTTCTTTTTTAAAAGCAGCTTTGTGAAGATGCAGATATCCTTGGGCTAGTGTTTGTGCTGAATCTCAAACACTTCGTGAAAACAGAAATGAGGAAAACAAAATGCTGATCGAATGCGGGGAATTTCCATTTTCTCAGTTCGGTTTACTGGAGAATCAGTCCATAGAAGATGATGATGCCATTTGCACCAAGTCAGAGTGGCTGTTTGTCAAGGGAGGCTAGCATTCTATTTGTATTCTTACCTAGCCCACATGTTTAATGATGTCTCTTCTCCATTTCTCATCCAGACATTTTTTATCTGCTTTCAATGCTAATGCCTCCCTGTCCTGTTTTTCAAATTAAATATTGTACTTAAAATATTAATACTCCTTGCTCTTTGATTCTTTGTTTATTCATCTTATGCAAAACACAACAGTGAGCCCTCCATCTGTATTAAATGCTACTGTATGGGCAGATTCAATGACTTATTAATGACTTTTCCATGATATGAAGAGCTAGGGCTTTATATAATCATGCAATTCTTATTCAGAAATGCTCTGCTGGTACTACCCTGTAGGGAAAAAAATGAAATACGTCTATCTTTTCAAAGAAAAAATGACTTGTTTTGTGAAGACCATTGTAGAGACAACAAAGTATTGAAAGTAGGCCAAGTTACTTCAGTCTCCAAGGAAGTTAGCTCATGTCTCAAAGTGTCTGGGTATGTAAGCTTCTGTAAAATTTTTTGAAGTTAAAACCATGTACCGTAAAGGTGTATAGCTCAGTGAATTATCATGAAGTGTACAGTCAAAAATAGTATATGTTTAAGGTGCTTTATTCTTGTCTCTGGCCCATATTCTATTGGATTATTTCTGCTTTGTATATGATTTATAGGTGGTGTTTGTATACATTTTTATAAGGCCTAGATATGAATCTTCTGTCTATTGTATGTGTTAATAACCCACTATGGAGGCTGCATTTTCACTCTTTTGATGTCTTTTGATGAATTGAAGTTCTTAATTTTATTTCAGTCCAATTTATCAAGCTTTTCCACTATGGTTAGTAGAAAAAAAAATGTTTTTTCTGTTTTATATATCTCTCCCTATTCCACCGTCATGAAGTCTTCACTATTACTTCCTAGAAGATTTACTGCTTGTCCTTCATAGTTAGATCTACTTTACTCAGAAATTTACTTTAGTATTTGTGTGAGAGTCACAGGATATCACTGGAATGTTTGTGGAAGATGCTTGCCTTGGCTAGTTTATCTCTTATATAGATCTTTCTGGCTGCAATATGGAAGCTGGACAAAGTGTGAATCAGGGAAACTATTTTGAATCTTCTGCTTCAGTAGTTCAGGTGAGAAATGATTAGGGTAAGGAATTGGGTAGAAGCAGTGAAAATGGAGAGAAGTGGCTGGATTCAAGATATGTCTCAAAGGTTGAGCCTTCTAATTTTACAGTTAGAGGGAGAGAAGAAGCCAAATTAAGGATGCTTCCTTGGTTCTTGACTTGAACAACTGGGTGAGTGATGATATTATGGGAATGAATGAGTGAATGAATGAACCAGTGGACTTGTCCAAGACAAACAGGCAAGTTGTTGGCCAAACTTGAGCTGCCAGGAGTTTAACTTTCTTCCATTATACCAGCATAATTCAGAGAATATTCCATTGAAGTCTAGTTTCAAAGTATTATAGAAAAAGTAACAATCTCTGGTTACACGTAATTGGGGATATTTTATGTATTAACTCCCTTGGTGATTTAATATATACATTATTTAAGTTTGTGAGAACCTCTGCAAGAGCAAAAAGTATTTATCTGGCTTTATGTAACCTAGTATTTCTCAATTTTTTTTCATAAAAGCATTTTAAAAGGGAGACCTGTTAAGATTTCCATGAAATGAATTTTAATATTCTATGGAATCATCTTTAGGAAAAGTTTTTTTTTCTTCAACATACTACCATGTTAACATATATAAAACAGAAACACACACAGTAGACTATGGCCTTACTGTAATAAACATCATTGTTTTCAAGTTTGTCTGTTTCTGCAGTCTTACACAAGTGGTAAAATGTCTTTTAACTGCCCTTTCTCAAGGGCAGTTCCCTGTGTTATAATAATTGAAAATTAAGAAGTCACAGAGTCGTAATTAAATTGTCCCCTTTGAACCTTTGTTGACTGAAGCTGCATATTAACCACATCCCGTTCAGACAGGAGTAGCAAGAAATATTCAGAACACCAACTGCTACAAGATAACATAACAAGCTTTGACAGCTTCCTAATTACCTGACTATCCAGTAGTTAAGAACTCTTTAACACTGTAGCAATTCTCTTCTTTGCACATAAGTCAAAAGGTATATCTAATTTGCTATTTAATTGATATCTATATTGCTGCTTTAAAAGGAAATTACACTCTCCAGTATGTTTAACCATTAATTTATAACCTTTGATCTGCATATGAGAAATAATTATAAAAAGAAATTACTTATGTTATCAACTACGATGATGTCAATAATAGATAAATCTGGAAAATGCAGCTAAAAATGAATAGAATCCTTTTTTTTTTTTTAAGCAAGCTTTTTTTCCTCAAGGCCTAACCCACTTTCTGTTTAATAGCTATGTATTCTTGCAAATTTCACTTCACCCTGCTAAACTTTCTTGTTATCATCTGTAGAATGGGGAAAATAATCATCTTAGGGTCACCACAGACATCAAATATAAAATGATGCATGTACAAGGATTAGAATGGAATCTGACCTGTTGAGAACAATGGTAGGGCTTCAGCAGAGAGTACTTTTTACTTGCCTTGTGCTGTGCTAAGCTCTTAACAGGCATATTCTTGGCTGAAGTCCACAAGAGCCCTGTGAGTTGGGTAGCATCACTGATCCCATTTTATAACAACAGCAACAAGAAAAACAAAATGTGGCCTAACATCTCCAAGTACCGTGGCCAAGGCCAAAGAGCCAGTAAGTGGTGGAGGTAGACTTTGACTTAAGTCTATCAGTGTGCAGAACATCATACTCTTCCTACTGAAAGAATCTTGTGAAAATAATCATTCTATAAAAGAAGTAGTGGAAGCAGAGAGTATCTATACATTAAAGTAATGTGGATAGACAGCCATTATGGAGAACGGTATAGAGATTCCTTAAAAAAAAATCTAGGAATAAATCTACCATAGGTGTGTGCACTCAGTTGTGTCCAACTCTTGGAGACCCCATATAGCCCGCCAGGCTCTTCTGTCCATGGGATTTTACAGGTGAGAATAATGGAATGGATTGCCACTCTTCTCCAGGGCATCTTCCCGATCCTGGGATTGAACCCACATCTCTTGCATCTCCTGCTTTGGCAGGTGGATTCTTCACCACCAGCACCACCTGGGAAGCCCTAAATCTTCCACAAGACCCAGAAATCCCACTACTGGGCATCTATCTGGAGAAAACTACAATTCTAAAAGACACATGTACCCCCAGTGTTCACTGCAGCACTGTTTACGGTAGCCGGGACATGGAAGCAATCTAGAAGTCCATCTGCAGATGAATAGATAAAGAAGATGTGGTACTTATATACAATGGAATATTAATCAGCCCTAAAAGAGAACTAATTTGAGTCAGTAGTAGTGAAGTAGATGAACCTAAGCCTGTTACGCAGAGTGAAGTAAGAAAGCAAAAACAAATATCAGATATTAAAGCATATATATGGAATCTAGAAAATTGGTATTGAACCTGTTTGCAGGGAAGGAATGGAGACACAGATGTAGAGAACGGACTTGTGGAAACAGCAGGGGAAGGAGAGAGTGAGACGAATGAAGAAAGTAGCATTGATATATGTGTACTCTCATGTGTGAAATAGATAGGTGAGAAGTTGCTATATAACACAGGGAGTTCAACTTCGTGCTCTGTGATAACCTAAAGGGGTGGGATGGGAGGAGGGAGAGAGGAACACGAGGGAGGGAATATATGTATAATTACGGCTAATTATAATTATTGTATGGAAGAAACCAACACAATATTGTAAAGCAATTTTCTTCCAGTTAAAAAAATAAACTAAAAAAACAAAACAGTAAAGTAGTACAGACTGAAATAACTTATCCATTCCCCACAGAAATGATCTAGATCACGTATAAAGATTGTTTAAACTATTATAAACCAGAATGATATTTAAAACCTTAAAACCACCAATCTCACTAGACTTAATACTTCCTTTCAGATAAACACATGCTTGTTGAGAGAATTCTGGGTTAACTGCCATACAAGGAATATCAGAAATAAAATGAATTTCCTGCCTTTAAAAAGCAAATAATCTAGTAGTGTCAGGCATATATTATTTTATCCCTAAATATATGAGAGGTAGCTCCTTGAATATGATGATTTTAGACCAACACAGATAAGATTGTAATTAAACATAAGATATGACGTCAGTCAGTTGGCTCAGCCGCTCAGTCGCGTCTGACTCCTTGTGACCCCATGGACTGCAGCACGCCAGTCTTCCCTGTCCATCACCAACTCCCAGAGCCTACTCAAACTCATGTCCATTGAGTCAGTGATGCCATCCAACCATCTCATCCTCTGTCATCCCCTTCTCCTTCTGCCTTCAATTTTTCCCAGCATCAGGGTCTTTTCCAATGAGCCCATTCTTCACATCAGGTGGCCAAAGTATTGGAGTTTCAGCTTCGGCATCAGGCCTTCCAATGGATATTCAGGACTGATTTCCATTAGGATGGACTGGTTGGATCTTCTTGCAGTCCAAGGGACTCTCAAGAGTCTTCTCCAAAACCACAGTTCAAAAGCATCAATTCTTCGGCGCTGAGCTTTCTTTATAGTCCAACTCTCACAGCCATACATGACTACTGAAAAAAGCATAACTTTGACTAGATGGACCTTTGTTGGCAAAGTAATGTCTCTGCTTTTTAATATGCTGTCTAGGTTGGTCATAGCTTTTCTTCCAATGAGCAAGCATCTTTTTTTTTTTTTTACATGTTTGTGACTTGCTCTTTCTTTTTTTTTTTTTTTTTTTTTTTTTTATTAGTTGGAGGCTAATTACTTCACAACATTGCAGTGGGTTTTGTCATACATTGACATGAATCAGCCATGGAGTTACATGTATTCCCCATCCCGATCCCCCCTCCCACCTCCCTCTCCACCCGATCCTCTGGGTCTTCCCAGTGCACCAGGCCCGAGCACTTGTCTCATGCATCCCACCTGGGCTGGGGATCTGTTTCACCATAGATAGTATACATGCTGTTCTTTTGAAATATCCCACCCTCACATTCTCCCACAGAGTTCAAAGTCTGTTCTGTACATCTGTGTCTCTTTTTCTGTTTTGCATATAGGGTTATCATTACCATCTTTCTAAATTCCATATATATGTGTTAGTATGCTGTAATGTTCTTTATCTTTCTGGCTTACTTCACTCTGTATAATGGGCTCCAGTTTCATCCATCTCATTAGGACTGATTCAAATGAATTCTTTTTAACGGCTGAGTAATATTCCATGGTGTATATGTACCACAGCTTCCTTATCCATTCATCTGCTGATGGGCATCTAGGTTGCTTCCATGTCCTGGCTATTATAAACAGTGCTGCGATGAACATTGGGGTGCATGTGTCTCTTTCAGATCTGGTTTCCTCAGTGTGTATGCCCAGAAGTGGGATTGCTGGGTCATATGCAGTTCTATTTCCAGTTTTTTTAAGAAATCTCCACACTGTTCTCCATAGCAGCTGTACTAGTTTGCATTCCCACTAACAGTGTAAGAGGGTTCCCTTTTCTCCACACCCCTCTCCAGCATTTATTGCTTGTAGATTTTGGATAGCAGCCATCCTGACTGGAGTGTAATGGTACCTCATTGTGGTTTTGATTTGCATTTCTCTGATAATGAGTGATGTTGAGCATCTTTTCATGTGTTTGTTAGCCACCTGTATGTCTTCTTTGGAGAAATGTCTGTTTAGTTCTTTGGCCCATTTTTTGATTGGGTCATTTATTTTTCTGGAATTGAGCTGCAGGAGTTGCTTGTATATTTTTGAGATTAATCCTTTGTCTGTTTCTTCATTTGCTATTATTTTCTCCCAATCTGAGGGCTGTCTTTTCACATTACTTATAGTTTCCTTTGTTGTGCAAAAGCTTTTAAGTTTCATTAGGTCCCATTTGTTTATTTTTGCTTTTATTTCCAATATTCTGGGAGGTGGGTCATAGAGGATCCTGCTGTGATTTATGTCGGAGAGTGTTTTGCCTATGTTCTCCTACAGGAGTTTTATAGTTTCTGGTCTTACATTTAGATCTTTAATCCATTTTGAGTTTATTTTTGTGTATGGTGTTAGAAAGTGTTCTAGTTTCATTCTTTTACAAGTGGTTGACCAGTTTTCCCAGCACCACTTGTTAAAGCAGTTGTCTTTTTTCCATTGTATATCCTTGCCTCCTTTGTCAAAGATAAGGTGTCCATAGGTTTGTGGATTTATCTCTGGGCTTTCTTTTCTGTTCCATTGATCTATATTTCTGTCTTTGTGCCCGTACCATACTGTCTTGATGACTGTGGCTTTGTAGTAGAGTCTGAAAAAGAGCAATCATCTTTTAATTTCATGGCTGCAGTCACCATCTGCAGTGATTTTGGAGCCAAAGAAAATAAAGTCTGTCACTATTTCCATTGTTTCCCCATCTATTTACCATGAAGTGATGGGACTGGTTGCCATGATCTTTGTTTTCTGAATGTGAGTTTTAAGCCAAATTTCCACTCTCCTCTTTCACTTTCATCAAGATACGATATAAAGAAACACTTTTTGAGAGATGTGAACAAGGAGTATTTGGGTAATTGCAAAAGGTGTTTCAGAAGAGATGGCTCTTCATCTGGATGCAATTAGAATATGTGTGTTGATTGGACAGTTTGACTACAGTTGTACACAGAAGGATATGTCTGGTATGCACTAGTCAGTTGTTCCTAGGAAGCTCAAGGTAGTCAGCCTGCTTGGAAATAAATTCACTAGGAAGAGAGAGAAACAGTAATGTTTCCAGGACAGGGAGTTTATACTTGATGGAAAACAAACTCTTTAAGATGTTTTTTAAGTTGCATGATGCCTTTGGTTTGTAACTTCATAAGGATTCTAAAAATGATTCAGCAAAATTTCTGAGAAATAGACACTTCAAAAATTTTAGAACCTTATTTCTTTATTTCTACAAATACAGTTTCAATTTTCATTCATGTCAGATACACTCTCATTACCGTTTTCTCTCCCAGACCAAACCAACCTAAGCATCAGCTTTTTCCATACAAATTACATCAAATGTTGTAATTCTAAATATCTAATTATGCATACTTAGTCCACGCTAAGTTGACTCTTGTTTGTATCATTGTCAATAGCTATGTGCAGTTCTTTAGTCTTGCCTACCTAGAGGCTCAAAGAAGGACCAGACATTATCTGTCTATATTTCTCATCTTCTCTATGACTTTTCTTCCTGGTCTTTTCTCATTTACCATACTTCTTCCCAGAAATGTTTCAAACTTTTGAAGTTCTCTTATATTTGTAGTTTTAAGTTTCATGTGTTTGCACCATCTTTTGCTGCTCTCCTTTCCCATTTTGTGAGAACCCCTAGGAAAACATAATCATTTCCCCATACTCATCCACAAGTTAGATTAAGAGATCTTTCATTGAATACTTCTCTTCCGCTCCTTCATTCTGAAAAGCCACATATTCAATTTTGTACCTTTTTAAAAATTGCTAGCATAAAAAGGATGCTTCTCTTTTTTCTAAATACCTTAGCTTTGTACTAACAACAGGAACCTGATGGCTAAAAGAGTTTCACTGAAAGTTTCACTTCTCTGTAGACTAAAAGTGTGTAACCCTTCCTAGTAGAAAAGATATTTAAATAGTTTAATTAAAGTTATAAGTCCTCCTCCTAGGGAAAGAAAATCTTATGTTGTCAAAATGTCAGATGAATAAGGGCTGAAACCTCTTTCTTGCATCTTTCTAGGCATGTGACCATGGGCATACTACCCGCTTCTAGTCTTCTGGCAAATATTAGCATCTATATATTTGGGTTTTCATAAGGATTAAATGAGATACTCCGTATAACAGGGCATAACTTGTTGCCTGGCACGTGAGGTTAATCAGTGTTTGTTATCATGTTCTTCATAAAACATTTGTATTTAGTGTCTCCGGCTTTGCAGTGGGAATGGAAGTCAGGGCAGGGAAGCTGGTCTTTTGAGACCTTTGTGAGAATCTGAAGAGTAATTTCCAGGTCAAGAACTGTGGTGGGAAAAGCGTTTTTCATTTCATTTCCAGGCCAGCCAGGGGTTGCTTCTTTCAGCCCTCTTACAAATGAGGTCAGGGAGAAAAACAAACCTTGTTGAAAAACACAAAGAAGCAGAACCTGGTCAAAGCACAGAGAATCTCTCTGCAACACCAAGGATTAAGATTTAGGATTGTTTTGCTCATTTACCATTCAGAGGAACATTACCAAAATATCCTCTTAGCAGTTAAGAAAATTGCCTCTGATTTAATTATCACTTGAGTCTTCCCTTATCTCAAGGAATATATTATAATATCTATAATTGTCTAAGTATGCAGTGAACAATGACAAATCAGATTTTAGTATGCTAGACACCATCCTCCCCAGGTCAAGTAATTGATAGGATGAGGTAATTCAAAGTAACAGTACTCAAGATAAGTAAAATGCAAGCCAGATATGTAATTTTAGTATTTGGATCACCAACCCTCATAGCTTTTTGTTTAAGTTCATCTGACCTCCATGTTTGCTGTTCCTATCTACAGTCTCTTAAAACATATGACGTGTCTCTCCACATATATATCTTCTTGAATTTCAGTTTTAGCTTCTTCCCAGTGTAGAGATGGCTGTCTTCTCCTTACATGTGAGAGGATATCCTTACAATCATCCCTCTCATGTCTGTCTTTATTAGGGCACTAATCCCATGTGAGTTAATCAACTCCAAAAGACCTCACCTCCAAATATCATCCCATTGAGGATGTAGGCTTCAACATGAATTTTGAGAGAATACATTCATTCAGTAGCACTTCACCATGTGCAGACACTGTACTCAGTACTTGGTTTTCAGGATACAAGGGGAACAGACCAAAATGACTGCTGCCCTTAGGGAGCTTGTTATTGGTGGAAGATTAGTGCATCCAGTAACCAAATGTAAAAAGTCATCTGTAATAAGTAGCATAAAAAGATAGGGCAAACAGTGATTTTGAAGATTTGGGGAGGAAATGACTTAATTGAAGAAGTCAGGAAGGCTTCTATGATTGAGACTCAAAGTATGAAAAAAAATATTAACTAGGTCATAGGAGAGAGGAGGAGGATGGACCTTGTACATACATGAAACAGCATGTACAGAAGCTCAGAGAATGGACAGAATGTAATATAATGGCATATTCAAAGAAGTCAAGGAGAGCCCCTGGAGCTGGAGCTTAGACTGCAATCAAGAGTATGACACAGGGTAACATTGAAGGGGCAGATAGGGACAGATTCTGCAGGACTTGGTAAGTTTTGTCTCAAACATTTATCTTTATCAAAATCTAGTCTGCTCTTCATTCTAATAGGGCATTCCTTTTCAGGGAGCCTGGCATGCTGCAGTCCATGAGGTCACAAACAGTCGGACACGACTGAGCGACTGAACTGAACTGAACTTTCAATAACTAAGGTTGTTGAGACTATTTAAACCATCACTTGTCTATCTCCAATTTTTTAAGCAAACCATGAATTAATGTAGAATCTTCTCCTTATATCTTCAGAATAGTCACTCTAAATTCAGGATCTTTATCCTGGTGTGATTTACAACAAAGTGGATGAAGGGACCTTCTCTCCCAGCTCCTGGAGTTTCTGACTTCACAGATCTAGGATGGGACACAGGCATCTTTATCATTTAAACCTTCTACTAGTGATTCTGATGGGCGATAAAGTCTGGAAACTATTGCCTTAGAAATTCACTTTTGTATATTACCACTTTATTCACAGATAATATCAACTTCAGTAGAATAGATAATATTACCAGCTGCTTTTGGAAATTATCTAACGGGGAAGTAATTTACAGCAAGATCTTCCTCTCGCAATATAACTGGGCTTTGTGATATTTTATTTCTTGAACTTCTTGGGGATCTTCTCTATTAAGAATATATCTATATGTTTATATCCCTTTTGCTTTCCTCCTTGGAAAATTTTGGTTCCTTGTAAGTTGGTGTCTCTATATATTTTGAAACAATTATTACAACAAGCTCAGTGAGCCTAGCATTTTCAGGTAGTACTATTTTTATCTTATTTCTCACTTAGAAAGAACTTGCTATAATTCAAATACTTTCTTGTAGTCAATATTATTTATTTTTTTCTGAACAGTTCAGACATAAGACAAAGATAGTTCCTCTCTGACTAAATTGATTCACTGGACCTGGAGATTTGTTTCTCTGACCTTATCTGTCCATCCATTTTCACCTGTTAGGCAGACTGAGGTGTCTGCCATTGGTGTAACCATGCTGGAGGGCCTGTTCCCACAATTCTTGATAAACAAAGAGTGGACCAGTAACATGACTATCTTGGCATTAGTGAGGGATGGGCACCATTTCTAAAAAGAGCCACTGAGATGCTTCTGGAAAGAATTTCAAAGAGGGATCTAATATATATAATTACTTCATTTGGACTACTTGAAGTGAGAGGCCATATAGAATTGGGGCTTCAGGGGGTCTCAAGAGGACATGGACAGGTGTTTGTGCTTGTCACGTGCTGAGAAGCTGTTGGGAAAGGGCATAATGAAATGGGGAGAAAATTGAAATGAAAATGGCAGGAAATAACAGGAAGAAATTGAAGGAGGCTGAAAAGCAGTGATAGAATATCTTGTAGCTGAGGTAGTGGAATGGGTGGAAAGAGGGACAGAAACACAGAAAAGGAGGAAAACTGAGAAGGGGTGATGAAAAGAATGAAGACAGGCAAGATAGTGGAGTAGAGACATACAGGTGAGAGAAATAATGACACAAAGAAGTGGGAAAGAGGAAGGGAGACCTTCAGATACCTGGAGATAAAGAGCAGTTGCTTTTCTCTGAAGACCTTCCCGTCATGAGTGCATCTGGCTTTCTTTCCTGCCCTTGGATTCTCTGTTGGATTGTTGGTTAGACACCATTATCCTTCCAAATGTTATTTATTTGTCCTTTTTCTTATTTGTCTCTTTAGAACTTACCTATGTTACTTCTCCTTTCAATAGTGCCGTCTCCTTGATATTCCAATCTAACACTGTAACGTTTGGCTTTTTAACTCTGTTTTAAAATAATTTTAGACTCACGTAACCACAAAAATAGGACACAGATTCATGACTATCACCAAAATCTGACACTTAAAAGGTGATATATTCCCATAGTTAAAAAACCAAAGTAAGATAATATTAAAAGATATTCAGTGAAACATTTGAATCTTCATTGTATCCCATGATCATCTTGTTCCCTAACATAATGATCACTTTTACTATTCTCTTTAGTTTCCCTTTCATTCATCTATTTGAAAATATAAGCAGACTAGTGTGTATTTTTATGCTCTTTATGTAAAAGCTCACTTATATAAACTAATCTTCTCTTTCTGCTTTCATTAATACAAGTTGGGCATCATCTCTTATTTTAGAGCATTTCTCATTCATTTTACAGGTGTATAGTATCCCATTGTATGTATGCTGCACCTTGAATTTACTTACATGTTCTGGGAGTGGCTTTTTACACCAGACCAAGATGCCATGTATCTCACAAAACAGGAGTCTTGGGGAAGCTTGAAGCTGTCCAAATGCGCCCCAGTAAACTGGGGCAAATCTATCAGATGGAGAGGAGCAAAGTGGCCTGGGAGCAGGGAAAGCAAGGCAGAATTGAAGCAAGGGTACACCTCTGCCCTGAAAAGATGAATTTTTTTCTAATCAAAGAGAATATCACCTGAACTATTTAAGATAATAGAGTCATAACTGAGTTAAAAATTGGCATTGGAGACTCAGTCCACACTCTGAAAATTATCAAAAATATATCAGATGATTGACAGTTGATTCTTATGTGGGAAACAAAGAAAGAATGTTACTTAAATGTCGAGGCCAAGTTGAAGAGCTTATATTTCAGAAAGATAGGATAAATTAAATATACATTTTCTAGAGACAGATTTTTTACTACATTTATTCAGGTTGGTATTCTCTGTTCATCTTATCCTAGTTCATTTTATTGTTAATTATTCAGCTGAATTTTATTACTTTATCATTGTGATAAACAAAAGATTTTCAGGATTTATTCTATAATTTCTATTGAGTGTGTATGCACAAGGTTAACAGAAAGTCAAATCCATGTAAAATATCTCCTGTGATCACTACCATAGATCAGATATTTTCCTTTACCCTAAATGAAAGGAAAAGATAAATTCTCTTAGTTGGAGTTTGAAAGACCAAGGTGATATTACGTGAAACCTTAACTCATTAACAAAGACTAGAGTAAGAGAGATGTTTATTCCTAGCCCACCCCGTGATCTTTTACTGCTTTTGAGATTCTGAGAGTTCCTGGAAAGGCAGTTGAATTTAGTGAATCTTTATGAGCATCTTTTATTTGTCAGGCAGTGTATACATGTTCGAGAATGAATTTCTTATTCAAAGAGTGCCTTGGTCACGTCCCCAAAATGTAGCATAATCTCTTCATGCAGAGCTGTTATTTCCAAATAACAGCTAACTACACTGGAAAAATGAATGGAGTTTAGGTGCTGGTAGCTGACAATGACATTAAGCTTTCCCAGCCACTTATATATATCACCTTTTAAAAGCTTTCTTCTCAGTCTTATTTTGAATCTCTGTTCTCTTATTCATTTGTTTGCCTATCATTTACTCCCCCACATGAAAATGAAAGTTCCAGAAGAACACAGTCCATTCCAGTCTTGTTCACTATCATACCCCTCACATCTACAACAGATTCTGGCACATAAAGACATTCAATAAACCTTTTTGAATGAATGAGACAGAGGCAGCAGTAAAGACCTACAGTAAAGACCTCCATTCAGGGAGACCTAAATTCCCATTGCCTCTTTGACATTTGCTAACTATGTAAATCAGCAAGGAAATAATCTCTGGGCTTCAGTTTCTGTATTTATAAAATAGGACTAATGGATTCAGGGCCAAAATACAAGTTCTGGAGCCAAAACACTCAAGTTTATCATAGTTCTACTACTTACTAGCTATGTATGATCTAGGGTAAGCTACTTAAAACTCTGTACCCTAGTTGTCTCATTTGTTTAATAGGAGAAAATATGAAGAATCTTCCACATAAGATTTTTGGAGGACTGTATATTCTCCTGTGGGATGTAGTAAGGTGTCTGGTATATACTAAATGCTCAATAAATACTCATATCACCATCATTTACTGCCAGAATCAAATGAAATGTAGTGAAAGTACTTTCACTGTGTAAGTAACTACACAGGTTATATACTTCCTTATTACTATATTACCTTCTGGAGGACACACACTTGTCTTCTAGTACCAGGTTGCTAGAACCACAGTGCTTTTAAAAACTCAGACATATACTGGAGATCCTTCCAAATACTGGCATACTGATGGTACGAGATTTTTGGGAAAGGGGGCTTTTGATCAATCCTAATGTAGTATATCATACGAAATGCCGGGCTGGATGAAGCACAAGCTGGAATCAAGATTGCTGGGAGAAATATCAATAGCTCAGTAACCTCAGATATGCAGATGACACCACCCTTATGGCAGAAAGTCAAGAACTAAAGAGCCTCTTGATGAAAGTGAAAGAGGAGAGAGAAAAAGTTGGCTTAAAACTCAACATTCAGAAAACTAAGATCATGGCATGTGGTCCCATCACCTCATGGCAAACAGATGGGGAAATAATGGAAACAGTGACAGACTTTATTTTTGGGGGGCTCCAAAATCACTGCAGATGGTGACTGCATGAAATTAAAAGACGCTTGCTCCTTCGAAAAAAAACTATGACCAACCTAGACAACATATGAAAAAGCAGACACTACTTTGTCAACAAAGGTCCATGTAGTCAAAGCTATGGTTTTTCCAGTAGTCATGTATGGATGTGAGAGTTGGACTATAAAGAAAGTTAAATGCCAAAGAGTCGATGCTTTTGAACTGTGTTGTTGAAGACTCTTGAGAGTCCCTTGGACTGCCAGGAGATCCAACCAGTCCATCCTAAAGAAAATCAGTCCTGAAGGACTGGGGCTGAAGCTGAAACCCCAATATTTTGGCCACCTGATGTGAAGAACTTATTGGAAAAGACCTTGGGAAAGATTGAAGGTGAGAGGAGAAGGGAATGACAGAGGATGAGATGGTTGGATGGCATCACCATCTAAATGGACATGAGTTTGAGTAAGCTCTGGGATTTGATGATGGACAGGCAAGTATGGCATGCTGCAGTCTATGGGGTCACAAAGAGTCGGACACAACTGAGCAACTGAACTGAATGTAATACTTGAAAGGTGGTCATTTACTCTATCTAAAAAGGGTACAGAGAAAATGCCTTTTGACCCAACTCTTATGGTTATAGAGACTCTTAAGAATTCAAAATATGTCACAAAAGGCAAAATTCTTATAGGAAGTCACTGCTTTGATGACATTAATTGAAAAGTAGTTAAACCACAGACATTCCCTTATTAAAATATACATTTTTTTAAAAGAAGAAGCTTTTATACTTGTATTATACTGTGTTACCCTATTTCAAATATTAGAGCTGCACCCATAATATGGTGCTTGGTTAACAAAGGTAGATATGATAGTAGTGGAAAACTGAAGTGTACAGTAATAGCTTTGCTGCTAAGTCACTTCAGTTGTGTCCAACTCTGTGTGATCCCACAGATGGCAGCCCACCAGGCTCCCCCACCCCTGGGATTCTCCAGGCAAGAACACTGGAGTGGGTTGCCATTTCCTTCTCCAATGTGTGAAAGTGAAAAGTGAAAGTGAAGTCGCCCAGTCGTGTCCAACTCTTTACCCACAAAGAATAAGGCAGGGCTATTTGAAAATGATGGAAATCTGAAATTGGATATTTAAATACAGCAAAATGAATGTGACTAAAAGGATGTGGAAATATTATAACCATATTTTCACCTGTCTATATTAGAGTAGAAAATACTCAATAGCTCTGTGATTTAAATGATACATACCTGACGCAAGCATGTGTAAAGGAGAAGGTTGCATTTAGAATAAGCTATCCAAAATCCAAATGCTGTTAGAATTTTATTTGTAAAAGCCCAAGTCAGTACAACCAAATATCTAACCACAGTGAAAAACCTTTTTGAAGTTTTGTTTATACTTGAACTGAGCTAAAAGCCATTCCCAGATGGCTTCACTGGTAAAGAATCTGCCTGCTGATGCAGGAGATACAGGTTCGATCCCTGGGCGGGGAAGATCCCCTGGAGGAGGAAATGGCAACCCACTCCAATATTCTTACGTGGAGAATCCAATAGATAGAGGAGCCTAGCAGGCTACAGTCCATAGGGTTGCAAAGAATCAGATATGACTGAGCTCGCACACAAAAGATCTTCCTGGTTGTTATTGTATGCATTACTGGTAATTTTTTCAGTATGTAACTCTTTTCTAAATAATATGAATAAGGGGTGGAATTTGGATCTGCAGCATGTCCTGTGTTCCCTCTACGTATTGGTACATCCATGAAGTTTCAGCATAATACCTCATTTTCCAGATTTGTAGTAATAACAGAGTCACAACCATTCCTGAGGCACTCAGGAAGTGAGATAAATCTTGAATAAACTGTTACAGTTTATTCTTTTCAAACAGCCACTGAAGTATAATACAAAAAGTACTTAATTACCTAAAGAAGTTGAAGAAAGTGTTGGCAAGATCACAGTTTTAAAATAAAGAAGCAAACAAAAAAATATTCCTGTTGATGGTGATAAATTACTTGGTTAGTTCATGAAAAGAAGTAAAGATGACCTTACTGAAGAAAGAGTTTGCAGAGGAGGGATTGTTTGGTTGTATTTTCATTTATGTGTTTTGGCTGGCCAGGCAAAGAGTCATCTGGAGTAGACCCCATAGAATAGCAGCTAATCTCTATCAAGATGTCTCCACTTTACTTCTCATGCAAAGAAGCAAAAAATAAAATATGGAGCACTCTGTTAGTTCCCTGGAAATGCCAACACCAAGTACCATAAATTGGGAAGCTTAGCACATCAGAAATTCATTTTCATTCTCCCACATTTTTGAAGTCTAAAAATATGAAATCATTGTGTTGGCAAGAGCTTGCTCCCTCTTCTGGAGATTCTGGATAGAATTCTTTCTGATTCTTTCTAGCTTTTAGTGGTGGCCATCAGCTATTGGCATCCAAAGGCTTGCAGCTGCATAAATCCAATTTCTGCCTATGTCATCATATTGTTGTTTTATCTTATGTCTCTTTCTTCTGGTGTTTTACTTATTTTAGAAGGATACATCATATTGGATTAGAACCCACCTTAATGAATGCATCCCAACTTGATTACATCTGCAAAGAACACTTTTAATAAGTAAAGTTATATTCACAGATGCCAGGGGTTAGAACTGCAACATATTATTTTGGCTGGAGTCGGGGAGTATGAGGACAGTAGGAGTTGTCACAATTCAACCCATAACAATGGCGTATGGAAAAGGGAAATCACTGGATATTTGAAGTTGTTCTTGCGGAAAAAATGTAAACTAGAAAGCTTCAGATTTCAAGAGTAGATCCAACCATTGGGAGATCACTGTTGCTGCGGCTGCTACTGCGATGTCACTTCAGTCGTGTCCGACTCTGTGCGACCCGATAGACGGCAGCCCACCAGGTTCCCCCTCCCTGGGATTCTCCAGGCAAGAATACTGGAGTGGGTTGCCGTTTCCTTCTCCAATGCATGAAATTGAAAAGTGAAAGTGAAGTCGCTCAGCTGTGGAGATCACTAGAGGTAGTTAAATGGTACCTGATAATTGTCTAGTTAGAGACCCCATGGCTTGTTACCTAGCTGGTTGCATTTCTTTAAAGTTGCATTAAATTGTACCTCAGTATTACCTGGGCGGGGGGGGGGGGCGGGTTTCAGTGGATTTACTGCCTAAAGGGAAATAACAAGTAACTCTCTGAGTTTGACCTTGCAAAAAATGTAATTAAGTGACAGTAATTATCAGGCTGCTATTAACTTTGAAACATATGACACTTGCATACCATCCAAGTTTGCCTGAGCCTGATTTTCAGACTTGAAGAAACACAGTTTTTGAACTCAAATATGCATCTGTGTGTGTGTTTAAATTTATATGCTGTCAAAATATTTTTTGACTGAACAGTTTAAACTTGGTCTTATACAAATTAATTGATTCTCCCCAATGAATAGATCCAGATCTCACAGGAGACATAGCTAGTCTCTGGAACCACAGTGTGTGAAAACCTGTCCCAAAAACAGCTATTTCTCTCTAGTATTTGAACCACATTGCAGGCTCCTGAAGGTCAGGTTGTCCAAGACAGCCACTGTACCTCCCGAGTTGCTATCCTTGGTGCTGAATCTTCACTGTACGGGAAGGAAAGCCAAAGCTGCTCAGTCGTGTCTGACTCTGCGACCGCATGGACTATCCAGTCCATGGAATTCTCCAGGCCAGAATACTGGAGTGTGTAGCTGTTCCCTTGTCCAGGGGATCTTCCCAAACCAGGTATCGAACCCAGGTCTCCCGCATTGCAGGCTATTTCTTTACCAGCTGAGCCACGAGGGAAGGGATCTTTTTCTAGAGTTCCCACATTCCAACCCCACCCTTACCTCAAGCTTCCCCATGAGACCAATTATGGATTAATTTGCATATTTTCGACCATTTTGTGTCAAATATTTGCCCTTTCTTTTCTGTAAACATTTGGTGACATTTCAAGACATTGACATTTCAATTATGTAGTGGTTCAGAAGACAGTCTTGGGAGCCAGCAAGGACTGGTTAAAGGACTCCACCACATGACGTTGGAAAGCCATTTAATTTATATCAGCTTCTATTTATTTATTTGTAAAATGCTAATGATAATAGCATAATTGGAATAATGCATGCTAAAAGTTTAATATACATTGCCCAGCACATACCAATGTACCTCATCAACACTGCTAACTTCAGATATTATTTATCATGTCACATTTTCTAAGATGAAAGTCCATTTTATTATGCAGTAATGAAAGCAATTTTCTTAAAATATTTATATTTACCTCATTATTCCAAAGTTGGGAATTATTTGGGTTAGCTTGAGGGAAAATTTTTGACAACTCTTGCAGTGCAACATAGGAAAGAAGATGAACAGTTTAAATAAATTTTCTAGTATCCCAGTGCAAATCTAGAGTAGTCTTGTATGTAAGTTAATCTCTAGGTCTATAAATACAGAACAGCTACAAATTCTGCAATTCCAACAATATGGTTTTTCTATAAATAACATCTATTAAACAATAATATCTGATGACATATATGAATAACATGGCATTTCAATTTTCTCAGATTTACTGGATGCATGTCTTCATCATCCATTTCTCATTTATGGGTTTTATTGGACATGTGCCTCCACTTTGCTTTGAAACAATTTTTGAATTTTATCTGTTTTATCTGATTGTTGCTTTGCTTATCTTAGCAAGGCAAAACATTTGAAAGGGCTGGAGGTTTGAAGTATACCCCCAGACTCCTTTCTTGATTTAACATATTAGTTTAATCTGAAGAGTTTAAGCATGTATGAGAGAGTGGCTTCCCCAGGACTGGGAAGACATAAAAAGGGTATGAACTCCATGTGAGGTGAGTCTGAGATCAGGGTTAGAAATATGCAAAGATGCATTAAAAATGGCTAATCATTGCATCAGAGACTTATAATTGCTCTTGTTACTTCATTGATTTGTAATATGACTGTGTTACCCTTCTTAAATGTCCCAAAATAATTATCTACTTTAGAAAGATAGTACTGATTTTTAATATTACTGAGTGCTAAATAAACATGTGTATAGTCACTCTCCAAAAATACCAAGTATAGTAATAAGTTGGGTGATATGAATGGAAATTTCCTAATTTGAAAATGAGCTTTAAAATAATCAAACATGCAGACACTCAAAACCTAGGATTTACAAACTGCTAATATTGTGTGAATTCAGAGCCCCCATGAAGGTTTGCAACTAAAGGTATTCCTTATACCAGACACTCTAAATCCCACAATAATATTTTATTGATTTCTAGTGCTTATCACTCTGAAGTTTGCTTTCTTATTCATTTTTACCTATTCTAACATAAGCTCTGTAAAAGTAGAAAACATATCTTGTCTATTCTGTTCACCACCATATCCTCAGTGTAGAATGTACTAAACATAGTGTTAGTGCTCAAGGAATATTTGTCAATAGCAGTAGTAATTTTATTCTTCAAGAGTAACATAATCATAGTATGTACAAATACTCTAGTATCTTAAAGAGGAAAGAAAGAAGCTATGGTATTATGACTCAATTATTTCAGTTTTTAAAGTAAGCTTTTATTTTATATTACAGTTGTTTTACAATACTGTGTTAGTTTCAGGTATATAGCAAAGTGGTTCAGTTGTTCATATACATATATCCATTCTTTTTCAGATTCTTTTCCCATATAGGTTATCACAGAATATTGAATAGAGTTCTAAGTGCTATACAGTAGGTCCTTCCTTGTTGATTATCTATTTTATATACAGTAGTGTGTATGCGTTAATCTCAGATGCCTAATTTATCCCTCCCCCCCCCCACATTTCCCCTTTCATAACCATAAATTTATTTTCTGTGTCTGTGAGTCTGTTTTGTAAATAAGTTCATTTGTATCATTTTCTGAGGTTCCACATGTAAGTGATACCATGAAACTTGTCTTTTTCTGACTTCTTTCACTTAGTATGATGATCTCTAGGTCTGTCTATGTTACTGCAAATGGCATTATTTCATTCTTTTCAACTTTCACATTCTCTGTGCCACAGCACTAATAAATAGCTTAGATGGATTTTAACTCATTTGTCTTACAACAAAACCATGTTATTAAATGTGAAAAAAAAAAACAGTATATACAATGGGAGACTCCAAGACAAATTTATCTATCTAACAGTTTTCCCTCTAGCCTCCAGAAATCGTTGTTTGTGCATAAATACTCTTTATGGAATTTGCATCATACAGATTTTTGTTAGCAGTGACAGAATTTTCCACTTAAATCTGCTTGATCAAAAATATAAAGTAAGATAAATAAATGTATCAGCCCAGAAAATTGAACAGATTGGAGGGATGGCTCTAACGGAGGCTTGATCTAGTGCTCAAATTATATCATCCAGACCCAGTTTTTCTCTCCATTTCTACACTCCACTTCCTTGGTGTTAACATGGCAGGTGGGTAGTTCTAGCAGCTCCAGGCATTATACA
This sequence comes from Cervus canadensis, assembly GCF_019320065.1. Lineage (NCBI taxonomy): Eukaryota > Metazoa > Chordata > Mammalia > Artiodactyla > Cervidae > Cervus > Cervus canadensis. The sequence continues at coordinate 26,845,233 of NC_057407.1, forward strand.
TTCTCTTTCATGTCAGTGGAAATGAGGAAGTTTACTTCCACAGTAGTCAAGGCTGCTGCCAGCCCATATGGCACGTTTGTGCAAATTAGAAAAAGGTACCTCTTTCTCAAGGAAATTTCTAAAGTTGGTGGATGATTTAACAGTAATAATTATTGGAACATACATAAAAGCACTGTAAAAATTAAAATAAATCATACTATTGAAAATAGTAAAGCAGCATTTATAATTTTTTAATCATAAAGATTAGGACTCCAAAGGCACTTACATTTTATTTGGGCTTCCATGGTGGCTCAGACAGTAAAGAATCTACCTGCAAGGCAGGATACATGGTCAGGGAGATCCCCTGGAGAAGGGAATGGCAACCCACCTCAGTGTTCTTGCCTAGAGAATTCTACAGACAGAGGAGCCTGGTGGGCTATAGTCCATGGGGTCGCAGAGTTGGACATGACTGAGCTAGTATCCCTACTACACTATACACAATTACAGGTTTTCCTTTCAGAAAAACAAAATAGAATTGTTTCAAAGGCTATCTGTACCAACAATCATAGACTTCACCATCTTTCTAGTGATAGTGGAGACTATAAGTAGTGTTCACTTTGAGGAATCATGTTCTTGACCACTGACAAATATTTACCAAGTTAACTATATCCTGTTTTAAAATAAAAGTATGTGGAATTTTTTCTGGTGAATATTTTCATCCTTTTTAAGAAGGTACATTATAAATGTTAGAAAACTATGTGTGTACGGTTTGCGCCTCATATTCTGATTTTTCCTCATTATTACATTCCTTACTATGTTCCTCAGTCAGTTTCAAGTTTATATTTTATGTTGTTGGAGTAGTTCATGTTCATGTCAAATCTTCACATTACATCTAATCAAACAGTAATATAAGCTACTATTAACTTGCATTTTTAAGGTGATTTATGTTAATGTTAAATATAGTACATGAGAAATGTATTTTAAACTTTAGTTTTGAGTTATAGAAGGTATAATCATGGTATTCATATTTGAAATGAATTTCATATTTTCTATGCTGGAAAGTGAATGTTAATGCTAAAATATTTGACATTTATGTGCCTTCAATTATATATATTTTTAAAACATTATTTCATTTCTCTTCAAATAATTTCTTATTTTTTCCAAGTGCTTTATATATGCTGAATTTTGACTGCTTACCATGTTACTTATAGCATTAGTTTTGTTTAAAATATCATACTAAATTCATATTACACAAATATATTAGTAAGTGAATAATTTTGGAAGTATAGTGTTGTTTTGCACCTCAGAATCTATCTGCTTTTTAAGCTCCTTGCTTAGAATCACACATTATTTTTGCTGATGCTAGGTTGGTAGTCTTTCCCTTCTCCTACTTGCTTCTCTCCTTCATAAGCCAAAGCATAATGGTCTATAGCCACAGTTAGAACAATAGTCTTACTTTCATCTGTTTGAAACTTGTCCAAATATGCTGATTTTTCTAGAGCAAGACATCCTTGTGCCATCTGCCCCCAAAATTGTTAAAATAAATACATAAATCACTTATGCTGGAGTTATCAAAGTTATGGTAAAATTTTAGAAAGGTCAAAATAATGAAGATGTATCAATATAAATGGGACCCTCCCAGATCTAATGCCTCTCTTCAGGGTACAACCTGGACAAATGTATATATCCTGAAAAGAACACAAAAAAAGTCCCAAAAGTCAGTTTATTTGACCCTTGATGGCATGATGTGAGTCATTTGCATAAGTCAGTCACTATGAGTGGGGCGTGGACTATTCTGATGACCCTTGCCTCTACTCTAAGGGCCTGGGATTAAAGTCAGTTTCAATAGAAGCCTGTGGACTAAGATTAGAGAGATGTTTTTCCCTTTAAGAAAGGAATGTAAATATTAGCCTGCAGAAATAACAAACGTGCCTTGCATGTTTGATTGCAGAAATAACTGGAAATGTAAGAAGGAATCCATTTCTCAACATTAAGCAAAACCACAGTTTCCACTCCATTATTCTCGTGTATTCCTGCATAGTATGAAAATGACTCCAATTCTTGCTTATTTTCCTAGATTTTAGGATTTTGTTGAATTTGGTGTTTGACCATTGTTTTTTCCTGTGATGGCCCATGAAAGATCTTCAGGAAGAAACAACCCTGTATGCTGAACACATGGTCCAATTAGATAGCAATAGTTGACATGTGGGTGAGTAGACAAGTGCACGCTTCTTTATAAAATTCAAATAGGAACACCTGTTCCTCTTCACAGAGGAGTTGGTCATATGCTCAGAGCTGAGTTTTATTTGGATACTTTATTCATAAAGGAAATCAATATCTGCCATTTTACAGGAGAGTTACAGCAAACTCATCTACATATAACCGTTCCTGCCACTTCCTCAGTGCCCTGTGCTCTCATTTTCCTGCTATTAATGCTCCACACATTAAATGTCTACAAATAATTCTTACATCAGAATCACATATTATTGGATAAGAAAAGGTTGGCAAATTTTTTTTCTTTTGACAGGATTGATTTTTGAAAGAGAAAACATTACAGTACACATAAGTGGAGGATTATGCACACACACACTGTTTAGAATAGCAACTAATCAGTGAATGAAAGTCACTTTGCCAATAGTATTAGTTACTTCACTTGTAAATATGCCTAGCAAGCACTTTTTTATTCAAAACATGAAAAGTTTTTTTAAAATATATGATCTATTATAAGAGAGTTCAGCCTATCCCCTTCTTCTTAATGAAACAGGAGAAGATTTAGCACAGAAAAGATCACAAATAATATCTAAAGGCATACTTGGGTCCATAGTTTGAACGAGTTGGCTAAAATTATACTTTGGTCATTCCTTGGTCTCAGGATAATTAGGCAGTGACAGTGATAATTATACATAAAATATGTATGTGTATATCAACAATGAATGGAGAATACAGTATATCAAGAAAATCATCAAATAGACATGAAAAGTTGTCTTTCTCTGTTAAAGAGGACTTCAGTAAGTAAGAAACTATGTTATATTCTTCCCTGAAAATCATGAAAACCACACTTATCATTGTTTATCTAGAAGTTAGCCATTTATCTAAAAGTTCTGCTCTCTCTAGAAAAGAGAACCAACGCACATGTCTTTTAACAGTTCACCAAGCAACTAGATGTTATGATTTCTGATTGGAAAGTGATGAAATAGAGCTGTAGAATTGCCACATTAAATCAGCTTCACAGAAAATTCTCAGAGATGAGTTTATATGGTTCCCAGGTTGGTGAACCCATGCTTGGCTCTTTCACGTTCAGTTCTTGGCTTGGCAAGCTATGATGTCCTCTCACATTGAGTTGGGAATGGTATCCTGGCCATCCGACTCCATGAGTTGTGTGTGGAAAGTACATTAGCTTTGGTGGGACAGAGAACTTGGTTTTTCCTAAGGCCTTTACACTGAGTTAATAATAAATCCTGACGCCTTAAAACTCTAATGATTTCTCCTGAAGATACATTACTCAATTAACTTTATTCTCCTTATGCCAGAAGTGAACAGCTCAAAAAAATAAATAGATAAAAAAACTTCACTAAACTTCCTTAAACAGTTCCACATCAAACTTTCAACTATCCTAGAATCTGACAAATCAAATCATTTTAATGAACCACAGCAAGCAGCTCATGTTGAAACAGCTGTAAGCACAATATGCAAATCATGTTTACTGGTAGCTTATGCTCCAGAGAAATAATCTTTATATGACTGCTTTATTATTTACAGTAGTTTGGAAATTTAATTTTTGTCAACATTGACAGATGCCATCCATGTTAATACTTGGACTGCTATATATGGGAAAGGCTAAACATATGCAGAAATCTCATGTTTGTGAGCTGATAATGTGGTTGACAAATGGGTTTAACAATATCCAGTCATTTCTGAGCAGTTGACGAAATTCACTTGAGGTCTGTGGTAACAGTGAAGAGGAAGGTCAGAGGAATATGAATGAAGAAAGAAGAAAGCGAAGGCTCTGGAGAGCAGTGCATATAATGAAAGCATGACAGAGGATGATTAATTATATTTCAGAGCCAGATAATTCCCAGAGAATATGTGTGTACGATAAAAAGTTTCTAACCTTTCCAGTGGTAATTAAATGAGGGATTCACTAATCTAAGTTGAGTAAAAACTACTTTGCTTCATCACCATACTAATGCACATATTGAAATGGTTTATTTTAAATAGGTCTTTTACTGCTTGACTTGTAAAGCTGACAAAGCTGGGCACTACTTGGAGATGAGGAGGAGGTTTGCCCCCAACCCCACCCCGTGCCCCTAAGAGAATGCTCTTTCTTAGAAATGATCAAAATGATTTAAAAAAATTACAGTGCCTTGGAAAATTCACCTGCCTTAAAATATCTCAGAATTTACCCTAAAGTGAAAAGGAAACAAAACTAATTCTCTACCAACACCATTTCTTGTTGCTTCAGATTTCAATCTTCCACAGAATAATGTGTTTTTAATGTTTGGGTTTCTCATAATGTTCTGCCTTTTAGAGGTTGCTAGCTTGCAGTGTTCCGGACTTTTCTCTCTCCTTTGCTTGGTGTTTGCTTTCAGGCAAGGAAAAGCAATGGGTCTAGAAAACATACTGAAAAACCTGCTAGTTTTTATGAGGTGGTTTGAGTTCACCCTAAAATTAATTAAATTCCCAGATTTTTCAACAAACATTTAGTGACCATTTTGTGCATGCCTGATGCTGTGGTAGTCACTTGGGGATTGAATGCCTACAACATTGCCTGGCGCATAGTAGGTCTCAGTAAATATATATGGAATGCATCAGTGAAATAGAACCATGTATCATTAGTTTGATTTGATGACTTGAGTCGATTATCAATCTGCTTTCTTAAGGCATGAAACAAGTAGAACATAGTTAATAAACATTTCACAGGTGTTTTGATGAGTGGAAAAATAGTTTAATACTGCCATTATTTCCTTCTATTTTTCCATTACAGTAGGATGGTGGCGTGAGTGTGACCCACAGCCAAATTAACATTTGAAATAGATGGTACTATATAGGACAAAAAATTAATCAAACTAAATACATATTCACTGAAGAGTCAATAATTTGTGGAAGGAGATGGCTGTAAAGTTGACTAATGGAGAGCTGTTTGTAAAAAAGGATTCCAGTGTGCACTATAAAAGATTGTAATAATTTTCTGGATAAAGTAGAGATGTTGTGTGTTTAGAGGTTTCAAATATCGTGCTAAATCTCTGGGGATTTTAGAGAGGTTCCTCTCCCCAAGTGAAGTGCCATAAATTAGTGAGGGTAGATTAGATTATACTGCATTAACAATCAACCCCTATATCTCAGTTACTTGCTGAAACCAAGGCTTATTTCTCAATTAGGCTGCTTGGAAGCTGCAGCTTTACTCTGTCACTTCGCTCCCAGGACCCAGGTTAAAGAACCAACATCTATTAAAAATATTGCTGGTCCCTACAGCAGAAAGGACAGAAACCTGGGGAACTATATGTTGGCTTTTAAAGCCAATGGAGCCTGGCGGGCAGCTTTACATAGGGTTGCAAAGAGCAGGACACGACAGCACACACATCACCCCAGAAGTGACAGCCAACATGTCCATCCGTGTTTCATTGGTTACAGCAAGTTGGATGACCCCTCCTGAGTTCACCTCAGGGAAGGATACCCAGGGAAAAGAAATAGAATATTTGATAAACTAGTAACGGAACCTACCATAGTTGATTTTCCTAATTTTTCTTCAGCATACAGGGAATGTCTTTATCAGGAATCTCAACAAGGAATGTCAGGGATAGGAGGGTGGGTAATAATGTTGAAGGCATTGCAAACTCCCCAGGGGCCGAGATGTGCTTTCCTTTGTTCCCAGTTAGGTTGCCTGTACCTAGCACAGTGCCTGGAAGATGCCAGATGCTCTGTAAATATCTGTTGTTCACATGATCAACTTTAGTACATTATTTGTGAGGCCCAGTGTAAAATGAAAATGCAGGGTTTTTATCCCCCCCAAATAGGGATAAAAGTACCATTAGAGCTTTGAAAATGTATTTTCCTCTCTCTCTATCTTTGGCATGGCGCTTTCATTTGCTATTTAATGTTGAGATTACTCGGGCACAGGGATTCCTGCTAGTGAGATCAGACTTGTACGTGTGCCTGGGAGCCCCACCCCATGGCCCACCAAGTTCCCTTGTCTCCACTCTGCTATCTTTTGACTCTCTCATCTTACCACTGAGGAACTAAGATCCATGAAGACAGTGACATAACTGTGATCATACCATAGTGCTTTGTAGACACTTGACAAGGATTCAGTTCTGACCATCTTTCTAACGTTATACTATTTTGATTTACTGTTGTTTTTCTTCCTCTCAGAGTATTTTTTTTCTTTCTTTTTTGAAATTTATTTATTTTTAATTGGAAGATAATTGCTTTACAATGTTATGTTGCATTCTGCCATACAACAACCTAAATCAGTCATAGGTAGACACACGCACCATCCTTCTTGAACCTCCCTTCCACCTGCCACCCCATCCCACCCCTCTAGGTTGTCACAGAGCACTTGATTTGCTTTTCCACTTTCCATTAGATTTTATAGGAGAGAATAATGTTTTTAAAACTGTCTGAGAAATTTTTTTACCTAGTTCTTTGCAATTCTGAAGAATATATCTTTCCTTAGGATTGCTTACAATATTCTAAGATAGTCTGGTGTAGGTACACTTGTTTACTTGATAATTAATTGAATTTAAGCCTTTTGAATTATGTTGTTTTCAATAAAGATGCACCATGTAATGCATCTAATAATAAAATAATTGAATCCCAAAATTTTAATTCATAGCTAGAAGACAAGGCTCATAACATGGGTAAATGTCCAATTTTTCAAAGAATTATGTTAATGGAGAATCTCAGAAGACAGTATTTTATTTGAATATTATTCTTTCTCCTCCTCCTCTTCCCCTCCTACCAAAGGGCCCTGAGCAAATAGATCCTTTTTACTTGAGGGATCTTGGGTCCCATTAGCCATATTGAAGCTTAATTTTTGGTTCAATTTAAGAACATGTAAGGAATAGCTATAAAAAGATTGAATCCTACAAAGAGATTTGATCCTTGGATGTTACGTCTACACTAGTAGAATCCAGTTCAATGTGTATGATTTTTAAAGCTTGAAGTCAAACTAATTTGAGAGAAGTGTAAATAGTCACAACCAGTAATAGTACAAGTGAGATAACTATAAATAGTGAGTTGGCCAAAAATTTCCTTTGGGTCATTCTGAAATAGCTTACAGAGAAACCCAAACAAACTTTTTGGCCAACATAATATCTACAGCATAAATTCTCAGCTGGGGGTTATTTGCTCCATTTCCCCGCCACCACCTCAGAGGACATTTGAGGATGTTAGGATTCATTGCTGTCATGACTGAATGGAGAGTATTACTGGAATCCAGTGGGTAGAGACCAGGAATGGTGTGAAGCATCTCATCTTACAAAGGACAGCCCCACAGCCAACAAATAACTATGTGCCCCAGAATGTCAGTAGTGTAAGGCTAAGAAACCCTGACCTAGAGGGTCCATCCAATATCACCTACACATACGTTTTAAATGGCTGAGTGGTATCTGTCCTTTATGGCGTGGTATATGTAATTTATGGTGGTATCTGTCATTCTTACCACTAAGGATTTAGACAAAGTTAAATTCACTCTGGGCTTTGCCCCTCAGATAAAAATCATTTTTCCACATCCCCATTTCAAAATTAATTCATCATCCTCAAAACAGAATAAGTATCTTTTTTCTTCTTTAAAGTTCAAAAGAGACATTTCTGTATTAGAAGGATTAAAATCCTTCATTCTGGTTTAGTATTCCAAAGATGGAAGGAACTAGCTAAGCCATGGTTTGCATCCAATTTATCCTACTGAGCTATTTAAAGTCTTCATTATCATAAAAATAATTGGTATTTTTCATAGTAACATTAGAATAGCTGTTAGCTTTGATAAAGCAAGTAATGAGAATACTACTAAGACAGTGTTTCTTCTAAAATGATTTCACTTGAATACTTTATGTCCAATTTGAATATATACACATAAGTGTGCATTTGTGTGTGTGTATATATATATATTTGTGTGTATGTGTGTGTCTGTGTGTATATGCAAAACAAATCCTTCTGTGCTTACAATTTAACTGCAAATTTGGGGACAGAGGATAATAATTAAGCCTTTTCTCTTATCTCCCAAATTCCAAGTCAATTGAGATTTAAGTTATACACATGAAGATCATAATACCACTTTAGCTCTATTAATGATACAGCCAAGCTGAGAACAAGGCTTAGATACATGGCCACAATCTGGCTTCTTTGTGTCTTTCCCTTTATGTTGAACATGCCTACGTGTGGGTCCCGGCTCTTTCTGTCCTCAGACCCATGCATCACCCTCCTTTGCGCTGTGTAGTGAGGCTACATTGTCCTGGCTCTGGCGCTAGTTAATTTCAAGTAACAGGAGGTCTGGAAGTGTTAGGAAAGAGGAAACGAGAGAGTTTCTCCCTCCCTGTCTCTACAATATCTTTGGCATCAGCTCTGTCCCCTCCATAGTCCTAGACCCTACTGGAAACACCTGCCATGGTTCCACCTGCTACTGGTTGATTCTGAAACTGAGGCCCTTGTGAAAGCACCTCCTTTTGCTCTTCTGACCCAGAGCCAGAGGGGGCTCCCTGCTGCTGCTGATCCCCATCTCTCTTTTAGCTTCTCACCTCTTACTCAGCCTCTGTGACCAGCTTTCCAGTGAAAACCATGTTCTAAAGACTTTCTCACACCTATACTCACCTGAACCCAAGGTTGCCCCACAGAGACAGGATCTTGAGATGACACCCCGAAAACAGGCTCTTCCTCAGTGGGAGCCAGAAGGGGTCCTGCTCCTTTTCTTGCTCTGAATTCTCCCATCACTTAAGAACTCCCCTTCCCAACAGGACAAAGAGAGGAGGCCCTAGGGAGGAGCTGAAGAAGGTCTACCTCATTGATCTCCTTCTGGAGCATGACCTAGAAGCATCCATGTTTCTTCTACACTGGGGGCAACATAGGCCACACAGTTACGAGACTGAGCTCCAAAACCAGACTGTCTGGGGTCAAACCTCATTGGCTATGTTATGTAGGCAAGTCAGTTAGCTTCTCTTATCTTAGGTCTCTTTCTTTAAAAATAGGAGCTAATGTGACCTACTTTATAAGGTTATTATGAGGTCTATGTAATCTAATACACAAAATCAACTAGAGCATCACTTGGCATCTCCAACCGAGTCTAGGACCATAGAGGGGAGAGAGATGTTTCTACAGATACTGTGGAGGCAGAGAGGGAGAAACTCTCATTTCCCCTTTCTTAACAGTTTCCAAACTCCCATCAGTAAAAGATACATTTCTGTCTTCAGATAAGTCCCTTTGCATTTCAGCTATGCCTGCTAATGTGTGCTAAGACATTTCATTCAAGTCTGACTCTTTGCGACCCCATGAAGTGTAGCCTGCCAGGCTCCTGTCCATGGGATTCTCCAGGCAAGAATACTAGAGTGGGTTGCCATATACTCCTCCAGGGTATCTTCCTGACCCAGGGATTGAACCCGCATCTTACGTCTCTTACATTGGCAGGCAGGTTCTTTACCACTAGCACCACCTGGAAAGCCCTGTTTTAGCTAGGTATTGTGCCTGCATGCTCAGTCATGTTCAGCTCTTTGTAACCCTGTGGACTGTAGCCCACAAGTTGCCTCTGTCCATGGGATTTTCCAGGCAAGAACACTGGAGTGGGTTGCCATTTCCTCCTCCAGGGGATCTTCCTGACCCAGGGATTGAACCCGTGACTTCTGTGTCTCCTGCAGTGCAGGCGGATTCTCTACTACTGAGCCATTGGGGAAGTCAATATTTTGTATTGTAATATAAGTAAATATATTTTAGCTATATCCATTATCAAAAGCAGAGAGCTCTTTTTCCATGTATACATTGTCTCAGAACCTCACAGAATATCTTATATATACACATGAGCATTATGAACAATGCCTAATGGCAGAGAAGGCTACTTTTCTAATTTCATGGGCTTGGAGCCGCAAGCCAAATTTTCCTACTAGGTACATTTATGGAACGCATTTACATTTTTATTCCAACTCTATCATTATTGCTTTACTACAAAATATAATTTTAACCTACCTGCTAAGTAAATTACTTACAGCTCAATCTTTTAATAAGATTAATGCTTCCATAAGATTTGCTGAGTTTGTACCATGTCTTCCTGTTCTTCTCACACCATAATATTCCTTTAGAAAGATACACACTTCACTCAAGATATTCAGAAAGTCATTCTGTTAGTTAATTCTCACTAAGATATCAGTGCCAACGTCTCCACTCTATTAGCATCTGCAGATCTAGAGAAGCGATGTGACTTGCCCAATCAAGTTTGTATCATTAGAGACAGAGTTTGGACAAGAATTAAGTAAATCAAGTGAGTTAAAGAAGCCTCAGCTCCTCACATTGTATCACAGGGCCTCATTACCTCATGGAAAATCGGGGCCAATTGGGATCTATAATCAATATTTATAATGTCTTGGAAGGGGTACCAATGCTTATATTAAAAGGTATTTTGAAAAATTAATTGTATGGAAAATCCTAACACGCTTTTGCCAAATTTCATCTCACCTTAAACATTGGCTTCACTCTGAACAGGCTCTCTGCCCTAGATCCAGATGAACTAAATGCATCCCTGGGAGAGATACTATCTCCTCTAGACGAAATGGATCAGGATTTATGCGGCCACCTGTGTAAGACGTTACTGGCCACCTGCAGACCTACCCAACTGTGTAAAATTCATTGAAATAAATAGATTCAAGTGGCCAGAACTTGGAAACAGGTTGGAGAGACAGGAAATAGGAGCCAACACAAATGCAAAGAAAAACTGAGGACAGTCAGAAACCAAACAAAACATTGAATTTTATACACAAAAGAAGTAGGAACATCTAAGTGAAGCACAGGTCAGTGATTGACAGTTCTTTGGCCAAAATGTATTAAATTGCCTGTCCTCATATATGGAACTAGGTAATCTAGGCTGTCAAAGTGATTATTTTTCAAGGCTGACATGCCCATAGTTGTCTTAAGCTGAAAGGGAGGGGGAAAGAATAACCAAGAATCAGAGATTGAAGTTGAACAAAATGGTACACATATTTGTTTATTCCTTTAGCCTGTGAGATCAGCTGTAATTCATTTCTTGAAAAATAATTCTCAGAAGCAGCATGACATAAGGCAATGTTTATCAAATGACAGCACTTGGTGGATTTACTATGAAACAAATGAAACCATGCTTTGGAACCCTCCATTTGCACAGACCCCTGCATTGTGTTCCAGGTGGGGAGGGGGTGCCAGATTTCAATCAGAAGTAATTTCTGTCTAAGCATTTCTGATAAAGTGCCTAAAGGAATATCAGAAAAAGGGACACCTCCATCTCTAAGACTCCAGGAATCCTTGTATTTTTTTCTGATTCTCAATAAACATCACCTTTCCTGCCAATTTTGTATTTTTCTTAAACAGCTCCCTCCACTCACAAATTGCATAAGCCTTAGGCTTTCCAAACCCAGGTCCCTTCTTGGCAGTGCTGGTCCATGGTGAAGATTTTGCTCTGCCAAAATGAAATGGGGAAAATGAGAAAAACGTAGAGACTTTGTCATCAAGACAAGTTAATAATATTAACCATAATTTTATGGGTATTTTTAAAAAATAATTATGGCCATAATTATGACATAAGAAGTGTAATTCATTTAAAATGATCTTCACCTAATAAAAAAAATATACATTCAGTCCCTCATATCTGGGGTTTCCACATGTGTGGATTCAGACAACTGAAACCATTTGGTGTCATTTCCAGGTAGGGTGGCTCTAAGGAGCTCCAGTACCATAGTCCTTTATGTCTCAGTGCAGAAAAGAATTCAGCGCGAGGCAGTGATAGATAAGAATTGATTTGTTAGAATAGGATGCTTGTGAGCTTTACAAACAGGCAGGTGAAAAATGCTGCACCCCAAGAACTTACAGGGCTACAGTTTTATAATCAAAGGAAACGTGGGAAAGGGAAGAAGAACATCTTTGTCTTTCCTGAGTAGACATCATGCTTCCACCTACCAGCTTCTCCTCCAGGTTGTCCATACATGGCCAAGCTAGGTCTGTAACTTACTGTTTTTTTATGAGTACAGAGAGTATGTCCTAGGGAACATTAGCTTACTGAGCTCACTGGGCAGGATGCAGTTCTTATGTCACCATTGATTTATTGTTTGGGGGCATGTCACATGCTCCTGTTGCAAGGTTTTGTGGTTAAGCAAGTCTGCTTTCTTGACTATTGACTAATTATTAATTTTCAGGGGTCTCACAAAGTCGGTTTTTTGTTTTTTGGTTTTTTTTTTACTTACAATCCCATACTGGGATTAACTATTTAATCACCTACTTTGTCTCTTTATTCTGTCCCTATCACAATCATGAAATTAAAAGACACTTGCTCCTTGAAAGAAAAGTTATGACCAACCTAGGCAGCATATTGAAAAGCAGAGACATTACTTTGCCAACAAAAGTCTGATTAGTCAAAGCCATGGTTTTTCCACTAGTCATGTATGGATTTGAGAATTGGACTATAAAAAAGCTGAGTGTTGAAGAATTGATGCTTTTGAACTGTGGTTCTGAAGAAGACTCTTGAGAGTCCCTTGGACTGGCAGGAGATCCAACCAGTGTATCCTAAAGGAAATCAGTCCTGAATATTCATTGGAAGGAGTGATTCTAAAGCTGAAACTCCAATATTTTGGCCACCTGATGCAAAGAATGGGCTCATTGAAAAAGACCCTGATTCTGGGAAAGATTGAAGGCGGGAGGAAAAGGGGATGACAGAGGATGAAATGGTTGGATGGCATCACCAACTCGATGGACAAGAGTTTGAGTAAACTCTGGGCGCTGGTGATGGACAGGGAAGCCTGGTGTGCTGCAGTCCATGGGGTTGCAAAGAGTTAGACACGACTGAGCAACTGAACTGACTGAACTGATCACAATCATGAAAATATCACCATGGAAAATATTCAGGAAACAAATTCCAGAAAGTTCCAAAAGGCAGAATTTTAATTTGTCATGGGCTGACAACAGTTTACATAGTATTTACATTGTAGCATTTACTTTGTATTAAGTATTATAAATAATATAGAGAGTGATATGGCCTACATGGGGGCTTATGGTTGAAATGGCTCATTATGCTGACCTCACAAACAAAGAATAAAATCACAGTGGCCCTTGAGACTGAGCAAATTGCGCCAACGACATTCTGTTTTCTTACTGGCACCTACCTTCTCAAGGCTACGAGACCACCAGATTCCAGACCTCCAGCTATGTGACCACAAGACTCAACTACAGGCTAAAAATTAAGCATCCCTTCAGAGAATTTTTCATTGGTGGGGTATAAGAAAGACCCCAGCAGAAAAGGAGGACACTGGTTCTCCTTAATGGCCAGTCATCCTCTCATTTCCCTCTAATAAATTTCCCTTTTTGCCTGACTGCCCAGCTAGCTCTATTTTTCTCTGCAGTTGCCTTGCATTCTGATGACAAAACCCAAAAGGGAAGATCCACCAAAACTGGGTGGGCTCCCTCCCTTGGACCTTGCCAAGAAACTGAGATGAGCTCTGGGACTGGACTCTCCACTTGCCTTGCTGGGATGACTTCCACACACCAGCCCACATTTCAACCATGAGCCCCCATGTAGGCCCTATCAGAGAGGATTCAAAGTATGAGGGAGGATGCTCGTAAGTTATTTGCAGGTGACACCGTGCTGTTTAGTACGAGGGACTTGAGCATCTGGGAGGTGTCCTAGAATAAATACTCCCATAGATACCAAGGGATGATTGTATTTCAAAATTCTCTGTCAGTATAGCCAAAGAGCACTGGAGAACAGAAGGAACATTACCAAGTCAGTAAAAATCGGGCTTGTTTTTGGGGAGACCACACACCTGGGGAAAGTGTGGGAATTTGCAAGATTGTGAAGAAGTGCTTTTCATAAAACTGAGCTTGCTTAGATATTTGGGGAAGGTTTCACAGTTTTGCTTAGAAATGGATATTTTCGGAGGTAAGAGCAATTCTATGATTGGATATCTTGACAATTTCAATAAGTAGGTGGGAAGAAACAAAGTGGGGCTGAAGAAGTAATTAGTAAATAAATAGCAGTTGATCATATGAAATAGACACAGGGAGGTTTGGTCATTTTCATAATTTGAATCATGTTCTTATGTTCAGGCGGGATTCTAGAGAGTGGTCTCTCTATCTTGTTCTTCTTCATGGTCACAAAATTGGCCTTATCTGATGTTGATTGGCTTTTGTTCCATGGAGTTAATTTTATTCAGCAGGAAAACAGTGTGGTCTATTAGAGCTAGATTTGCTGAAGCCGACACAAGAACACTAGCAAGGGGTGTCTGTCTGTCTCTCATCTCTCAACATTACAACTTCTCCTGAAGTCTGAGTTCGTGAACCATCGCAATAGAGAACAGAAGTCTGGTCTTAGAATTGACGGGTTTGCGTCTCTCTCTGTCCCTTGCTAGATGTGTAACTCTAGGATAGTCATTTAATGGCCCTAAATGTCAGGGCCATATGTTGTAGGTGGGAGGTTAAGTTAGTATTTGATTCCTTGTAAAGCCTATGGTTAAGAGCATCCTTAGTTTACTACGAATCTCATCCCCCTCCCCACATACTATGTGATCTTCTAACTAGTTATTCAACCTCTTCCTCACCTGTGAACTGATGAAAATATTAATATCTATTGCTAAGGATTGTTCTCATGATTTAATTAGGCAATATATTTAAAGACTTTAGAGCAGTGCCCAGCTCTAAGCCTTTGCTGTATATTTACATCCACTAGTATGATGCTGATGGTTAAGAAGGTCACTGTCCCTGTTAATTGTGTAACTACTGTGTTCCCAGTGCTGGGCTGGGCATACAGTTCACTTTTAGAAGCTGCAGTAGCAGAGAGCTTTCAGGTGAACTAGTTGAGGTTTAGTTGTATTAGTCAGATGCAATATCTGATATGTATTGAGTTCAACACTGTTTTCCATTCTTATAAAGTCTCTAAGGATTTCAAAGCCTCCTCTAAGCCTGCTGTTTTGAGTAAGGAAGATGAGACCTGAGAAGGTTAGATAATTTGCCTGAGAAATGAAGTATTTCCTGCCATGCAAACAGTGTGAGTTCCTGAGCCTTAAGGGCACCCAAGAAGGAGAAGAATACCTGTGACCTGGCAGCCATTAGGCTGCAGCCACTCCCTACAGTGAGCTCTGAGGAACTCAGGATGTGAAAAATGCAGGATACTGGCCCCATATAGCTGAGATGCATATGAAAGGAATAATTTCAGTGATCCCAGACTCTTGCATCTTCCCATAAATAGGAAAGTGCTAAATTCCTTAAGCTGGGATATATGGTTTCTTTAATTAACAATAATCTTTTGATGTTCAAATTACCTTCCCTTTGTTGCGAAACTTCTATATAACCTGGCTCTTCCCCTCACCTCCTTGGAGGAGTTCTCACAGGACTACTTGAAATGCTGCTTCCTGGGCTTAACTCCTAGAAATTTCCACCTAAAAAAACATAACTCTCAACTTTTAGGTTGTGACTGTTTTGTAATTAGCATGCCCAATGACACATATTTTGCTTGTGATAAAGGACACTTGTACCAGATCCCACACTCTTACTCATGCCACTGTGACCATGGCACTACTACATTATGGGGCTATTGATGTGACTTTTTTGGTCATAATGTTGAAGGGGGTCATTTGGAATAGATTTAGAACAAGTTAAAATGTTTGAGAATGCAAGAAAATGGCAATTCCAAAGAAAATGTAACTAAAGGGTCTAGCAGAAATTCCTGTCCTTTTAAATCCCAAAATGCTATTTTCCCAAAGTTACTTCTTTTCTTATTTGCATATGACAAACAAGAAATTGCAATTTCCAAGCTGATAGAGAACGTTGGGTTTCCTGTTAGCTGATGCCAGTGGTGAAGGAAACCCACTTGTGAAGTGTGCCTTCTGTCACAGGTTCACGTTTAAAAGTATCTGTCATTGTTTTTAATGAGCTGTATTTGCTGCAGATTTTGCCTTGTGTCATTGACTATTACATTTGGAAATTAAGCCTAGGAAGGGGAGTCAATTAAAATAGAATAGGCAGATTAAGAACCATTGAGAATTGGTTGGGTTCACAGATCTTATCTGTGTCACAGAGTTATTTCCCATTCAAATTGTCTACATATTCATATCAGCCTGGGGTGAGTTTACCTGAGAGTTTGCATTCAAGAAACTCTTTCTCTTGCCCTGCATAACTGTGCTCAGTCTATGCCATGCATGCATGCTCAGTGCTCAGTAGTGTCTGACTCTTTGCAACCCCATGGAGTGTAGCCCACCCGGCTCCTCTGTCCATGGGATTCTTCAGTCTATGCCACCCTTTAGTTAACTGCCCCCTTACATGTTCAGCAATTTATCAGGATCTGATGTTTAAAAAAAAAAAAAAATAATGAACTTCTTTATCATGGAATATAAAAGAGTGATCATGACAGAAGGAAGAAAATTAAAAGTGTTCTTATTACTTGATACACACATTAGCAGATGTATCTATGGATATTCTCTCATTTAATCCTCACAACCCTGGGAAGCAGGTATTATCATTTCCTTTGAAAAGATGAAGACATAGGACTGAGAGATGTTGTGTGACAAACCCAAAAACCTTAAAACAAAGTTTGGGCATCTTCAAATACAGGGTTTCAAGACTATAGACTATGTTGCCCAAACTGCTATATTTGCCAAGAATATTTTGATATTAACAGGGAGAGTTTATAAAGAATTTTGGGCCTATCACTTGGTTTTAGTGAGAAGTAAACTTTATAAAATCTTTGCTGGTGGCTCAGGCAGTAAAGAATCCAACTGCAATGCATGAGACATGGCTTCAGTCCCTGGGTCTTGAAACCAAAATGGATTTATAACCAAGGGGGGACAATATGAGATAAGCAGCAGCCCTGATGTTAGACCATCCTGGGTTCGAGTACTGGCTTTACCAGCTATTACCAGCCTGAAATTCTGTTCTGAATACTTAACATTACTAAGTTGTAATTCTCTTATCAGTAAAATGGAGCTACCAATACTAACTTCACAGGTTTGTTGAGAAGGTTAAATGTGTGTGCGTGTGAAGCTGCTTCAGTTGTGTCCAACTCTTTGCGACTCCGGGGACTATAGCCTGCCAGGCTCCTGTGTCCATGGGATTCTCCAGGCAAGAATACTGGAATGCCCTCCTCCAGGGGATCTTCCCAACCCAGGGATTGAACCCGTGTCTATTAGGTCTCCTGCATTGGCAGGTGAGTTCTTTACCACTGCCGCCTGGGTTAATTCAAATAAATCCATGACACAGAGCTGGGCACCAAATAAATAGTCAACAAAGGGTATTAGTTGAAGTGTTGTTATTGCCGTGTGTAAAGCTGGATATTATTTGTTTATAATAACTAAAGTGTTTGTAAACCTCCAACCTTTCTCTCAGTAATGAAAGGACTTGGGACTTCTCTGGCAGTCCAGTAGTTAAGTCTTTGCCTCCCAATGAAAGGGGTGTGGGTTCGATCCCTGGTTGGGTAGCTAAGATCTCATAGGCTTCATGGTCAAAAACCAGAACATAGAAAACAGAATCAACATTGTAACACATTCAATAAAGACTTTCAAAATGGGCCACACAAAAAAACATCTTTAAAAAAGAAATGATGATAGGACTTTTCAGTGAAGAGATATTTCCAAGTAGATCATATTACTTAAAGCAGTTCACGGGGCCACCTTTAGTTCTATCAGTCTCTATCAAGAGAAATAAATGGACCAGGATAATCTACAAACTAGACATCCCCCAAAACCTTGACAACTGTCAATTGGGTTGGCCATAAAGTTCAATCACTCTTTCCATAAGATGTTATGGAAAAATTCAAATGAACTTTTTGGCTAACCCAATACTATAGATTTTTTGTAATAGAGATGAATTTTAAATAGAGGCATCTGAATATTGAAATAGCTAATCATAGTTACTTTGATGTCTTCTAGGGCATATTCATAGCTTGTGTTTGTTAACATAGATGATCTATTTGTGTAGAAAGATGTTTCTCTTTGCTGCCTAGGATCTCATTTTTCTCATGTGGCTTAACTGGAAAGCTAGCCTCAACTTTTATATTTTTCCATATGGCTTGTTTTCATGAGTCAGCTAGTTGGTGATCAACTAGGGTTTTGTGCCACTCTCACAAATGCATTCCCCAGTGTCTGGCCTGGGCTGTGTGGAGTGTTGAAATTACCAATTTCATAAAATTGCTTTTGATGTTGGGTAAGATGCTATTTTTATTGAACACAGCAATTGGTACCCAGTTTCAGAAGGACAGTCTCTTCTTCTTGATGATCCTATTTAGTTTCAGATTTGTGTTTGGGAAAAGTAGTTATTACACAGCTTTGAAGCCCCTTGAACTGAAATTGCTGAGAAAGGTGTCTGCTGGGTCAGGAAGCTAGTTGAAGCATTTGAGCTGTTTTCTGAGGTAACAAACCGATGTGACTGCCCTGTGCACATTTCAGCTTCGACAGATTATCTCAAATTATTTAGGGCATTTTCCAAGGACTTCTTGTGTAAACCAACAGGCTAACATGAAGCACAGTTACATTACCCAGTTTTTAATGTTCAGGTTGCTTTGAAATTCACTATGCCTGAGAAGCAACTCACAGATAGAACTAATGTCCAGACACTTTGTATTTCTTCATTTCAGAGAATAAGCTCTCTCTACATAATGAATGCATGTATAGCCTTGCAGCTCCCAAGACCAGACACAATGGAAACTGAACTAGAAATGACAACTTAATGGTAAGAAACAATAGCATGGAAGCTAAAGGGGGAAAGAGAGCGTGTGGGAAACCAAGAAGAGTGACAGAACATAATGAAATAAAAACCATATAGGACGGCAAAAAGTAAATGGCATGTTGGTTCCAAGTTACATGCAAAATGGGAAAAAAATAAAACATTGTGATGCTGCTCTAGACTGTGATGCTGTCCATGGAGGAATAGAGCATTGTCTTAGTTGTGGCCATTTTAATGGCTAATTTACCATTTTCTGTATCTCAGCTTCCAAAGGCTGCCCCTCATGGGTAATCTATACCAGCATGGTCACGCAAATCAAGTTCTGTTACAGGATAAATCTCATCAGGCAGTAATGGCTAATGATGCACTGAGTGAAGACTGGCTTGAAAGCTCAGAAGCCTCAGTGACTTGACTATCAGAGTCTTTGCTTTATTTAAGCAAAAGTCCTGTGTGTTTGCTGCTTTATTTTGGTTTTAATGCCTCAGTCTCACATGATGACCTTTGGCTTTCTACAAGCCTCAGGCACACATCTTCAGTCTTAGCTGTCAATAAACCCTATACTTTGGAAGACACATTTGTAGAGCTAAAATCAGGAGTACCACAGATAGCCTGTGGCAATGTATGAGTGATCTCTGAACTACCATGTTTATTATGATGCTCTGGGCAGAGAGATGGAGAAATAGCAGGTTTCTCATGCCTTATGTGGAGAAGGCAATGGCAACCCACTCCAGTACTCTTGGCTTTGAAATCCCATGGACAGAGGAGCCTGGTAGACTACAGTCCATGGGGCTGCGAAGAGTTGGACACGACTGAGTGACTTCAGTTTCACTTTTCACTTTCATGCACTGGAGAAGGAAATGGCAACCCACTCCCGTATTCTTGCCTGGTGAATCCCAGGGATGGAAGCCTGGTGGGCTGTCACCTATGGGGTCGCACAAAGTCGGACATGACTGATATGACTTAGCAGCAACAGCAGCATGACTCGTGAATTGAATATTATGTAAACAGGTTAATGTAGCTGCTTGTACATTAAATTTCCATTCATTTTAGTTCAGTCACTCAGTCGTGTCCAACTCTTTGCGACCCCATGAACCGTAGCACACCAGGCCTCCCTGTCCATCACCAACTCCTGGAGTCCACCCAAACCCATGTCCATTGAGTCAGTGATGCTATCCAACCATCTCATCCTCTGTCATCCCCTTCTCCTCCTGGCCTCAATCTTTCCCAGCATCAGGGACTTTTCAAATAAATCAGCTGTTCACATCAGGTGGCCAAAGTATTGGAGTTTCAGCTTCAACATCAGTCCTTCCAGTGAACACCCAGGACTGATCTCCTTTAGGATGGACTGGTTGGATCTCCTTGCAGTCCAAGGGACTCTCAAGAGTCTTCTCCAACACCACAGCTCAAAAGCATCAATTCTTCGGCACTCAGCTTTCTTTTCGGTCCAACTCTCACATCCATACATGACCACTGGAAAAACCATAGCCTTGACTAGACAGACCTTTGTTGGCAAAGTCATGTCTCTGCTTTTTAATATGCTGTCTAGGTTGGTCATAACTTTCCTTCCAAGAAGTAAGCATCTTTTAATTTCATGGCTGCAATCACCATCTGCAGTGATTTTGGAGCCCAGAAAAATAGTTCACATTAGTCTTGGCTTTTTAAGTAAACGGTACATGCTGTGTTCACACTCAGTTGCTCAGTTGTGTTCGGTTCTTTCGTACCCCATGGACTAAAGCCTGCCAGGCTCCTCCATTCAAGGGATTTCCCAGGCAAGGATACTTGGCGTGGGTTGCCATTTCCTCCTCCCAGGAATTTTCCTGACCCAGAGATTGGAACCTGTATCTCCTGTGTCTCCTGCATTGCAAGTGAACTCTTCACCCGCTGAGCCATCAGAAAAGTCCTGCTTGTTAAGCATGGATGTCCCTAATTCTTCCTTTTTGCAACTGACTTTGTCCATACAACATGGTCAAATGGTCAAAAGAAGGTACAAGTTACATCCTCCTCAAGGTTGTAGATGCTATAGATGCTTTTCTCTACCAGTGCCCTTATAGGGAAAAAAAAAAAAACCCTCAGACTCTAGCTCAGTTTGGGCCACCTGCCATTCCCTGGGATGGGCCAAGTTGGTTCAGATGTTCGTTGCTTTGACTGGAGTATGAGGCTAGTCTCACCAAACTGTGTACAGTGCATGACTTACTGTGGAAAAGATTTCAGTAATCAAATAAGGAAGGGACTTTAGACAGAGAAAACCACCAGGTCCCCTCCTTATATTATTACCTTGCCTTGATTTAGCCCCATTTTTCTCTGAAATGCATATAATATTAATGATGACTTCTGGAGTCCTTATAACGCTTTGCCTATATTATTACATTTAATCTCCAAACTAATCCTATCATGCAGGATATGTTATCCTTATTCCCAATATTTAAAAGAGAAAATTGTCTTGTGGAAATTGTTTTCTAGAGTCACATAGTAAGTAGTAGATAACATTGGGATTGAAATTAGGTATAACTAACTACTATACCTCCCAACCTTATTTTGTTTGTTTTATTTAACACTGAAGCTTTTTAGCTCTGAGATATTTAACTGAAAGACTACCTAATGATCTTAGTCTAAGCGGCTCTGACATTTTCTGCTTTCAGCAGTTAAATAATATTTTTTTTCTTAATAGATTTAAATCCCTTTAAGACAAAGAATTTCATCTCTTTGTCTCACCATTTAAAAATGGTTCCATACTCAAAAGAATTTAAAACAGATATTTAAACAAAAACTTATACATGGAACTTATCGTAGAAGCCCTATTCACAATAGTTAAAGGGAGAAAAGGCATCCTCGGTGGCTCAGACAGTAGAGAATATGCCTGCAATATAGGAGACCAGGCTCGGTTCCTGGGTTTGGAAGATTTCCTAGAGAAGAGAATGGCTACCCACCCCAGTATTCTTGCCTGGATAATTCCACGGACAGATTAGTCTGGCAGGCTACCGTCCAGAAGTCACAAAGAGTGGGATATAACTGAGCAACTAGCACTTTGTTCACCAAGAAATATCGACAACCTCAGACATGCTAATGATACCACTCTAACAGCAGAAAGCAAAGAGAAACTAAAGAGACTCTTGATAAAGGTGAAAGAGGAGAGTTAAAAAGTTGGCTTAAAACACAGCATTCAAAAAACTAAGATTATGGCATCTGGTCCCATTACTTCAATGCAAACAGAAGGGGAAAAAGTGGAAGTAGTGACAGGTTTTCTTTTCTTGGGCTCCAAAATCACTCCAGATGGTGACTGTAGCCATAAAATTAAAAGATGCTTGCTCCTTGGAAGAAAAGCTATGAGAAACCTAGTCAGCATATTAAAAAGCAGAGACATCACTTTGCCAACAAAGGTCTGTATAGTCAAATCTTTGGTTTCTCTAGTAGTCTTGTGAACAGATGTGAGAGTTGGACCATAAAGAAGGTTGAATGCCAAAGAATTGATTCTTTGGAGTTGTGGTGCTGGAGAAGACTCTTGAGAGTCCCTTGGACTGCAAGGAGATAAAACCAGTCAATCCTAAAGGAAATGGACCATGAATATTCATTGGAAGGACGGATGCTGAAGCTGAAACTCCAATGCTTTGGCCACCTGATGCGAAGAGCCGACTCATTGGAAAAGACCGTGATGCAGGGAAAGATTGAGGGCAGCAGGAGAAGAAGGCAACAGAGAATGAGATGGTTGGATGGCATCACTGACTCAACGAACATGAATTTGAGTTAACTCCAGGAGATAGTGAAGGACAGGGAAGCCTGGTGCACTGCAGTCCATGGGGTCGCAAGGGGATCAACATGACTTAGCAACTAAACAACAACAAAAATGGGGAAACAATCCTCATTTATCAATGAGGAGTGTGTAAACAAAATGTGGTATATCCATCCAATGAAATAATGCTGTGCTTAGTCTCTTAGTCGTGTCCAACTCTTTGCAACCCCATGGACTGTAGCCACCAGGCTCCTATGTCCATGGGGGTTCTCCAGGCAAGAATACTGGAGTAGGTTGCCATGCCCTCCTCCAGGCGAATTTCCCAACCCAGGGATTGAACCCGGGCCTCCCACATTGAAGGTGGATTGTTTACCATCTGAGCTACCAGGAAAGTCAACCATTAAAAGAAATGAAGTACTGACATATTACAAGGGTCATACCTGAAAAACATTATGCTAAGTGAAATAAGCTAATCACAAAGGCTCTATATTGTATGACTACATTTATATACAGTATCTAGAAAAGGCAAATTCATACAGACATAAAGTAAAATAGTGGTTGCCAGGGGCTACAGGGAGAAAGGAATAGAGAATTACTGCCTAAAAATCAGGGTTTCCTTTTGGAGTGAGGAAAATATTATTGAGCTAGATTGTGGTGATGTTTGTTCAATGCTGTGAATATGTCAAATGCTACTGAATTTTACACATTAAAATGGCCAAACTGGTAAATTTTATGCTGTAAGACCTTTAGGATACACACAAAAATAGTCCAGGCACATAATAGGTATTTTAAAAATGCTTGTTGAATAAAAAAAAATGAGTGGATACCTGAGATAACAGACTTTTAAAAAAACATGGGCTATGTTGGTCACTAAGACTATATTTACCTCTGTTGCAGAGAGAAACATTTTCTTCGTGGTAGTCTGAAGCCAAAACTATTCATCTCATGAGAGAGAGATCATTAGCAAATTTTTATGAGTAAGATATTTATATGTGTTTCCCTTTCCCAATTCTTTGAGATAGGAATAGAGAATATTCATGCTGTTAGGTATAATTTGATGCAGTGCTGCCATGATGTATTTCAGTTATTTCTTTGTTGGCTTTGTCACATTTGTGAGACTGCTCTGAAACTTGATGAAAAAGATCCTTAAGAGATAGTCATGATAATTAGGGAGAGCTAGATATTTCAAATATATATCTATCGGGCTGGCCAAAAAGTTCATTCAAGGTTTTCCATAAGATGGTACAAACAAACTTTTTGGCTAACCCAATACATTGGACAAAGTTAAGGGTTGTATAAATCAGAATAGACTCTTGGTGCTTCTCCAACTATGTCTGCAAATCACCTGCAGCTTCTGTCTCAGTAGTTGTGACCTGGGGCCTGAGATTCTGTATTTTTAATAATCTCCCAAGTGATAAGATGCTGCTCTGCCATATACATCACACGCTGATTTTTGCCGTGGGAAGAAATGAACTCTGAAATCCCAGTGTTCCGACATTCATGCTGTATGTTTTACTCACATTGTGGGTGTTACTCATGCAGTATGTCTTCCTATACCACTTCCCTGTTGACTCAGACAATAAAGAATCTGCCTGCAATGCAGGAGACCTGGTCTTCCTATGTTAGGTTATGCCCAGTGCAGATTGAATGAGATACTGAGCTCCTCAGAGTCTCTCAGGGACCCATATCAGTGGAGGACTTACCATCTCATACTTGAACCATCCAAGGGATGACAAATGAGAGGGTTAGAAAATTGAGCCCCAGCAATTAAGTACTTTGACCTCAAGGTATCTCATGTCACTTACAGTCATATTTCATTAACATGATTCACTTCAAGGAAGCAGAAAAATGCAATCCTCTGTATATTCACAAGTAGCATAGAACCATATGTTGAAATATTAGTGAATTTTAGGAACTTATGTTGAGGGACTGTGCTTGCAGTTTCATCATGTGAACCAAATAGTTCACAAGCCATTATTCACAAGTTTCATAAGAAATACATTTGCCTTAAGGTTTCAGTTACATGTTTTCTATTTACAAGAGAGTTTGGAGTGATTTTCTTCCTCCTCATAAGATAAGCTAATAATTCTTTTTGACTAATAGAGTTTTGGAACTGAAAAGACTTGCAAAAGTTATTTCCAATCCTCTTATTTATAGAGGCATAAAAAAGAGGTAATCACTTTTCTTTTCAGAATAGGAACATCAAGTCTGCTGCTGCTGCTGCTGCTAAGTCACTTCAGTCGTGTCTGACTCTATGCAACCCCATAGACGGTAGCCCACCAGGCTCCCCCATCCCTGGGATTCTCCAGGCAAGAACACTGGAGTGGGTTGCCATTTTCTTCTCCAATGCATGAAAGTGAAAAGTGAAAGTGAAGTCGCTCAGTCATGTCTGAATCTTAGAGACCCCATGGACTGCAGCCCACCAGGCCCCTCCGTCCATGGGATTTTCCAGGCAAGAGTACTGGAGTGGGGTGCCATTGCCTTCTCTGTAAGTTTAGGTCAGTCCTCCTCAAAGAATGGTCTTCACACCGTCTGTTTGACAATGATCCGCTGCATGAGGTGGGGAAGGGAAGTTCCCATCCTCACTCCAGACTGCTGAATCAGGAAGTCTGGTGCTGGGAAGGATATACATTCTAAAGCAGGTTTCTGGGTGATTCTATGGCCTCTAATGTGGACATAGACTAGTTGAAGTACTGCCCTTTGAAAATAATCATGAAACAGTACCTGAGAGACATGCAGCCAGGGGGATTGTAGCTTTTAAGGAGAATCACGACTACATTACTAAATAAGGAACACACTCACCTAAATTTACTTTCTTCTTTTGTTTGTTTTATTTTTCAATTGCAGGAAAATTGCTTCACAATATTGTGTTGTTTTCTACTGTACAACAACACGAATAAGTCATAATTACATATTTTTCCCTTCCCTCTTCAGCCTCCATCCCCTCTCCCATCCCTAAATTTTACATTCTTTACTATTTACCTGTCTTATCTGCTCCATTCAGAAAAGAACATTAGGTCAAGGAACTCAGAGACACTGTGTTCTCAACAAATTTCACTAATTCACTGTAGACCACTTGGTTGCTTTTTCTGATCACTTGGTGGGTCTCTGTCAAATTGGATTAGCCTTTGTTCAAGTACAAAGCTCAAAGTCCTTTGGCTTGCAATTCATTTGCTTATCTGAGTATTTGTTCTTGTTGTACAAGCTTAGGTTGAAAACTCTCCTCCCTTGTGAGTTCTGGGCTACCTGTTATGGATTTCAGTACCTGTTGTGAACAACACTTGGATAAGGCCATGCCTTAATTTTTACATATATAATAGAACTCATCCATCAAATTTTATAGAGATTTTTTGGTATGGTCAGTGCTTAGCAGTGTTCAAAAAATAAATTCCTGTTCCAAACCTGTGTTTAGTTCCAAAGCAATTGCCTTTGGCCATGTTCTTCAGTCAATACTAAATATGTTGCCTTGCAGGTGATTCTGTTTTGTTAGTGAGTCCAGACTCTACACCCAAAATAGGCTTTTTCCCTCTCTTCTCAATTTCAGTTAGTAGTGATGCTTTTGTAAATAGTAAATGTTTAATAAAAGAATCCTAGTAGCTATCAATTTCGAGTTTTCATTATGTCCCATATTCTATGTTGAGCCCTTTATAGAGGATCATTTTGTGGAGAGAATTCTCAGTTCATCCTCACTAGAAACTTGTGAAAGAAATATTATTGTCCTCTTTTAATTGATAAAGCAAAGAATAGAGTGGCCCTAAATATTTGAGCCAGTATTCAAAACTTTGCTTCTTAATTCCAAAGCCTGTGTAAGTCAGATTTACATTTGTTATTTAGTTTCCAAGTCATGTACAACTCTTCTACACCCCCACAGACTGTAGCCTGCCAGGCTCCTCTGTCTATGCGATTTCCCAAACAAGAATACTGGAGTGGGTTGCCATTCCCTCCTTTAGGAGATTGTCCCAATCCAGGGATCAAACTCAAATCTCCTGCATTGGCAGGCAGATTCTTTACCACTAAGTCAGTAAGGAAGCCCCTTATTTATATAAACTGTCATTTAAAAAAGTTTAATTTCTGCCTACTGTCTGATAACTACATTAGTCAGTTATTGCTACAACACTGCTACATAACACATTACATCAAAACTTGCCTGCTCAAAATAAACATTTATTTAAATAAGTATTTATTGTATACTCATTGAGTTGCCTGGAGTCGGCTTCGTCTCAGCTAGGCTTGTCTAGCTTGGATCTGAGCAATCAGCTGGATTCAAGTCTGTGCCCTGTTTCTTTATTCTGGGGCCAGGATAAAGAAAAGCAGCTTTTAAGGGCATTGTCTACTTGTGGTGAGTGGCAGGGACAGAAGGTAAACACACAGCGGCTCTTGAGGACTTGAACTAAGAAGAGACACTCTGGAGGCTCCACCCACATTCTGTATGGACAAGACTAACATCAGTGTGATGGAAAGTGTGGACATGAGTGTGACTACCAGAAGAGGCGTGGATGTGGAAGAATCACAGCAATGACTAAATACACAAGAACACCTCTTCCGTATTTTCTCCCTGTCAAAGACATGATTGGATTATAACCAGCACAGCATTAAAAGAACTGTATTTTGTCTGTAAGGTGTAACAGGATTTTATTTCATGACTCTTATTAAAGTTATTCTTTCATAATTTTATAACATTTTTACCACAGATGACTTTAGTTATAAAGATACAGTGAACTGCATTATTAGAATCAGGGACAAAGTACATATCTCGATCATTGTTTTAAAGATGATTATGACAGTATGTAGGCTTCCCAGGTAGCGCTAGTGGTAAAGAACCCGCCTGCCAATGCAGGAGACATAAGAGACATGGGTTTGATTTCTGGGTTGGGAAGATCATCTGGAGGAGGGCATGGCAACCCACTCCAGTATTCTTGCCTGAAGAACCCCATGGACAGAGGAGCCTGGCGGGCTACAGTCCATAAGGTCACAAAGAGTCGGACATGACTAAAATGACTTAGCACTCTTGCACACGTGACAATATGCATGGTAATGGCCACCAAATTTGACAGAAAAAGCAAGTTTAAGGGTCAGTTGTTTTTTGAAGATGTTATATATGCTACAAGAAACACAGGAAATTTGTGTATTACTGAAAGTATTTTATTAAAACCTCTTTGGCGCTTTGTATTTTGGTAGAACTAGGACTTAAATCCTCTTGTCCTATATAGAAACATACTTCTACAATGTGTACAATTCTAGTTAAACATTTTCATTGTTATTTAATAGGCAGCCACTGATGCTGTTCCTAATGTAGGAACTGCTAATGTAACTGTAACTGTTGCTAATGTAGGCGGCTGGCCTGAGACCGGCTCCTCACACCTCGGCACCCAGTGGGAGTTCTGGCTTCTTCCTCCACTGGGGCCTCTTGGCAGCTGCCGACTCCCTCTGCGCCTCCTGGTTCTGCGGGCCCTACTGTGCTGCCTCCTGGGTCCTGCTGATCCGAAGGTTGAGCCGCGACCTCACCACCCCTGAGAGCTACAAGTTCTCCTTGCGGCTGGAGGCTGGGCCCGCTCGGCTCTGGCCCACCAGCTCTTTCTCGAAGAGGTGGCATTTTCTGGCGACATCCACGGGAGCCATGAAGAACTCAGTGCGGGACGGGTTTGCACACTTGACGGACTCTGATCTCTGAATGGCCGAGTGGTATCGCTCCAGCTTCGGGCCTAATGTGACCGATCTGGCCGGGAGCCTCACACTGGCGCTGCGGGTTAATGTTGCCTCTGAGCTGTCTCTCCGGGGGCTCATCTGGAAGGAGATGGTGGGGGAGCTGGAGCGCTGCAGGGCCCTGCTGAAGGTGGGCAAGGCCCGTGTCAGTGAGGGGGCCTTGGCCTCAGCCTGCAGCCTGCAGGATCCTCACCTGCAGAGTGACGGGCGGGAGGCCTCAGACGCCCTACCAAGGACTCGGGCTCCTTCTCAGGCCCAGCACCCTGCTTCCCCCCGGGGCTGGATGGGCGCTCCGCCGAGGCTGGGTGCACCCAGGCCTGGGACCGCGCTGGGGCCATGGCCGTGCCTGTGGCTGGCTGCGTCTCGGGGCCGGGGTCTTCTCGAAGACGGTGGCTTTCTCAGACACCAGTCTCTTCTCTGAGACGCTGGCTTTGTCTTGAACAGCCCTCTTTTCTGAGACGGCTCTCTCGTCCAGCACAGCGATCTTCTGGACCACGGACCGTTTACTGGGGCTGGGGTTCTCAGGGTCCAGGCTTGCTTCCGGCTCAAGTGTCTTCCCCGCAGCAGACGGCTTCTCGGAGCCTCAAAAATTTGAGGATACAAAAAATCAGTATCTGTCTACTTCTTTATCTTCTTTGCCATCTATACTAGTCTACTCAATGGTGTGTTACTAAACCAGTCCTCAAAAAAATTTACAAAAATAGGCTTTGAGATGTAATATTTGCCAATTTTTATGGTGTAAATATTCCCAATGTAGCTGCCTTCAGTTTACCAATGGCTTAACAGCCAGCTCACAGAACTCTGCTATATGCCAGCTCCCACAAACTTCTTCCACTATAAATAATACTATGTGTTCCATTGAGGAGTATTTTTAGTCCCTTTTATCTTTTCTAATTATTCTTTCATATATCATGAGTTTGTTCCCATCCACCATCAAGACATTAAATCAGGCTTAAGTGATTTTTGAAAACCAGTTTGAAAATACTGTGTTTGAAGCCTTGTAAACAAGCCACGGTGTTTTTGGTGTGCAATGGAAATTACATACTGTACATCAGAAGGTAGTATAGAATGATACGATATTGCAGGATGTCATTTGTTAAACATTCCTCATGATATTAGAAATAAGCTACTATTCTCTCTGAACTTGAATAGCCAAAGTTTCCCTGAGTCAAAGAGGACATCTCCTTGTCTACCCGCCGGTTCCACTTGAGATGGGCCATGTGAAATCCTTAATTAATTCTGCTGATTACACTGAGGAATGTTGTTGATATGATATATATGCCATCTTGCCTTTGTCATGTGAATGGACATGGATTAGAATGGGGGGAATAGTCTCTCATCTGCCAGGTGATAAGCAAAAGAGCTAAAGTAGGTAGAGTTTACTTTTAAACAGTCCTCCTGTGCTGTTTTCCTTCCACAACCAGTTCCCCAGAATTGAGTGATGACCTCATATTCTACACAGAATACATAGAATTCTCTTCCTGTTCTCTTTCAATGAATAGTCCCTTGTGCAGAAACAGAAAAGTTCAATCATGTATAGCTTAGATACATTAACATCTTTGAAGGATTTCTAGGGGTAACTGCATATCAGTTCTTTTCTCTTACTCATTCATTCATTCACTCCTCACAGGCAGTATGCTACCTGCCCTGTCTTATCTGTTAGGAAGAATGCAAAAGTGAACTCTACTTTTTGAGAAGTTACAGTCTAATGGGGAAGATAGAAATCTGACTTCTAGCCACATTTCCTTAATATCAGGAGGAGAGTAATGGGCCCGTTGAGATTAGTGCTACAGGTTCAAATCAGAGAAAACAGTTCATCAGTGGGGGTGCTGGAAGTCAGAGAAAACTTCCTGGAAAGATCACATTAATCATGGGTAAGATACTAACAGAGAAGTTGGGAAAGAGTGAGGTAGTTGTTTTGTTCCTTTGATGATATTTTATTTAACAGATTCCCTGCAGAAATTATAAAAATTTCACAAGCTAATAGTGAAATACAAAATAATGTTACTTAATAAGCCAATAAATAAATAACATACTTTAAAACAATGATAGATTAATTATATGACTGTTCCAGGTGAAGAGAGAGGAAAGGAATAAGGTTCATATTTAGTTCGCAGTGTATCTTCCTATGAGTTGATTCTCAGGAGACAGAGTTTCTCCAACTAAGAGTTGATATTCAGCTGACAGTGCAAAATCAAAACTCCCTGTAGTTAGAGCATGTTGCTAGGGAACAAAAGTGCTGGTGTAGGCGGTCAAGATGATCTCATTTGTGGGGCCTCTGCATGGTTTTCACCACTATTTGGTAGAATCATCTTTTCTAGACAGGAGCTATTGCCCCAAGGTCTTCAGAGAGCTATTTAGATCAGCAAAGAGTCTCCTTGCTCAGCTTGAACACTGTTGGAAAGCCTTAACTAACTTCACTAACTTCACTAAAGTCTTCACTAACTCTGGTATTTATTGTGGAAATGTCTCCTCACCATAGTTGCTTGTTCATATGTTCTTATTGATAAGCCACAAGCATGGCCCCTCAGAGGCCAAGCTACTTGGTACCCATTGGCACCATGCATGTAGGTGACAGCATCCTGAGACAAAAACTTCACTTTTTTATCCAAACAACTTTACTTAGAAAAGCAACTTGATAATATACATGTTTCAATCCTATTCTCTCAGATCATCCCATCCTCGCCTTCTCCCACAGAGTCCAAAAGTCTGTTCTATACTTCTGTGTCTCTTTTCCTGTCCTGCATATAGGGTCATCATTACCATCTTTTTAAATTCCATATATATGCATTAGTATACTGTATTGGAGTTTGTCTTTCTGGCTTACTTCACTCTGTATAATGGGCTCCAGTTTCATCCATCTTATTAGAACTGATTCAAATGTATTCTTTTTAATGGCTGAGTAATATTCCATTGTGTATATGAAACATGTATATTATCAAGTGTGAAACAGATCGCCAGCCCAGGTTGGATGCATAAGAAAAGTGCTCAGGGCTGGTGCACTGGGAAGACTCAGAGGGATGGCATGGGGAGGGAGGTGGGAGAGGGGATCAGGATGGGGAACACATGTAAATCCATGGCTGATTCATGTCAATGTATGGCAAAAACCACTACAATAATGTAAAGTAATTAGCCTCCAACTAATAAAAATAAATGAAAAAATAACTTGATTTTGTCATAAACAAGTGGATTTAAAGTCATATCAAACCATTGTACAATAATTATTTTCCTGAATAGAAGCAGTCACAGAAGTAAAGATTCAGGGATGGGGGACCAGCACGTAAAGACCAAGAAATCCTGGTTATTTCCATTTGGCCTGAGCTTAAAACAAACAAAGAGGAGACATGGAATTTTAAAAGTCAGCTTTATTAACAGGGCCTTCAGTACCAAGGTGGTTTGGCAGCATAGAGCATTGAGAGTTGATAGTTGAGTGAGGTTACATTTGGGCAGTGGATCCTGCTAAAGAATATGCATCATCAAATTGTTACCACTTTCTCCTAAGTCCGGTCACACTTTTAGATGATGGATGGATGGGTGGATAGATGGAGTGTTTCCACCCTTTTGACAAGTTCTGAGGCTGGCTGGCCTTTCTAAGCAATGACAACTGACTTCAGCAAGAATAGGATAAAGGGTATAAACCTACAAAGTAAAGGCTGCCTGTGCCCTCCATGGCCTCAGTAATAATATGTCAGTGGAGTTAGAGGCCCAAGCTAGTTTGGAAATGAATGTTAGAAGATGCTAGAAAATCTGAGTTTTGCCACCTTAATGCAGAACAGCAGAATGGATGGCCTGCTGACTTTTGTTTTGGTTCTCTTGTCTGATCCTCTTTAGAACCAAGAGCTTCAACTGAGTATCTTTAATCAACTCCAAAGGACTGTGAACTTGTTTATTTCAGTAACACAGCAGTGAGATGGAGCTAGTTAAATTTAGCTAAAACGTTAAGTACCATTCAAATATTTTTTTTTCTCTTTCTTTAACTGTACAAATCCCGTAGAAAATACGATTTTCATGTCTTAATTGAGATACCGAAAGTGTCTTTTATTCTCAGCATGCTTGAGATAGCAAAGTAATTTTCAGACTGAATGTGATTGTCTCAGACAGTCATGATTCAAATATTTAATCTAAAGCAAAAATTCCCAGAGTGCTTCTCTCATCATTTCTCTGTTCTGCAGAGAATAAAAGCCTCAAGTTTATATGATCTGATATTATTTCCATTATTGGTATTATGCTGTAGGCAAATATCCTTCAAGAGGCCAAGTTTTCTTCCTTCCTGCTTAGAACTGTAGGCATCACAAAGGCCCAATCTGGCCTTGACAACATGAGCTGCTGCTACCTTGTAATCTGGGGAGTATTTAATAACAATAATTTTACTTTATGCAGTGCAGCCTTTAAGATTTAATAGTAGATTCTTTGCACACTCAAAGTATCTTTCCTTTTTCTTCTCAAAGCCTTTTTAAATTCATGGATCAAAATTCCTATAGGTTAGTTGTTTTAACAAAGTGCTATCAGGTGAACTATGTAGGCGTGGGTGAGAATCTATAGATTGATTACCTGGGGAATTTGATGAAAGAAACTTACTTAGCAAGCCCCTGGAGTCATTTTGAGCTTTCTCATTACCCATTAAGAGGAAAATGTCATCCACTAACTCTCTTCCCTAAATGGCTGGCATTTGCATACACCCCAAACAAATAAATGTTACATCTCAAGCAGTTTTCCTCCAAGAGTAGTCTTCTGACCACCTACGTATAAATCTCCTGATGCGAATAAAAAATGTAGACCTCAGGGGGAATGGAGGACCGATAATTCAAAAAAAGAAAAAAGGAATTCTTAGGTTCACTGAAATCTGAGACCCATTGGTTTCTGTGCTTGGCAGTTTCACTATTTAAATTATCCTTGCAACTTCTGTACATACTGTGTTGGTGATGGTTTAGTCACTAACTCATGTCCGACTCCTTGCAACCCTATGGACCGTGGCCTGCTAGGCGCCTCTGTCCATGGCATTTCCCAGGCAAGCATTCTGGAGGGGGTGGTCATTTCCTTCTCCGGGGTATCTTCCCGACCCAGAAATTGAACTCATGTCTCCTGGATTGCAGGAGATCCTTTACCACTGAGTCACCAGGGAAGTCCCATCCAGTCGCCTCCCCCGTATTTGTAGGTAAAGGCCAGTGAGGCCAACAAAGCTTACTTCCATGTTTCTCAAGCTGTGCGGAGTCACCCGTGGGCACTGCCTCGTTCTCATAGACACTACAGAATATTTAAAATTTTTCAGGAAATTAGAATGATACTCAACATCTCTTGAACACACTGAAGCTCAGGGTAGTTCAGTCTGAAACTGCATAAGGGTTTTTTGTTTGTTTGTTTGTTTTTATGTATTTTAAATTAATTTTTGTTGGAGCTTAGTTACTTCACAAAACTGTGTTACAGCAAATGAATCAGCCGTACATAATCATAACCCCTCTCTTCTGGAATTTGTTCCCATTCAGGCTAGATATTTTTGATGATGTCATATCTTTGTATAGCTGAGTTTCAGTAGTTGCTGCAATCACAAGCATATACCATGAGAAAATCAGTGTGGAGCAAGAAATAAGAGTAATGGTATCTAAGAAGTTGTGCAGAAATACTATTTTGTAATATTTTATAATCATTATCTTTATCCATATTATCTTTCAGATTATGTATATTACATTTTCAAATGGTTGTTAAGTTGTTAGGATGTAGATATCTGTTAGGTTGCTTGAACTGACTACTTATAAATGGGAATGTTAAGTATTCTTTGCGTCTAGATACATTGTGAAGGAACTGCTGAGATACTCTAGGTGCCACGTGACAGGACAAAGCTCAGGAACCTCTGGCTAAGGCATGAATTTGAGGAAACAAAATACTAACCTGAGTCTACCTATTTTTACATGTTCTGTCTGTACACCAGTGCATCTTAGATCATAATCTCAGCAAGGGATTCCAGAGGACAGGTGTGCGCATGAGCCAGCTCTGATGTGATACACCCTTTTTGTCCAAGTGATCAGCATAAGCATCCTCCCCCTACTCCAACAAATAGTCAGATTGAACCAAGTATCACGTGACCTTGACTCCAGTCCTGACTTTGCTCTGATGTAGCTGTGCAACTTGGGCCAGATCACTTAGCTTCTCCGCATTTCTAGGTTTCATTAAGTCCCATCTAGCCAATAACAAAGATAAGAGCAAGAATAACTATAAACATCTATGCACCTATACCTGACGGGCACTCTGTTAAACGCTTTGTGTCATTATTATTTGTGTTTAACCTTCAAATATCCTTGAATTAGTTTATTTTATTATTCCTATGCTACAGATGGGCAAACAGATTAGAAGGAGGTGAAGCTAACTCAGGCTTTTCAACACCAGAACTTGTGCTCTTAATCCTTGTCTATTAGTTGTTCAGCTGTTCAGTTGTGTCCAACCCTTTGCAACCCCATAGAGTGATACATAAATTGATTTTGAATTAGGTTCGTACATGGTTTCTTTAAAATGAAAAAGTTAAATTGAGTGCCTCATTCATATTTCGATCTCAGGAGATCAATAGCAAGTGGAGTCTAATAAAACGTTAGCCTTTGCTAACAGTCTACCATCCAGGGCCTGGGAGGGGTCATCATTTTGGACCAGACCATTCAGTCATCTCTCAAGATGCTACGTCCTGACCCAGGCCCGCAGATGTGTCATTGAGGAATAGGCTGCAGTGGACTGGAACAGAGTGGGCAAGCAGGGCCAGGTATCACCTCTACCTCGTTCAGCCAAAAGAGGCTTAGAAGTGGGAATCTGGGACCAGGCAGGTGTGGCTATCCTCTTCCCATTTGCCTGTAGTTCTCATTACGTCAGCTTTTCCTTATATAATGGGACAAATGTAGAAAGAGAGCCTTTTACACAGAAAAATCCTGACTCAAGAAAAATAGAAAAGGGATTCACATCACTCCGGGTATAAGGAGTCAGAGAAGTTCTTGAGAAGCTCGCAGTACATTGATGTGAGGAGCAGAGTGACACCTAAGCTTGACAGGCAGACCCAGGAGATCATGTTCAAGCATTTTGTTAAGGCAGAAACATAACATTCCTTTCAAATTTTTCTCCCGGCCTGGAACATACTCTTATAGCCAGAATTTTCTTTCTTTTTTTTTTTTTTTTTAAAGAAAAAATAAGCCTCAGCAAAAAGTGTCATGTTTACCAGATGACTGTGTTAGAATATTTTTAATGAAGATTCTGGAAAACCAGGGGTACCTCACTGGAAATTTATATGCTTTTTTTTAGGTGCGGGAAGGTAGAAGTAGGAAAAAGAAAGTTAGAATATGTACTGAAAATTCTTGATAATAAAATACACACTTTCCTTCTTAGGGTGAAAGATGGGAAAGATTGGCAAGAGATTGCAGTTTATTAAGTTACATATCTGGTTTTACCAGCCAACTAAAAATCTTCTTAGAATTGTTCTAGAAGGAATGGCCAGCTACTTATTTGCTGTTCTTTATACACAGTTTCTCTAGGAACTACCTACCTGTATGTGGACCAGCTTTGACTATTTGAGAAGCTAAAGTATCTAAAAGTACAAGAGGAGTGGGTAGTTCACCAAAATGGAATTAAGCTTTATATGTCTTTCTTGGCTTAGACAGTAAAGAATCTTCAGGCAATGCAGGAGACCCAGGTTCAATCCCTGGGTCCAGAAGATCCCCTGAAGAAGGGCATGGCTAACCACTCCAGTATTCTTACCTGGAGAATTCCATGGACAAAATAGCCTAGTGGGCTATAGCCAACGGGGTCACAAAGAGTTGGACATGAGTGAGTAACTAACACAGTCACTTTTTATTTTTTCATGTGATTCTTCAGCAAGGCATGCTGTTTTATCTGGTATTGTCCTTATCTGAGCCCCAGAAAGGGGTTTGTTCACAAAGGAGTTCTCGCAGCATAATTATCTCCAAGTGACAGTACCTGGAGAGATACTTTAAGTTACAGTTTTTCTGAAGACAGCAGAAGAGTTGATTGACAGTGATTGCTAACACTTTTTTGAACCCCTTTTTTCTGACTATCACTGTACACAGCATTTGATTTACATTATCTCATATAAATGCCAAGGCAACCTTCAAAAGGCTCCAAGTCACAAAGTGACATGCACAAGTTTAAAGTTTCTGACTAGAGTTGTTCCATACTCCTCAGTAATGAGTGGTATCAGTTTCCCAGGCTCTTTCCCTGATATATGTATCTATATATGTTTATATAGTTTATTTTATTGCCCATATTTGTATATATATTTATATAATTATAAATATATATACAAATTTTAGATTATATAAGCCCATAAATATATATTTATACAATTATACATTTTATCATGTATAAATTATTGCATAATTACCACATATAATTATATATTTTATAAATATATATGTATATATTATATAGCATGGTGGGGTAAATTCATTCAACTGAAAGGCAGCTGGAGGGCTGATGCAGTCATGAAATAAGATGTGTGATAGAACTCTCCAGTCTGTGGTTCAGGCCAGGGTGGGGAGGAGGGTGAAGAAATGGCAATATCTTACTTTACATGCCCACGTATAAGAACAATTAGACTAAAAAGACAGCATGGGGAAACATTCTGGTAGAAGTCTTCAGATCTTCCTAAGAGCAAACAGCTGCTACCATTCTTAAACTAAGGAACAGTCTTTGCTTTGCTCCAGTCTGTTTTCCCCATTGAGTTTCTGGGATCTTACTCTGTCTGGGTCGGGAAGATCACCTGAGAAGGGGATGGCTAATCCCTTCATGCCACCTGCACTGAGATGCCCTGTTCTGGAATTATAGCTGTTGTTATACATAGTATTCATGTGGAATATTCTTAGTGCTTATATTTTAGCAGAAAGTGCACTCTTCACTTTCTGGTCCTTTATGAAATGTTTTGCTTTTTCTTAAACATACTCAGTAAATAGTAGCTGCTGTTTACCATTTAGCAGGAATGCCTTGGAAGATGCTATACCTTTATGCAGCCTGCATGCTCTCTCTGCCTCTCAAACTCTTGCTCTATAGAGACTGCTTGCAAAAAAAACTCACTTCTGGCTTCAAATCCAAGTTAGAAACAGTTCCCCTGTAGTAGAGCACTATAACACTTTCCATGTGACATAGTTAGCCCTGTAGGACAGGGCTTGATAGTCTTATTTTATAATGGATCAGACAGTAAATAATTTAGACTGTGCTAATCGTATGATTTCTGTTGTGACTGCATGACTCTGTCATGGGAGTGTGAAAGCAGCCATAGACAATATGTAAATGAATGGCTGCAGTTGTATTTCAATAAAACTTTCTTTACAGCAGATACTAGGCTGCATTCAACCCATGGAGATGGATTTGACATGTAGGACACAATTTGCTGACCCCCACTCTAAAATCACTGGCTCTGACTTTATTGTGTGTGTGTATGTATGTGTATGTATATAAGAGCCTTAGTTTTTAATCACATAAAGAATCTGCCTGCAATGCAGGAGACCTGGGTTCGATCCCTGGGTTGGGAAGATCCCCTGGAGAAGGGAAAGGCTACCCCCTCCAGTATTCTGGCCTGGAGAATTCCATGGACTGTATAGTCCATGGGGTCGCAAAGTGTCAGACACTACTGAGTGACTTTCACTTTCACTTTCATAGTTTAGCCACAGCCAATCATGATCTGCTTTTGAAAGGGCATATTTGGGGATTATAACTATTATCATTCTTTGCAATGTGTTCACTGGTAATGTCTCTGAACAGCTACTCTCCTGTGGAGATTCTTTCTCTGAATCTCTATTTGGAATGGGTGACTACAAGTCTTCAGGTGAAAGATGGAGTGACATGATGGAAATGGTATGAATGTGAGAAGACTTGGTTTCTATCCTGTTCCTGCCATTTACCAGTTTCACAATGTTGATTTTCCGGAGTCTTTACATGCTTTATCTGTAAAACAGATATACTTCACAGGGAAGTAATGGTATATAGAGCAGAAGTTTGTTTTGTTTTCTTTTTTTTCATTATGGTCTTTACCTCTTGTGTGCATATCTAGAGCAAGTTACTTCACCTTTTTAGCCTCAGTATCATTGTCAGTAACACAAGATAATACCTTTTAATAATTAAATTAGATAATGTATGTAAAGTACTTGGTACATAGTAATTCTATACTAACTTATTATTTTTGTTTATCACTATAGTTACAATGGTGGAATGCTTCATAACTTCTAAGCCAGAGGATACATTTGGACACAATGTATTTCTCAGTTTTCCTCTTGTTTAAAATTTTTCTAACTGGTGTACTTTCAGTTGCTTATCTTGACTTACACAGTCAAATGTATTTGACTTTTTGAACAACAGTTTATTTCATCTTACGCGTATGCTTTTTCTTTTGAGCTAGAAATTTAGGAGAAGTAGTACCAATGTCAAGCTACCCAAGACCTTTATTCCTAATTTTAGCCTTGGGTACCTTTGAGAGGGACATTCAAACTATAAAAGTCAGCCCACATTTTTGTTTTTGTTTTTGTTTTGCTATTTAGTTAAATTTAAGTTTGGGTCCTGAAACACCAATGAATTATCAAGGACTTCCTTCTTGCTACAATTCAGACATAGTTCAACCCAAGTTTCTTTATGACCCTTATTTTCTTTCCTTTTTTCTCTATCCTCAAAACCTCTGAAAGCAATTTTAAAAACTCAACATGAAATGTAAGAATGAATTACTCTAACCCCTTACCAGCCACAGGGATCATATTCCTTCCTGAAAAGTAGCATGGTTGGAAAAAATGCAGGAGAAAAGATCGAGGACTCATATAAAATAGAAGGTTGGAGGAAAAGCAATAGGTATTTCTTTTAATAATTAAAAAAGCATGCTTGATAAAAGCTCTAGATGTCTTTGCCTCTAAAACAAACTGGATTTCTGATGTTAAATTTTATTAGTAGTAATCACTTCATATGATTCCTTATATATACACACTTCACATGATTCATATGATGCCTTAGGAAGCATCACTACGAACAAAGCTAGTGGAAGTGATGGAATTCCAGTTGAGCTATTTCAAATCCTAAAAGATGATGCTGTGAAAGTGCTGCACTCAATATGTCAGCAAATTTGGAAAACTCAGCAGTGGCCACAGGGCTGGAAAAGATCAGTTTTCATTCAAGTCCCAAAGAAAGGCAATGCCAAAGAATGTTCAAACTACCACACAATCACACTCATTTCACATGCTAGCAAAGTAAAGCTCAAAATTCTCCAAGCCAGGCTTCAACAGTGGGTGAACTGTGAACTTCAGATGTTCAAGCTGGATTTAGAAAAGGCAGAGGAACCAGAGATCAAATTGCCAACATCTGTTGGCAAGAAAAAGCAAGAGAGTTCCAGAAAAACATCTATTTCTGTTTTATTGACTATGCCAAAGTCTTTGACTATGTGGATCACAATAAACTGGAAAATTCTGAAAGAGATGGGAATACCAGACCACCTGACCTGCCTCTTGAGAAACCTGTATGCAGGTCAGGAAGCAACAGTTAGAAGTGGACATGGAACAACAGACTGGTTCCAAATAGGAAAAGGAGTACGTCAAGGCTGTATATTGTCACCCTACTTATTTAACTTATATGTAGAGTACATCATGAGAAACTGGGCTGGAGGAATCACAAGCTGGAATCAAGATTGTTGGGAGAAATATCAATAACCTCAGATATGCAGATGACACCACCCTTATGGCAGAAAGGGAAGAAGAACTAAAGAGCCTCTTGATGAAACTGAAAGAGGAGAGTGAAAAAGTTGGCTTAAAACTCCACATTCAGGAAACTAAGATCATGGCATCTGGTTCCATCACTTTGTGGCAAATAGATGGGGAAACAGTGGCTGACTTTATTTTTCTGGGCTCCAAAGTCACTGCAGATGGTGATTGCAGCCATGAAATTAAAAGACACTTGCTCTTTGGAAGGAAAGTTATGACCAACCTACACAGCATATTAAAAAGCAGAGGCATTACTTTGCCAACAGAGTTCCATCTAATCAAGGCTATGGTTTTTGCTGTAATCATGTATGGATGTGAGAGTTGGACTGTGAAGAAAGTTGAGTGCCAAAGAATTGATGCTTTTGAACTATGGTGTTGGAGAAGGCTCTTGAGAGTCCCTTGGACTGCAAGGAGATCCAGCCAGTCCATCCTAAAGGAGATCAGTCCTGGGTGTTCATTGGAAAGACTGATGTTGAAGCTGAAACTCCAATACTTTGGCCACCTGATGCGAAGAGCTGACTCATTTGAAAAGACCCTGATGCTGGGAAAGATTGAGGGCAGGAGGAGAAGGGGCCAACAGAGGATGAGATGGTTGGATGGCATCACCGGCACAATGGACATGGGTTTGGGTGTACTCTGGAAGTTGGTGATGGGCAGGGAAGCCTGGCGTGCTATGGTTCATGAGGTTGCGAAGAGTCGGACATGACTGAGTGACTGAACTGAACTGAATCACTTCATAATATATGTAAATCAAGCCATCATACTCTATGCCTTAAACATATACAGTGATGTATATCATTTATCTGTCAATGAAACTGTAAAAAAATTTAAAACCTTATTAGAAGGCTGATACCAACCTGCTTCTTGTTCCTTTATGGAGGACTGTGTTTGTTTGTTTGTTATCTGGAAAGTTCAGAATCATTCTTTATGTGTTCAGGAAATTTTGCAAGTTTTCCTAAGGCATCATAAAAACTGATGTAGGTTTTCCCACTGCTCTGTTATTTAGGCTATAATTTTTCTTTGAGATTTTCCCCTTAAATCAGTCTTTGGTATCTTTAAACTCAAAATCCTTTATGCTTGTTTTTTTCTTTGTTTCTGCAAGCAAAATTCTTTCTAATTGCCAAAGATATCCTCCACATACCATCGTACTTAAGTGCCTATTTTCTGGACTTGATGTCCTCTTATAAAAAAGTGTTACAGGAATAAAAATACTCTCTCTCCTATGCCCTGTAGAGTCATATTCCAACCACATGTACAAAAGGAAAAGTGAGTACAGATGACCCTTGAACAACACGGGTTTGAAATGTACAGGTCCACTTATATGCGAATGTTTTTCAATAGGAAATACGATAGTACTGTACTGTCCAAGGTTGGCTGAATCCATGGATGTGAAGGAACTGCTTATTTGAAGGGATGACTGTAAGGTATATGCAGATCAACCTCTGAGTTCTTTAAGGGTCAGATGTTAGTTCTTCAGCATATCTATTGTATTTGGACATGTAATGCTTTTAGAATTTGACCTGGCATGCAAAAATTTTACACACAAAAAATGTAGATCAAGATTAGCAAATTTTAACTATAAAGGGCCAGATAATAAACATTTTAGGTTTCAAGGGCCATGGTTCTTAGCTGCAAATACTTAACTCTGCCACTGTAGAGAGGAAGCAGTTATAGGCAATATGTAGACAAAAGAGCATGACTGTTTTTCTTTTTTTTCATTTATTTTTATTAGTTGGAGGCTAATTACTTTACAATATTGTAGTGGTTTTTGCCATACATTGACATGAATCAGCCATGGATTTACATGTGTTCCCCATCCTGATCCCCTCTCCCACCTCCCTCCGCATCCCATCCCCCTGGGTCTTCCCAGTGTACCAGCCCCGAGCACTTGTCTCATGCAACCAAACTGGGCTGGTGATCTGTTTCACGCTTGATAGCATACTTGTTTCAATGCTTTTCTCTCAGAACATCCCACCCTCGCCTTCTCCCACAGAGTCCAAAAGTCTGTTCTATACTTCTATGTCTCTTTTTCTGTTTTGCATATAGGGTTAACGTTACCATCTTTTTAAATTCCATATATATGCATTAGTATACTGTATTGGTGTTTATCTTTCTGGCTTACTTCACTCTGTATAATGGGCTCCAGTTTCACCCATCTCATTAGAACTGATGCAAATGTTTTCTTTTTAATGGCTGAGTAATATTCCATGGTGTATATGCCGTAGCTTCCTTATCCATTCGTCTGCTGACGGGCATCTAGGTTGCTTCCATGTCCTGGCTATTATAAACAGTGCTGCGATGAACATCGGGGTGTACGTGTCTCTTTCAGATCTGGTTTCCTTGGTGTGTATGCCCAGAAATGGGATTGCTGGGTCATACAGCAGTTCTATTTCCAGTTTTTTAAGGAATCTTCACACTGTTCTCCATAGTGGCTGTACTAGTTTGCATTCCCACCAACAGTGTAAGAGGGTTCCCTTTTCTCCACACCCTCTCCAGCATTTATTGCTTGTAGACTTTTGGATAGCAGCCATCCTGACTGGCATGTAATGGTACCTCATTGCGGTTTTGATTTGCATTTCTCTGATAATGAGTGATGCTGAGCATCTTTTCATGTGTTTGTTGGCCATCTGTATGTCTTCTTTGGAGAAATGTCTGTTCAGTTCTTTGGCCCAGTTTTTCACTGGGTCATTTATTTTTCTGGAATTGAGCTGCAGGAGTTGCTTGTATATTTTTGAGATTAATCCTTTGTCTGTTGCTTCATTTGCTATTATTTTCTCCCATTCTGAAGGCTGTCTTTTCACCTTGCTTATAGTTTCCTTCGTTGTGCAAAAGCTTTTAAGTTTCATTAGGTCCCATTTGTTTAGTTTTGCTTTTATTTCCAATATTCTGGAAGGTGGGTCATAAGAGGATCCTGCTGTGGTTTATGTCGGAGAGGGTTTTGCCTATGTTCTCCTCTAGGAGTTTTATAGTTTCTGGTCTTACATTTAGATCTTTAATCCATTTTGAGTTTATTTTTGTGTATGGTGTTAGAAAGTGTTCTAGTTTCATTCTTTTACAAGTGGTTGACCAGTTTTCCCAGCACCACTTGTAAAAGAGGTTGTCTTTTTTCCATTGTATATCCTTGCCTCCTTTGTCAAAGATAAGGTGTCCATAGGTTTGTGGATTTATCTCTGGGCTTTCTTTTCTGTTCCATTGATCTATATTTCTGTCTTTGTGCCCGTACCATACTGTCTTGATGACTGTGGCTTTGTAGTAGAGCCTGAAGTCAGGCAGGTTGATTCCTTCAGTTCCATTCTTCTTTCTCAAGATTGCTTTGGCTATTTGAGGTTTTTTGTATTTCCATACAAATTGTGAAATTATTTGTTCTAGTTCTGTGAAAAATACTGTTGGTAACTGATAGGGATTGCATTGAATCTATATATTGGTTTGGGTAGTATAGTCATTTTGACAATATTGACTCTTCCAATCCATGAACACGGTATAGTTCTCCATCTATTTGTGTCCTCTTTGATTTCTTTCATCAGTGTTTTATAGTTTTCTATATATAGGTCTTTCATTTCTTTAGGTAGATATACTCCTAAATATTTTATTCTTTCTGTTGCAATGGTGAATGATATTGTTTCCTTAATTTCTCTTTCTGTTTTTTCATTGTTAGTGTATAGGAATGCAAGGGATTTCTGTGTGTTAATTTTATATCCTGCAACTTTACTATATTTGTTGATTAGCTCTAGTAATTCTCTGGTAGAGTCTTTAGGGTTTTCTATGTAAAGGATCATGTTGTCTGCAAACAGTGAGAATTTTACTTCTTCTTTTTCTATCTGGATTCCTTTTATTTCTTTTTCTGCTCTGATTGCTGTCGCCAACACTTCCAAAACTGTGTTGAATAGTAGTGGTGAGAGTGGGCACCCTTGTCTTGTTCCGAGAAATGCTTTCAATTTTTCACCATTGAGGATAATGTTTGCTGTGGGTTTGTCATATATAGCTTTTATTATGTTGAGGTATGTTCCTTCTATTCCTGCTTTCTGGAGAGTTTTTTATCATAAATGGATGTTGAATTTTGTCAAAGGCTTTCTCTGCATCTATTGAGATAATCATATGGTTTTTATCTTTCAATTTGTTAATGTGGTGTATTACATTGATTTGCGGATATTAAAGAATCCTTGCATTCCTGGGATAAAGCCCACTTGGTCGTGGTGTATGATTTTTTTAATATGTTGTTGGATTCTGTTTGCTAGAATTTTGTTAAGGATTTTTGCATCTATGTTCATCAGTGATATTGACCTGTAGTTTTCTTTTTTTGTGGCATCTTTGTCTGGTTTTGGAATTAGGGTGATGGTGGCCTCATAGAATGAGTTTGGAAGTGTGCCTTCTTCTGCTATTTTCTGGAAGAGTTTGAGTAAGATAGGTTTTAGCTCTTTTCTAAACTTTTGGTAGAGGTCAGCTGTGAAGCCATCTAGTCCTGGGCTTTTGTTTGCTGGAAGATTTCTGATTACAGTTTCAATTTCCGTGCTTGTGATGGGTCTGTTAAGATCTTCTATTTCTTCCTGGTTCAGCTTTGGAAAGTTATACTTTTCTAAGAATTTGTCCATTTCATCCAAGTTGTCCATTTTATTGGCATAGAGCTGCTGGTAGTAGTCTCTTATGATCCTTTGTATTTCAGAGTTGTCTGTTGTGATCTCTCCATTTTCATTTCTAATTTTGTCAATATCATCCTTCTCCCTTTGTTTCTTGATGAGTTTGACTAACAGTTTGTCAATTT
Source organism: Cervus canadensis (assembly GCF_019320065.1). Classification (NCBI taxonomy): domain Eukaryota; kingdom Metazoa; phylum Chordata; class Mammalia; order Artiodactyla; family Cervidae; genus Cervus; species Cervus canadensis. The sequence goes on from NC_057407.1 coordinate 26,889,988, forward strand.
TATTTACCTTTTCAAAAAACCAGCTTTTAGCTTTGCTGATTTTTGCTATGGTCTCTTTTGTTTCTTTTGCATTTATTTCTGCCCTAATTTTTAAGATTTGTTCCCTTCGACTAATCCTGGGGTTCTTCATTTCTTCCTTCTCTAGTTGCTTTAGGTGTAGGGTTAGGTTATTTGCTTGACTTTTTTCTTGTTTCTTGAGGTAGGCCTGTAATGCTATGAACTTCCCCCTTAGCACTGCTTTTACAGTGTCCCATGGGTTTGGGGTTGTTGTGTTTTCATTTTCATTCATTTCTATGCATATTTTTATTTCTTTTTTGATTTCCACTATGATTTGTTGGTTATTCAGAAGTGTGTTATTTAGCCTTCATATGTTGGAATTTTTAATAGTTTTTTTTTTCCTGTAATTGAGATCTAATCTTACTGCATTGTGGTCAGAAAAGATGACTGGAATGATTTCAATTTTTTTAATTTACCAAGGCTAGATTTATGGCCTGATGTGATCTATCCTTGAGAAGGTTCCTTGTGCACTTGAGAAAAAGGTGAAATTGATTGTTTTGGGGTGAAATGTCCTATAGATATCAATTAGGTCTAGCTGGTCCATTGTGTCATTAAAAGTTTGTGTTTCCTTGTTAATTTTCTGTTTAGTTGATCTATCCACAGGTGTGAGTGGGGTATTAAAGTCTCCCACTATCATTGTGTTATTGTTAATTTCCCTTTTAATTCTTGTTAGCATTTGCCTTACATATTGTGGTGCTCCTTGTTGGGTGCATATATATTTATAATTGTTATATCTTCTTCTTGGATTGATCCTTTGATCATTATGTAGTGTCCTTCTTTGTCTCTTTTCACAGCCTTTATTTTAAAGTCTATTTTATCTGATATGAGTACTGCGACTCCTGCTTTCTTTTGGTCTCCATTTGCGTGAAATATTTTTTTCCAGCCCTTCACTTTCAGTCTGTATGTGTCCCTTGTTTTGAGGTGGGTCTCTTGTAGGGGTCTTGCTTTTGTATCCATTCAGCCAGTCTTTGTCTTTTGGTTGGGGCATTCAACCCATTTACATTTAAGGTTATTATTGATAGGTATGGTCCCGTTGCCATTTGCTTTGTTGTTTCGGGTTCACGTTCATACAACCTCTCTGTGTTTCCTGTGTAGAGAAGATCCTTTAGCATTTGTTGAAGAGCTGATTTGATGGTGCTGAATTCTCTCAGCTTTTGATTGTCTGTAAAGCTTTTGAATTCTCCTTCATATCTGCATGACATCCTAGCTGGGCACAGTAATCTGGGTTGTCAGTTTTTCTCTTTCATTACTCTAAGTATGTCCTGCCATTCCCTTCTGGCCTGAAGAATTTCTATTGAAAGATCAGCTGTTATCCTTATGGGAATCCCCTTGTGTGTTATATGTTGTTTCTCCCTTGCTGCTTTTAATATTTGTTCTTTGTGTTTGATCTTTGTTAATTTGATTAATATGTGTCTTGGGGTGTTTCGCCTTGGGTTTATCCTGTTTGGGACTCTGGGTTTCTTGGACTTGCGTGACTATTTCCTTCCCCATTTTAGGGAAGTTTTCAGCTATTATCTCCTCGAGTATTTTCTCATGGCTTTTCTTTTTGTCTTCTTCTTCTGGGACTCCTATGATTCGAATGTTGGGATGTTTCACATTGTCTCAGAGCTCCCTGAGGTTGTCCTCATTTCTTTTGATTCTTTTTTCTTTCTTCCTCTCTGCTTCACTTATTTCCACCATTCTATCTTCTACCTCACTTATCCTATCTTCTGCCTCCATTATTCTACTGTTTCCCTCCAGAGTGTTTTTGATCTCATTTATTGCATTATTCATTTTTAATTGACTCTCTTTTATTTCTTGTAGGTCCTTCTTAAACATTTCTTGCATCTTCTCAATCCTTGTCTCCAGGCTATTTATCTGCAACTCTATTTTGTTTTCAAAATTTTGGATCATTTTTATTATCATTATTCTAAATTCTTTTTCAGGTAGATTCCCTGTCTCCTCCTCTTTTGTTTGGCTTGGTGGGCATTTTTCATGTTCCTTTACCTGCTGGGTATTTCTCTGCCTTTTCATCTTATTTAGATTGCTGTGTTTGGGGTGGCCTTTCTGTATTCTGGTAGTCTGTGGTTCCTTTTTATTGTGGAGGTTTCTTCCAGTGGGTGGGGTTGGACAATTGGCTTGTCGAGATTTCCTGGTTAGGGAAGCTTGCGTCGGTGTTCTGGTGGGTGGAGCTGGTTTTCTTCTCTCTGGAATGCAATGGAGTGTCCAGTAGTGAGTTTTGAGATGGGTCTATGGGTTTGGTGTGACTTTGGGCAGCCTGTATATTGATGCTCAGGGCTACGTTCCTGCATTGTTGGAGAATTTGCATGGTATGTCTTGCTCTGGAACGTACTGGCTCTTGGTGGTGGTTGGTTTCAGTGTAGGTATGGAGGCTTTTGGATGATCTCTTATTAATTAATGTTCTCTGTAGTCAGGAGTTCTCTGGTGTTCTCAGGTTTTGGGCTTAAGCCTCTTGCCTCTGGATTTCAGTCTTATTCTTCCAGTAGCCTCAAGACTTCTCCATCCATACAGCCCTGATAATAAAACTTCTAGGTTAATGGCTAAAAGATTCTCCCCCGTTAGGGACACCCAGAGAGGTTCACAGAGTTACATGAAGAAGAGGAGAGGGAGGAAGGAGATAGAGGTGAGCAGGAGGAGAAAAAGGGCAATTCAAGAGAAGAGAGACAGATCTAGGCAGTACTCTGTTGCCTAAGTGTTCTCCATAGTCCAGACACCCACAGAGATTCACAGAATTGGATTGAGAAGAGAAGGGGGAGGGAGTAAATAGAGGTGATCTGGGAGAGAAAAAGGAGAGTCCAAAGGGGGTGTGAGTAATCAAACCAGTAATCACACTCCTGAGTAAAAATGGGTACTGAAGGTTGGATTCTTAAATGTCCAAAATTGATACCAAATACTGAAAAACAAAGATTAAAAATCTAGAGTAGAGGTTAGATTCTTAAAAATACAATATTAAAAAAAACAAAGAATTTAAGAAATATATATGAAGTTTGCTTTAAAAATAGGGTTCTTTTTTTTTTCAAGGTTATACTGGGTTATAAAAATGACAATTAAGGAGTAGTAGAGGAGTAATAGACTTTTAAAAAAAAGAGAAAAAAATTTTTAATTAAAAAAATAGTAAAAATATATCTAGGAATTTCTCTGGAGCTGTTGTGGACAAGCGTGGGTTCGGTTCAGTTTCAGATAACTCCTTGTTCCAGCTTACACTTCTCAATATCTATAGGCCCCTTCCAGTGTAGCCGGTGTTAACTACAGGGATTTTAATCTGTTGCACTGGTCCCTTCTGAAGCGGTTCCCTTTGTTTATTTGGCTTCTGTTTGCAGGTCTCTTCAGTGTCTAATTCCCACCCTGACACAAGTGGGTGGAGGTGGCCTCTTGTTTCAGTTCGCTTGCTCAGCCGTGCTGCGGGGAGGGAGGGGAGCTGCAGACAAATGTCACTGGCGTGTGTGGGGAGCACTCGCAGTGTTCCGGCCACACTGGGTTTGCCCCGGCTCCCGGTGTGTGTGCTTTCCCCGTCTGCACTGCTCAGACTCCAGGTTGCTCTATAGGGAGCGGGCCCTGAGTTGCGTGCAGTTCCAGTTTTCGGGTACTCCACAAAGGCACAGGCTCGGTTGGGCCTGCATTTTGTGCCTTCCCCGTCCGAGCATCTCAGGCAGCCAGGAGCTTAACAAGCGCACTCTCCCCGGGTGCAGCGCGCCTTATCCCCTCTGCGGTCCCAGCCTCAGTTTCCGTGCGCAGGTCCGGTGCGCCTTGTGTCTCTTCTGGGGAGCTGGTCTCTGGCTGCGACCCTCCCAGTGGATGTCAACCATCCAGAATCTCAGGAAGTCTTTGGTTAGAGACTTGAGGCCTGTTTGCAGTGTGGTAGGGGATGCCATCTCTGGGGCCGAGTTTGCCTCTTTCCCCTCCCCGCTGCCTCCTGCCTCCGGCGGGGGATGGGCCAGTCCTCTGCCGGCTAGCTCTTCTCTGGAATTGCTCAGTCCCTTTGTTCTGCGACCGGCCGGTGGTGTGTTCCAGCTGGTTAATTTCCTCTCTCTCTCTTGCTATCCCACAGTTTAAGTTGCTATCTCACGTTAGCTCCCTCCGATTGCCCTCAGGGCTTTCAGGCCTGGTCCTTACCCTAAGCAATGCCGCCCGCTCCTCTCCGTTCCACCCCCACTTGCTGGTGGCAGATGCAAGCGTCTGGGGTTCTTTTCTGCTGGGAGTTGCTTTTAGGCTTGTAATCTGTGGGTTTTATTTATTTTTCCTCTGAGTTAGGTTGCCCTCCGGGATTCGAAAACTTCCCCCAGACCCACCAGTGAGAGGGTTTCCTGGTGTTTGGAAACTTCCTCTATTAAGACTCCCTTCCCGTGATGGATCTCTGTCCCGAACTCTTTTGTCTCTCTTTTTATCTTTTATATTTTATCCTACCTCCTTTCAAAGACAATGGGCTGCTTTTCTGGGTGCCTGATGTCCTCTGCTAGTGATCAGAAGTTGTTTTGTATAGTTTGCTCAGCGTTCAAAGGATCTTTCAATGAATTTATGGGGGAGAAAGTGGTCTCCCCGTCCTATTCCTCTGCCATCTTAGCTCCTCTTCCCATGACTGTTTTTCAATAAAACTTCACTTGAAAATGCAGATGGCAGATTGGAATTGTCTCTGGCCTGAGTTTGTACACTCTTGGTCTAGACTTTCACCTTCTCTTGAGGATAGAGACTAGAAGTTTGGCACCTCTGGGTCTGTATTCCCATGTCACCATAACAGCCCTGAGCCAAATAACAAATGTTCCTTTTAGACACAGCTGAGTAGTACATTTGCCACGGCCCTCATGACTTCCTATGAAACTCCCAACCCTCTTGCCTTGATTCATTAGCAATGCTTTTCTGGCCTCTGTAGAATTTGGAGTCTTACAACCAGCTTAAGGGATGTAAAATGAATCATGCATATGCAGAAATATTGGTATATAAATACCAACAGTATTTTAAAACTCTAGTCAGCCGAAATATGGATGATGGCAAGACTGCAGTTCAGAAGAAGTTTATTTGTACTCAGTGATTAATTGGCTTTGTTTGATAGAGCAATCCTTTATAAACTGTGGATGTACTCTCTGATCTAGAAGTGCTGAGAGTTTAATGTTGTGCACAAATTTGGAAAACCAGAAAGCTGAGCTTTATGTTATTTAGAATAAGAACTAGGTGCTGTTTTTATTTAGATAGTTTACACCAGTGTCTGTAATCAAATGACAGGACAGAGCTTCTCAAAGCCTGGCCCCTGGACTACTGGCTTCAGGATTATGAAGGGAGGGAGGGTTGCTCGTTTATAAGTGGATAGGAGCTGAAGATTCCTAGGTCCACCACAGATTTCCTAAATCAGCCTTCCAGGATCTGCATTTTTAAAAGTTTCCAAAGTATCTCCTTGTTTCCTGTGTGTGGCAGAGTTTGCAAAACTGCTCCTATAAAACAAATGTAGGTATTGTACTTCCTGTTTGTTTATTGAATGTAATTAAAACTACTTTTTAACAAAAAAGCAGCAGGATGCTTCTCAGAACAGAGTCAATTACACATAAGAACATTTATTCCAGATACAATTAAGGACTGATGAAGAGTTGCTCATCTGTGGCAGGAAGATCTCTGTGCTGGGTCTTCTCTTAACTAGCTGTGTAGCCTTGGGCCAGCCCCTTAACCTCTCTGGCCTCACTAGTCTAACCTGAGGGCAGAAATGAGGGCTTTGCTAAATGACCACTGAGATCCTGTGTAGCTGGAACACTAACTTTAAAATTGTATAAAAGAAATGCTGTGCTGGAGCATATGGTGCCTGTCATATTTTGCTAGTGAGTCAGAAGAAAATTACTCCTTCTTAATAGGTGCCTCATCAGGGCTGCTCACACTTGGCTGCACGATGACATCACACAGGAGCTTTTAAATACTGATCTTCAGGCTGTTCTCCGGATCAACTAAATCCAACTCACTGGACAGGGGACCCAGGCAGCACTGTTTCTTGTTAAGTCTCCCCAGGCAGTTTTAAGGTACAGCCAAAGGTCCTAAATATAAAGCCAGAAGGTTATTTGATTACAAGAGTCACCTGGGGTGCTTTTAAGGAGCCAACCCCAGTCCTGGATATTCTAATCCATTGAACGAGGATTGGGTCCTGGAAATCTGTTTTAACTAAGTAATGGACGTGATTGTCATGGTCAAGTGAATGTGGGGAAAGACCACTCAGAGAGTTGCTTAGCATATCAAGCAGAGTTCAGTGTGGGAGAGAAAACTGCTCAGTGTATTAGAGAATGAGGGATGTATAATAGGAGTACGGCTACACAGTTGTGGAAGGAATTGGAGAAATGAGAGTTTGTAAGATCTGGAAGATCTGAGAAAAGTCATTAACCAGCTCCCACCCTAGTGAAGGTGGACAAGGAAGGAGCTTGCGTGGGAATATGGAAAGACAGATGCCTCTACCACTGGCTGAGATGCCTATGGAAGTAAGGGTGTTGTCCCAGAGTCTGATTGTGGACCTGGGGTCACTGATGACCAGCAGAGTCAGCAGGGGTGAAGGAGTCCACATCTGTCTTTGAATACCTCTAACTTTGATGGCTTCAGAAGCTCACTTGCACTTCTGTTCCGACCAACTCTGACTCAGAGTCAAAAGGCAAAGGAGAACTTGGAAAACGTAATTCCAAGTTAGCCAAATTGGCACTATAGTAAACCACTTGGAAACCCACTTAGGAAATAACTTCTTTGTCACTCTAAGCCCATTCCTTTTCACAAATGAGGTTACTGCCTCATCACTTCTTAAATTGTGCCCAGAGGAGAATAAAAGCTCACTGCACATGTCTGTTGCTCTCCTCTGCTGGAATCAAGCCATTTATCTCTGGCTCTGAGCCTTCTCCTGCTTTAGGCAATTCACCTAAGCCCTTGCTCCTTGGACACAGGAGAAGCCTATATTCTAAAGTCTTCTCTATTCTCTGGGAGTCACACTGGCAAGAAGGATTTGCATGCAAGTGTCTCTGTTTCTTAAGTCAAGGCACACATCCTATTAACCATTTAGACCTGATCCTGGCCTTATAGTTTTACATGGGTGGTGCAACCATGTAATGTGACTATTGTGGTACGAGTGCTATAATAGTAATTCTTATTTGGCAGTTTGAAGATTTCTTGACGCTGCAATGGAATGAGTGTTTCTGAATTGGGTTTATGGATAAGTACTTCGTTTTGTATTCATAACCACTATTTGCTGCATAATCTGACTTTTCATGCAGCAGTGGCTACAGGGAAGGAGAGAAAAATACAAGGAAAACTCTAAATATTCAGGAAAAGGTAGTAAGGAGACAAATCAAGCCTCGGGCAGAGAGCAGGCGAGGAAGGCCGGTGGGGAAGAAAGAAAAGGGAGCAGCTTCAACTATGACAAGAGCAACAACATTTCAGTCACATAATGTCTTACCATGTGAAGTATAATACTTCATGAGTGAAACGCATAAAGCTTGCTTTCTTCCAGGTGTGGAGGAAAAAAAGAGTAAGTTCTATTACAATTCCAGAATTAATCAGGCTTGGCCCGAGCAGTACAAAATGGAGTTTCTAGACAAAACACTGCAGCTAATTCTTGAGACTTTAAGCGAAGTATTTTTTTTGTCTGGGCCTCTGCTTCCTCATCATTAAATGTGGCACTTGGACTGAATTAGCAGCCTGAGGGCGGCATATGTATTAAGTGACCCTCAAGTTTTGGCCACAGGGTCTTTTTTCTTCAACTTATTTAAAAACTAAACTCCAGAGTTAATTCAAATTTCCTTTGTTTTTCTACCATTGTGCTTTATCCCAAGATCTAGTCTAGGATACTGTTAGGTAGTTAGAACAGGGAAAAGGAGTCCAGAATGGCGGTGGACGAAAGATAAGGAAGAGAAAAGCCCACAAAAATAAAACAAAGGAAGGTCAGAAGACTGGAGTGAGGACCTCAGGTAGAACAAACAACACTCCTGGCTAACCCAATTTACATAGGGCAGGCCCAGGGAGGAGTGGGTGGGGGGAAACAAACCATATAAAAAGAGGAGCCAAAGGGCTGGGGTTTCTCTCTCCCGCACGCTGGGGTGCTCTTCCCTTCACGTCTTTGGGTCGACATGCCCTCACACCTGGAGGATGGATTTTCCTGCTATTATCTAAATAAAATAGAGCTGTAACATGGAGCTGTAACACTAATTTATCTAAGAGCTATAACACAGTCCGTTCAAGACCTGAGAGCTATCACACGGTCTGTCCAAGACCTGAGAGCTGTGACAGGCCGAGAGCTTTAATGTCCATCACTCCAAATCTTTGTTGTAACGAGACAGAAACGAGGAGAATACACTCGCCTGACAATACTATAATATGTTTAGTACAAGGTGATTTTGTTTTAAAGTGAAATTGTCAATATTTTAAAATGAAATATTTCACATGAAAGATCTGGATTTCACACTTTCCTTGAAGGCTCAGGTGATCTGATGACAAGAGACCTGTGTGCATAACTTGATACGTTTGACCATAGCAATGATAAGCTAAAGCTGAGTCACCACTGCCCCTTTTTACTTTATTTTTTTAATATTTATTCTTTTATTTTGGCTCTGCTAGGTCTTTGTAGCATGCAGGATCTTTAGCTGTGATATGAGAACCCATAGCCTCGACCTGACCGGTAATGGAACCCAGGCCCCCTGCATTGGGAGTGTGGAGTTTTAGCCACTGGTCCACCAGGGAAGTCTCACCACTGCTGCTTG